>NC_000074.6:83602747-83939309 GCF_000001635.26 Mus musculus
ATGGGTATTTCCCACACAGGGTAAAGTAGGTAGCGATCGTCTTGGATGCCTTGCATTGTTTCAGAGCATGAACCAATCCTGACTCAGAGCTGTCTGAGGGAAGTTATGAAGCCAGGCTTAGATATGCTAGGGCTGTTTAGTCACTTTCTGCTGTGCCAAGATCTCTAATAGAGTCTCCAGCCCCACCCATCCCATAGACCTGCAATTCCAAGTGGTCATGAAACTGAAACATAAAATCATAAATTCAAGGCCAGTCTGGGCTTTGTAGACATAGCAAGAAAAAAAAAGAAAGGAAGGAAGGAAGGGAAGGGAAGGGAAGGGAAGGGAAGGGAAGGGAAGGGAAGGGAAGGGAAGGGAAGGGAAGGGAAGGGAAGGGAAGGGAAGGGAAGGGAAGGGAAGGGAAGGGAGAGAGGGAAGGGAAGGGAAGGGAGGGAAGGAAAGGAGGGAGGGAAGGAAGGAAGGGAAGGAAGGGAAGGAAGGGAAGGAAGGGAGGAAGGGAGGGAGGGAGGGAGGGAGGGAAGGAAGGAAGGGAAGGAAGGAAGGAAGGGAAGGAAGGGAAGGAAGGAAGGAAGGAAGGAAGGAAGGAAGGAAGGAAGGGAAGGAAGGGAAGGAAAGGAAGGAAGGGAAGGAAGGAAGGAAGGAAGGAAGGAAGGAAGGAAGGAAGGAAGGAAGGAAGGAAGGAAGGGAAGGAAGGGAAGGAAAGGAAGGAAGGGAAGGAAGGAAGGAAGGAAGGAAGGAAGGAAGGAAGGAAGGAAGGAAGGAAGGAAGGAAGGAAAGGAAGGGAAGGAAGGGAAGGAAGGGAAGGAAGGGAGGGAGGAAGGGAGGAAGGAAGGAAGGAAGGAAGGAAGGAAGGAAGGAAGGAAGGAAGGAAGGAAGGAAGGAAGGAAGGAAGGAAGGAAAGAAAGAAAGAAGGAAGGAAAGCACACACAAGCCAGGCAGTGGTGGTATAGACCTTTGATCCCTGCACTCAAGAGGTTGAGACAAGTGGATCTTTGAGTTTGAGGCCAGCCTGGTCTACAGAGTAAGTTACAGGACAGCTAGGGCTACACAGAGAAACCCTGTCTAGAAAAACAAAACCAAAAGAAACAAAAAATTAAAAATAAAAATCATTACAAATGAGAGCATTTCTTTCATCCTCACAGAGTGCCCTGTGCCCCGTCTGTGGCAGGCAGCTCCCCAGTCCCTAGCAGCTGCTGATGTGCTCACATACTTTCACGTTTTCTAGAAGGTCACAGAAAATAGAACCACACAGCCTTTTGAGCCTGCCTTCTTTCACTGACATAATGCGTTTTGAAGTACACTGGCATTGTAGCCTGTATTCATGGCTTTTTTTTTCTTTTTATGGCCTAAAAATATTCCATTGTGTGGATGGATCACAGCTTGTATTCAACCACTGAAGGACACTCAAGTTTCAAGCTGTTGGTAATTATTCATAAAGCCTCAGTAAAAATAAAATCCTATGTTACATAAACATGTTTATTTAACTTTTTAAAATTATACTCACTTTGTGTGCGTGTGGGAGGGGTGCACATGCCATGTGGCTAAGAGACCAACTTGAGGGAGTCAGTGCCCCGTTTCTGCTGTGTGGGCCCCAGGTCCTCAGGTTTGGTGGGAAGAGTCCTCACATGCTTTCCTGACAGCCACTGAACATAGGGTATGTTTTGATTTTTGTTTTCCTTTTAATTTTTTTTTTGACACAATGTTTTGTTATGAATCCCAGCCTACCCTGGAATTAGAGATCCTCCTGCTTCGGCCTCTTTTGCTCTGAAATCAAAGCTACATGCCACCATTCCCAACTTGAACATGAGTTTTTATTGCACATCGGCTTTTCCTGGGAATGGCAGTGGTGGCCAAAGGGCTGCCATGTTTTTTGATGGTCTTTGATGGACAGATAGGAGACAAGAGGGCAAGAGCAAAACTCTTCAAGGCTTTACCACCATTTGGGCCACATCACACAGCAGCTGAACGCACTCAGTAAGGGCTCAGTACCCAAACTCTTCGATGCTTTACTGTGTGGCCTGGGTAAAATGGGAGCATCCAACTTCTCAGAGCTTTAGCTGTAAAATGGGAGTGTCTGAAGGCAATTGTTACAATTAGGTAAGTTAATGGGAGCCTGGGGTGTGGCTCAGCAGTAGAGCCAGCACAACGGGGGCCAGGCCATGGGTGCCAATCCATCATGGGCTATTTGACTCTGCCTTACCTGGGCAGCTGAACTTGTCGACCAGGCAGGACTTGAACTCAGAGATCCATCTGGATTAAAGGCTTGTGCCAACACGCCTGCCTCCAGCTTGATTTTTGAGACAGTCTCCCACTGGGCACACTAATTAGACTAAGCTGGATGTTATAGTATTTGGGGAAGGGTTCTTCACCCCTTCTGCTGCCAAGTAACTGTTTCTACGCCCACTCTACGGTTTTAGCTCCTGAGTAAAGGACACAGAGACCTGGTATTTTTATTAACAAGTTGCAAGCACTAAGCTGGGCAGGTTCTGAGCTGTTCTACCCCTCTAGGCCGCCTATTTCCCACCCTGAGTCTTGCCCTGGCTACCTCTGCTCCAAGTGTGTTCTCATGGTGACCTATCATCATAGGAACTGCAACACACTGTCTGGGCATAAAATCAACATCTGAATACACAGTGCACAAACCATCCCCCAACAGCTGGCTGTCTGGTCAGCCTACCCAGGGCTGGAATTCCAGGTGCCTGTCGCCATGCCTGGCTTTGTTTTTCCATTTTGTTTCTGTAGATTCTGGTAATCAAACTTGGGTGCTTTCCATACAGAGACCTCTCCTTGGCCCTACTTTTATATTTAGAGACAGGGTCTCAAATTTTACGTGGGCTGGCCTTGAATGTGCAGCCCAGGCAGGCCTCAAGCTCCCAGCAACTCTCTTGCCTCGGACTCCCAAGTTCTGGGATTTCAGTTATGAACAACTGGCATGGCTAATTCTGGCATTCAAGACTATTTGGCATTTGCTTTGGGCCAGCCCACTCACATCTTTGAGGGGACCTCCTGTACTTAATGCCTAATGATAGAAGATGTTAACCTAGCCCCATATACAAAATAACTTCCTGTGTAATTGAACAAGCCCATGCATAACTGCTAAATGTAACAGCTTCTCCAGGCTCAGAGCCCAGCATCCAATGAGCTTCCCCATGGTGGTGGTGGGGGGGGGGTATCATAGAGTCTTTGGCTTTATTTTGGTGTCTGTTGTTTGCTGTCAGACATGGAACCCAGGATCCTTGCCTATGTGACCCACACCCTGCGTCACTGAGAAGCACTTGCTTGGTTTTTGTTGTTGTTTGTTTAAAGACAGGGTTTCTCTGTATAGCCCTAGATGCCCTGAAATTCTGTAGACCAGGCTGGCCTTGAACTCATAGATCCACCTGTCTCTGACTACAGAGTGCTGGGATTAAAGGCACACGACACTACCTGTTTGCTTTTGAACAACTGATACTTTCTGATAAGCATGGTGGCAGGTACTCGTCAGCTCAACACTAAGGAGACTGAGGCAGGAGAATCTGGAGTTCAAAGCCAGCTTGGGCTACATAATGAACCCAAGACCACTGTGGGTTAAAGAATGAGAATGTGCCTAAAATAATGATAATAATAATAATAATAACAGTGATAATTAAAATACCCCATCATGAATCAGCCTCAGCCTTACGTAGAAAGCTGGCATTTCCAGTTGTGAGATTATCCCCAAACAGAAAGATTTCCCTTGCATAACGTAGTGGACAAGCCAGCACCCGCCCCCCGCCCCCCCCCCCATGGCAAGAAACCTTAGTAAAGCCCAGATAGGCCCAGCCAGAGGCACACCTGCACTTCTCCGTTAAAATCACCCCGTAAATGTGAAGCACTCCCATGTCCTGTGCTTTCCTTGCCTCTGGGACAGCTCTTCTGTTCAGTATGTACTTTGATTTCTAGTCACCTATTTTGAAGGCAGGCTGGCCTCACAGGGAGTCCTCGTGCAGCAGCATCCCTGCACTAGACTACAGGAATATGCCACTGTGCCCAGGCTGTCGCTATCTCTGTATCTTTTTGTTTGTTTGTTTGTTTTTGTTTTTTTTCGAGACAGGGTTTCTCTGTATAGCCCTGGCTATCCTGGAACTCACTTTGTAGACCAGGCTGGCCTCGAACTCAGAAATCCGCCTGTCTCTGCCTCCCAAGTGCTGGGATTAAAGGCATGCACCACCACTGCCAGCTCACTATCTCTGTCTCTGTACCTTTAAAGACACTTTCTCTACAAGTGTTCCCTAGCTCCAAATCCATGGGGAGGCGGGGGGCAGGGCTCAACTGGTTCGGTTTTCATGGGGTCAGTACAGTTAGGAAAATCAAAACACATACACCACACACAGCTATACCATTAACGGAAGGCTAAAGTCATTTTTCTCAGGGGTGCCTAGGGCAAGGGTTATCTGACTCTCCTCCTACAGAGCTTCCAGAAAGGGAATGTCAACAGTTGTCCACTAAACAAGATGATTAATCATCTCTTTCAAGAACACCCTTTGTCCCTTGTCTTTAACAAATGCAGAATAATGTCAACTTCACCATATTCCACGACCATTCCCTTTGTACAGATGACCACACTGAGACCAGAAAAGCTACTCTACCAACCCAAGGTCACACAGCCAGAAAGTGCTAGGATGAGAGTCAGTCTTTCATGCACTTTCAGGCAGTCCCATTCCCTGCAAGAACCACCAATGACTATTCCAGCTTCTCTATGCCTTCCAATATCTGAAGCTCTCTCCTCTTCCTCACTCAGCTCCGTCCTTGACCGCCATCATCCCAGACTTACAAAACCAAAAGCAAAAAGCTATACTATATCAAAGTATTTGGAAATATTTACGAAGCACCCAGTGGATCTTTAAAAAAATCACGCAGCCCTGGTGGTAAACTCAGACGGCAAAGGAAGTGACAAGTATCAGAACGCCAAGAGGCGAGCTAAACCCAGTAGGAATTAGTAGGAAGTAAGATAAACCGGAGAGGCAGCCCGACTGCAGCAAGCCCAAGGCAGACCAGTCTCACCTCGCTTTACAGTAACGGCCTTACGGGAAAAACCAAGGGCTACGGGCAGAAGAGGGCGGGGTGCCTATTTTTATCCCTGGGTTAGAGCAGGAAAGCTTAGAGGTACTTGTCAGGTAGCTACCACAAGTCACGCAGCAGAACCTCCCAGCCGGCGATAACCTGGGGGAAAGGGTGCGGCCTTTCGGAGAGGCCCGTCTCTGTAGCCCCGCCCCTCTTCGCGCCTCCACCTGTCCGCAGAGAGAGAGAGGGTTGCGATTGGCTGGATCCGCTACGGAGGCGGAACCCCAGCAGCCGGCGCGCGCGCCCGAGGAAGGCGTTGACCAGAGTAGAGAGGGAAGGGGCGTGGCCCCGCGCGGAAAGCCGTTGGCAGCCGGGTCCCACCCCGGATGTGCTGCGTCACGGAGCGGGCCGCAGCGATTGGCCGGTGTCGTGCGGCGCATCGGGAGGGGCGGAAGGTTCTGGAGGGCTGGCGGGATCTGGAAGCTTCCGCCGGACGGGTATATAGAGTCCGGGACGGGGCAGCAGCGGAGCCGGAGGCGGCGACAGCTGGGCGGCGGTGGCCATGGGCAAGGACTACTATCAGACGCTGGGCCTGGCCCGCGGCGCGTCCGACGACGAGATCAAGCGAGCCTACCGCCGCCAGGCGCTGCGCTACCACCCGGACAAGAACAAGGAGCCCGGCGCTGAGGAGAAGTTCAAGGAGATCGCCGAGGCCTACGACGTGCTCAGCGACCCGCGCAAGCGCGAGATTTTCGACCGCTATGGAGAGGAAGGTACGTGTGCGCGCGGCCGGGGTGACCCGCCGTTTGACAGGCGGGGAAACCGAGGCACTCGGAGCCTCTCCAAGACCTCGGCCGGGGACAGGCATTCCGGGGATCTAGCGGCGGCGCCGCCTCCTTCACCCTCTGATCCGCGGCCTCAGACAGGAGGAGGAGCTCTGGGCGCGCCGCTGGCACAGAAGCTTCTAGCACGTCTGCCGCAGCCCCTCCCGGTCGGTCGCCTGCACAGCGCCGGAATGGTGCAGATGGAGGGCGGCGGTCGCGATGGGAATGAAAATTGCCCGAGTATTGATTCTCTTTCCTAGCCGCAAGCTCAGTGTTCGCTCACCCAGGGTTGAGCCTTTTTGGTAACAGTGCGTAGGAGCTTCTCTGTAAGATGGTAACAGCATAGCTGGGAGGATGGAGCAGTCACGTAAACCTGGTCGCACCGAGATCTAGAGGCCTTACTACCGAATATGTTGTCAGGAAGTAAAACGGAGTAGTGTGTTTCTTGCTCCTATTGCCATTGGGAGTTAAAAGACTTGAGATTCGTCCTTGACTAACAAGCTTTTTAATATATACATAAAATCCCTCCCGCTATAGTTCCTGTGGCCTTTTTACTAAGAGCAAAACTTGTTGAGCAGAGTGCGGGGGCTCACACCTCCACATGGGAAACCGAATTAGGAACGCTGTGAATTTGCTTCAAATCAGAGCTACAGGGTAATAAGCTCCTGTTTCCAAAGGAACCGGATGTTGTGACAATCCCCCCTCTGGGGTATTTGAGTCAGGAGGATTGCCTTGAGGCTACTCTGGACGAAAGTTTGTGTGTTACGTGGCATTGACAGTAATACATGCAAAAGGAACAAAATGTGACCATTTATTTGAGACAGGACCTCACTGTTGCTGGAACTTTGTTTTTCAATTTATTTGAGCGTGTGCCTCCGTGTATATGTGTATACCATTCACATGCTTCTAGAGAAGAGGGCATTAAAGGTCCCGGAACTAGAGTTAGACCATGGTCTGCTGCTATGTAGGTGTTGGAAATTGAACTTGGTTCTTCTGCCAGATGAGCCAGTGCTCTGAGCCATTTCTCCAGCACCTCATGGTGGAGCTCTGGCTTGTCTGGAACTTGCAGAGATCAGTCTGCACTTGTCTTGAGAGTGCTGGGGTTCTGAGCTCTTTGTTTCAGGGGTTTTATGTTTTATAAGTGTGTTGAAGTGTTGGGGGTGGAGGGAGGTGGGGCTGACTCTCCAGCAGTAACCCTGACTTGTGGTTTTGGTTTCCAGGCCTGAAGGGTGGTAGCCCCAGTGGAGGAAGCAGTGGTGGTGCTAATGGTACCTCTTTCAGCTACACATTCCACGGAGACCCCCATGCCATGTTTGCTGAGTTCTTCGGTGGCAGAAACCCCTTTGATACCTTTTTTGGGCAGCGCAACGGGGAAGAAGGCATGGACATTGATGACACATTCTCTAGCTTTCCAATGGGTATGGGTGGCTTCACCAACATGAACTTTGGACGTTCCCGCCCTTCTCAAGAGCCCACCCGGAAGAAGCAAGATCCTCCAGTCACCCATGACCTTCGGGTCTCCCTTGAAGAGATCTACAGCGGCTGTACCAAGAAGATGAAAATCTCCCACAAGCGGCTGAACCCTGATGGAAAGAGCATTCGAAATGAAGATAAGATCCTGACCATCGAAGTGAAGAGGGGCTGGAAAGAAGGGACCAAAATCACCTTTCCCAAGGAAGGGGACCAGACCTCGAACAACATTCCAGCAGACATCGTCTTTGTTTTAAAGGACAAGCCACACAATATCTTCAAGAGAGATGGTTCTGATGTCATCTATCCAGCCAGGATTAGCCTTCGGGAGGTAAGGTGCTAGGTGGGTGGAGGAGTCATAAAAAGAGATGGCTGCTGTGAGAATAATGGGTTGTGGGGTTGGGGGGGCTTTGGAGTGGGGTGTCAGCGGGCCTGGTCTGGTAGACCTGACCCTTCTCCGGACGGTCTGGAGGAGTGAAGCTCCTAAGCCAGCCACTGCCTGACACTGTCCTTTTGCTTCCCTAGGCTCTCTGTGGTTGCACTGTGAATGTCCCTACTCTGGACGGCAGGACCATCCCTGTTGTATTCAAAGATGTCATCAGGCCTGGTATGCGGCGGAAAGTCCCTGGAGAAGGCCTCCCTCTCCCCAAAACACCTGAGAAACGTGGAGACCTTGTTATCGAGTTTGAAGTGATCTTCCCGGAAAGGATTCCCGTCTCATCCAGAACCATCCTGGAGCAGGTTCTTCCCATATAGCCACCTGCACTCCTCAAGGACTGAGCCAGGGGCTTTCAGAGCTGCAGATCTCCAGACCGTTCCACTGGTTGCATACTGCGGGAGGGCCCAGGGAGGGCTTTTGCTCTGCCGAATGTTTTCCACAGAATATATTACAATCTTTCAAAGTCGCGCACTAGACTACAGTGGTTTTTCGAGCGATAGGCAGGCGGTGGGAACAGCAGCCCTCCTGGAATGGACCCACCCTCTGCACCCCAGCTCCTGCCCAAGGGTGTGAGGCAGGCCTGCAACTGGACTCTTGCCCTCTGTTGTCCTTAGTCTGGCTGTCATGTGACAGTGGTCCGCCATCTCAGTTGCCAGACCCTGTGCACTAGTCAGTCTCCACTGTGTGGGAGGTTCTTGTTTTATCTGTATTTGTCCCATGCCTTGTTCCTCCTCCCCAGAAGAGTCCTGTCTTGTCTTGGCCATCTCAAATTGAGACCAATTCCCTAGGACTGCCAGGCCAGCATCACAAGCAATACCTGGTTGCAGGACCACAGGGCCAGCCTCCTTCCAGGTTCTGGGGCCTGGCCAGCCAGGAGATCCCCTGGACCTCTGGCTCCATTGACATCAGATGGCTGGCTTACAGTCACAGTACTTGCTGGTCCAGAGGTAGACCTTGGCCACACCTGGCACTTCTCAGAGGCACAGGTGATTTTGTGTGTGTGTGTGTGTGTGTGTGTGTGTGTGTGTGTGTGTGTGTGTGTGTAATGGACTCTGAACTCTAGAAGGATACAATCCTTTTGGATTTTGCACAGTCCTAGATCTAATCCCTTTTGATAAAAGGGTCTTTGCTTCTGATGAAAGGAGCACTGTGGAACGTATGTAAATATGTTTTTATAATTCCATTGGAAGCTGGTGTGCACTCAGACGAAAGCAGTCCCTGTCAACTACTGTCCAGGGCTGTGATGGGATCAGACCTGGGCGTGAAAGTATCTGTTCTTTGGAGCTAGCCTGGTGTTCTGACCATTCAACTCATTGTAAGTTGCCACTACCAACACAAGACCAAAGTGTGTGACTTGTCATTATGCAGTGTGACAGCATTAAAGACTGATGCTAAACCTCAGGGGAGCAGTCCTTCGACTCTGTTTGAGGGCTTTGCTGGGGGGAGGAGCGGCATGGTTACTGTTCTCATTCTCAAAAGAAAGCTCTGTTTCCCTTCCTGGGACACATTGGTTTCCCGTTCAGGACCCCAGCATCACTGTGGTGACGGTTGGGGTAGGAGCCCGCCCTGAGTGCCTTTTCTACCTTGCAAGCTCCTGGCCACATCTGGGGACCTAGTAACCACCAGGGCTGAGGATTACAGTGCCATCTGCCTGAATTCCCCCTTCCAACTTGGTAGGGTAGGCTAGGCTAGCCTAGAGCTAGGATGCACCTGCCCAGAGTTGGCTGCTCTGGGGAGAAACCCACTTCCTTTCCCCACTTGATAGGGGTGTCTGAGAACTTCTTTGAAGAGGTAGGTTGATTATAGAGCAATGTGTTGGTTTTGTCTCTGTGTTCTGGTGGTTCTGGTTGTGGAGCCCAGGGTTTTTCTTCTCCAGCTGACTACAGCTACCAGCCATGCTGCAGTCTGCTCAACAGTAAAACCTGTCTAAGAAATTGTAACATAGAAAGATAATCCCAGAGCCAGATGTGACCTCTGTAAACTCAACACTGGGAAGGCTAAGCCCAGAAGTAGTTGGAAATCTGTCTAAGCTATGGTAGAGTATTGATCCAGCCTATGTAAGTCTACCTAAGAGCTGCTTTCCCTTACCACCAAAGGCAACTCTGGAATGTTTGTTGTTGTTTAATAAAATAGTTCCTCTAGTCTCCCTAACACATACGAGGTGCTCGGCTACCACACATGCTATGGCTGCAGACTGACCTCAAGAATAATACAGTCACTTTTAGAGAGATGAGCTGGTGTGCGATCAGCTAGGGAGGTTGTATGCCCACAAAGAACTATGTCCACAGTTCTAGAATCCCACAAATCCCATGGACAGCAACCTCGGGAGTAGGGTCTTTTACTGTTCTCAGGGGCCAGGGCATGTCAGGCCCTGGGATATAGCCTGGCACCTGACACCTTGACATGGCCTGAGCCTGAGGTACCCTTCCTTGTGCGGCATGGCACCAAAGAGATAGAACTCTGCCTTTTGTGCAGTCCAGAGAGAGCCTGTGAGGGCTCAGTAGTTCACAGCGCTTGCTCTCCTGTAAGACCTGGGTTCAGTTCTCACCCCCACATGGTAGTTTGCCTCCATCTCTAACTCCAGGTCTAGGAAATCCAGCACTTGACTTGAGGCATCAAGCATGCACGTGATGTGCATAATGCACTCAGGCAAAACACTCCTATATAAATACATCTAGAAACTTTTACCAAGACTGTGCCTGTGCTTATTTATATAAGTGCAGCGTCTAAGTTTTCGGTTTCACTTCTTGGCTTCTATTAGCACAATTTAAAACTTAGAAAGAGCTCACAGAGAGAAGCTCGCCCTCCCGAATGTTGTTTTCTGAGGGCTTCTGCGTTTCTCATGCTCCGTCTCATTTCCTGGGTTTCTATCTTATTAGTTCTAACTGGGATAGTAGTGGAGTTGTAACTTTGGCTTCCAGGTTTGAATCCCAGCTTGACCTTTTCAAGCTGTATGATCTTAGATAAGGAAACTAACTTTGTTATGCCAGTGCTTCAACTGTGAAATGAGTGTAGTTAATGTAGAACCCCATCCTGGACATTTTGTCTTACACTTAACCAGTAAATTGCTTGCAAGGTCAAGACTAGCCTATGAAACTTAGAAATTAGACACTGTCTCAAAAAGTAAAAAAAAAAAAAAAAGAAAGAAACCTGCATGGCACATGCCTTTAATCCTGGTACTTAGGAGGCACAGGCAGATCTCTTTGAGTTCCAGGGCAGCCAAAGTGTCATAAAGACATATCAAGACTCTTTCCAGGAAAACAAAAACAAAAAGCACTAATTTCTTATAGAAAACCCAAGTTTGGTACCCAGAACTCATGTCAAGTGGACTACAGGGAATCCAAAGCCCTTTTCTGACCTCCGGGGACCCCTATACTCAACATGAATGTAGACACACAGCATAGTCATGTGTCACACTACACGGGCCAGGCGTAGTGTAGCACGCAGCTTCTATCTCAGTACTTAGCAGGACCAAGTGGATCTATGAGGTCAGCAGCCTACATAACTACATAGCTACATAGTGACACACACACACAGAGGGAAAGGCATAGTGTATAGCTTCACAATAGAGAACTTGCCCAGCATTGCAAAGGACCCAAGTTCCATTCCTTGTACTGCAAAAATATACAAATATATAACTACCTCTCTTCTAGGTTTGTATGGATTTCCAGATACGTAAATGGCACACACAGACCACACAGGTACTGACACAGAACAGCATTGTATGTCAGCTCCACCCACACACCTACCTTCCCAAAGACAGACAAGTCTATCCTGGATCAGTACTGTGGCTGAGTCCCAGGAACCAAACCCAGGTGAATTGCTGACCTCAGTAGAGCTCTGCTGAAGCAGAAGCCAAAGCTAAAGTAGGCCTACCCCTTGTTACCTCTAGCCACTATTGGACAAGCACCAGAAAATAGGTACCAAGGCCAGGCAGCCCCAGTTTTGAATCCCAGCTCCAGCACCCTGATTCTGTGTGTTGTTGGAAAAGTAATTCCACCTCTCTGGTCCTCTCAGTAATCTTTGAGAAATAGAAGAACTGGCTGGGTGTGATGTCAAATCCCAGAAATCCAGCACTCTGGAAGCTGGGCTGCATACCCATTTTCAGGTCAGCCAGTGCTACACAGTGAGACTCTTCATATCTACTGTCATTCCTGGAATAGAGTAAATCATTGAGGCTAAAGACTCAGTGGTTAGGTCTTACTTTATGCAGGCAAATTCATATGCAACGTTATATAAAATATAACATTTATGCATTATGATTCATATCATGATAAATTATAGCAGCCTTTCCCTATAGTGTTGTGATACTCTTTTTTTTTTTAAAGATTTATTTATTTTCATGCATGTGAGTACTGTAGCTATACAGATGGTTGTGAGCCTTCATGTGGTTGTTGGGAATTGTACTTATGACCTCTGTTGCTCTGGTTGGCCCACTTGCTGTGGCACAAAGATTTATTTATTATTATACATAAGTACACTGTAGCTGTCTTCAGACACACCAGAAAAGGGTGTCAGATCTCATTACAGGTGGTTGTGAGCCACTATGTGGTTGCTGGGATTTGAACTCAGGACTTTTGGAAGAGCAGTCAGTGCTCTTACCTGCTGAGCCATCTCTCCAGCCCACTGTGATACCCTTAAGAATGATTTCAAAAAGGCAGTGAGATGCTAGAGAGATGGCTCAGTGGTTAAAAGCACTGGCTGCTCTTGTGGAGGACTGGGGTTTCATTCTGAGCACCCACCTGATAGCTTACAACCAGCTGTAACTCTAGTTACAGATCTAATCTAACTGCCGGCCCCAGTGGGCATCAGGCATGCACAAGGTGCACAGACATACAGATAGGAAAGCAAAACACCCAACGTTAGTAATAATTTTATGGCCCCAAAGAAAGAGACCATCATTCCAACTGAACTGGACAAGAAGAATTCCTGATCAATAGGGTTAGCTCAGAAGAGACAGGAAGTGCTCTTGGTTGGTTGGTTGGTTGGTTGGTTGGTTTGTTTGTTTTGTTTTTTCTAACTCTGATGGTGGCTGCATATGTTCCCCATTGGCTGGGGTCCAACCTCACAGTCTTATCCTATTGGCTTGTTTGAAAAGAACTGGCTCACTGGAAATGAAGGAGGAAGGGGGAAGAGGTCCTTGCTCCAGCCTGTCTAATTCCTGGAGTGCAGCAGGGAGCCTTTGTATAAACAAAGGTTTGGATTTTTGTTGTTGTTTAGTTGGTTGGTTGGTTGGTTTTTTTTTTTTTTTTTTTTTTTTTTTTTTTTTTTTTGGTGGTGGTGGGGAGGGGATTAAAGCATCCCCAGTTCCCATATAAATGTGAGGTGGGTGTGGCCAGCTGCCTGTAATCCCAGTGGATACCCAGAGGAAACTGACTGCCGTAGAGTAGCTAAAATTGGGAACTGTGGAGAGTGGTGGAGAAAGCAAGGTCATCTTGGGGCCTCCACACAGACACACAGGTAACATATACCCACACATTCAAACACATAACACCCACTACACACATGCAAAAGAAAAACCTTACAGAATTACAATTTTTGGTATTCAGAGGCCGAGGCTCAAAGGATGCCAGTTCAAGGACACCCTAAGGTACATAATGATGCCATCTTGTGAGATATCCACCAGTGGAGACCCCCAGACACAAGTTCACGGGAACAGGGAGTCTTTATTAGCTGACTGGCAACTACATTGGGTGTCTGGGACCCTTAAGCAATCTCAAACTTTTCTGAGGGTGAGCTTTTAAACACAAAAACCACATCCTAGGAGGACACAGCTCAGTTACCAAGAACAGTTACCCAGGAGTGTCACTACAGAAGCCAAAAGCAAGGTTAGTATACATAGGGACTTTCCCAGAATTATGGACTCTGATAAATTAGGTCTTTGTTCTCATTTGGGCAGGTGGTGCTGCCTGCATGCTGGGTTCCATGGCCTGAATGGCACTTCCATCATGGAGTCAGTCGTGCTAAGGTCTGGGTGCCTGTTAGAATGCCAAACAAAACACAACCCAACTCTTCGGTCAAATTGATGTCAATGAGAGCTGTGTGCTTGGCACACAAGATGCCATGGCTATGGTTTCCAGCATGGCAGGAAGAGACAAAAGGAGCTATTCCTGAGGCTAAACAAGACTATTTTCTATCCTCACTATTCCTAAAGACTGCTGCTGGGTGACAGTCATATGGTAAGCACTCATCCATTTAATAGGTACTTTTTGAACATCCACTGAGTTCCAACTGTGATCTTAGTGATAGGAACAGTGGTGAAGCAAACTGTCAAATGCTCTTGTCTTTGGTCTGGTGAGCTGGTCCAACCTCAAAAGTGCTGTGACCATGCCTGCCAACATGAGTTTGACACCCAGATCCTGCCTGGTAGAGGGGAACTAATTTCCTCATGTTGTCCACTGGCCTCCACTAGCATGGCATGGCATGCCCAGACACACAATAAGTAAATATTTAAAGAGATTTATTTTTAATCTCTGGGTTTTGACTGGCCCCTGGCCCAGTGGTAACTGCCTAACACATAGAACACCCTGGGTTCTATACCCATCAAGGAAAAGAAGGAAGACGGGGAAACGGGAGGGAAGGGAGAGAAAAACTCCATCCTAGCATGTGAGAGACCCCAGACTCTACCCCCGAACTACAATAAATAAATTAGTAATCCCTATCCTTGTGGAGCTGATGGTCAAGTGGGAGTAGATGAGAGCAGGAACACATCCAATGCTGTGTCAGATATCAACGAGAGCCAAGGTGCTGGAGGAGCAGTAGGTGGAGAGTGTTGGGTACATTTTTAAATAACAGCAAGTGCTTTGCCAAGAAGGTGGCATTTAAGCAAAGACCAGAGTGGTATAGAGGAGCTGTGCAGACACAGGAAAGAACACTCAGACAGAGGGAGCAGCTGTGCAAAGGCCCAGAGGCAGGAGGATGGGGTGGGGAACAGAGCAGAGGGAGAGGGAATGCTTGAGGGTACAGACAAATGGCAGACACCTGGAGGGTTTCCTGTGAGGAGAGAGCCTGCCAGAGCTTAGGGGCTAGGAAAAAATGTCATGTTTCCTTAGCTGGTGGCAGGGGCTACAGGGCACATGGCACAATACACATGTAAAGGTCAGAGGACAACTTCTGGGGACCAGGACTCTCTTTCCCACCATGCAGGTCTCAGGAATTGAACTCAGGTCTTCAATCTTAGCCAAAAGAGCCTTACCCCTGGAGCCACTGCACCTGTCTGAATGGGTTTCTCTGTATAGTCCTGGCTGTCCTGGAACTCACTTTGTAGTGTAGACCAGGCTGGCCTCGAACTCAGAAATCCGCCTGCCTCTGCCTCCCCAGTGCTGGGATTAAAGGAGTGCGCCACCACGCCTGGCTATGAGCGTCATTTTTTATTGCAGCATTACTTTCAGGTCCTTGAAATCAGTCATCAGAACCTCAAAAGTGCGATGCAGGGGACTTCATCTCAATGTGGCAGATCAGAAATCTGCCTGCTTCTGCCTCCAAAGTGCTGGTGGGACTAAAGGTGTGCACCACCACTGCCCAGTTTACAAGTTTTCTTAATATGAAGGCTTCCAGGTGTGACAAGCAGGCCTGAGGCCCCACACTCCTAAGGCTGCTTCATGGAGTTAAGAGCTTTTGTTGCTGGAAGACCTAAATTCAATTCCCAGCACTTACATGGTGGCTCAAAATTACCTGTAACTCCAGTTTCAGGGAATCCCCTGCCCTCTTCTGACTTCTGCAGGCACCAGGCATACACATAGTGCACAAACACACATGCAGACAAGACAGTCTTACATATAAAGGAAATAAATCTAAAGACACAACAAAACTTAGGCTAGTGAGGTTTTCTCTATTGCTGGGTGGAGACACGTTGGCCAAAGCAAGTTATACAAGAACAGTTTATTTGGGGGTTATGTTTCCAAAGGGTTGGAATCCGTGACCATCATGGCAGGGAATGAGGCAGCAGGCAGTCAGGCAGCCATGAAGTTGGAGCAGTAGCTGAGAGCTCACATCTTGAGATAAACCAGGAGTCAGAGAGAGAAACTGGGCCTAGTGTAGGTTTTGAGATCTCAAAGCCCACCACCAGTGACTCACCTCCTCCTATAACAAGACCACACCCCCTAAGTCTTCCCAAACAGTTCCACCAATTGGGGACCAAATATTCAAATGGATAAGCCTGAGAGGTGGGGCATTCTGTTTGATTGTTTGAGAGAGGGTCTCTCTACATTGCCACACCAATGCTGGAATTCACTATGTAAACTAGGCTGGACCGGAACTCACAGAGATTCTCCTGCCTCTGTCTCCTGAGTGCTGGGATTAAAGGCATGCGCCACCAAGCCTGGCCTATGGGGACTATTCTTATTCAAACCATCACAATAGCTCAGTTCCTAAAGGTATTTGCTTCTCTCTGAACCTAGCAATTTGAGTTCAATTCCCAGAACCCAAATGGTAGAAGAAAAAGAAAAAAAAATTCTCAAAGGCCACAGATTCTGGGGTACACCTTTCCTTCCCCCAAAAATATAATTTTAAAAATTTATCAAAAACCAGGCAGTGTTGGCGCATGCCTTTAGTCCCATTACTTAGGAGGCAGAGGCAGGTGGATTTCTGAGTTCAAGGCCAGAGTGAGTTCCAAGACAGCCAGGGCTATACAGAAAAACCATGTCTCAAAAACAACAATAAAAATCCCAACAACAACAAATTTTATTAAAAAGTTAAGTGTGGTATTAAATACCCTTAATCTCAGTGCTCTGGGGCAGAAGCAGAAGCAGAAGCAGAAGCAGAAGCAGAAGCAGAAGCAGAAGCAGAAGCTGAAGCAGACAGCTCTCTGAGTTCAAGGCCAGCCTCATCTACAAAGTGAGTTTCAGGCCACCCAGGGCTACACAGAGAAACCCTGTCTTGAAAACAAATCAGTCAACCAACCAATGATTACATGCATACATAACTAAATAAAAAACAGAGTAAATGTTAAAATTTATTTCTAATATGTAAATTATAAGTAAAAAAATGCCTTTGTGCCTTGTGGCACAGGCTTAGACTCCCAGCGCCAGGAGAAGACAGGAGAGTCCCCCAGGCTCACTGCCAGCTAGGTTGGCCAAATGGGCAAGTCCCTGATCCCAGTGAAAGACCTCAGCTCAGAAGCTGAAGTGAATAGTTGCTGAGCAAGGACAGCTGAGGTTGGCTTTGGTCTTCATATGCACACACTGTTGCGAACATACACATGCACACACCCAGTGGAAAAATGCAGGCTTTCAAGCTATGAAGTCATCTCAAACAGGCCTGCACCTGTGCTCACAGCTTGCCAAACCCATGCTCGCTCCAGGGCACCGGAGTCCTATTT
The DNA here is from genome assembly GCF_000001635.26 of Mus musculus. Taxonomy (NCBI): domain Eukaryota; kingdom Metazoa; phylum Chordata; class Mammalia; order Rodentia; family Muridae; genus Mus; species Mus musculus. The sequence continues at coordinate 83,619,822 of NC_000074.6, forward strand.
AGGAGTTCTCACAGTGTGTAGCTGTGCAGCCCAACACCTTCCTTCTTTGACATGAGGGGGAGAGAGCAGGGTTCAGGAAAGGAATCCAGAAAGCTCCCTTCTGGAGTAAACTGGGTCTCTGTTGACGTCACCAACCATGCCTTCTAGTAACCCATGCATCCACAGGCTCAGAGTGGTATTTGGTCTAGAACTGCCTCCTGAGTATTTGGTGAGTGACCAACTAACCTAATGATTCAGACCAGAGCACGTACAACATCTGTCCCATGATCGCCCACGTCACAGAAGGACAGCAGCCAAGGGTCTGCTGGTGGCTGCCCCTGGGAGGAGTCTCCCTGTCCTAAGGGTGGACAATTGCGCTGACTCTGGGAGAGCCCCTCACCCTAGGGACTTTGTGAGTCACAGTTTATCCAGGAAACAGCTATGATGGACAGACTGTTCAGTGTCAGGTCCCGAAGGCACACCCAGTGGATGTGGGTCCCTCATGAAGGCAGACTTTAAGGATTCAGTTTCCTTATTTTAAAATACTGATTATATTTTTATTATTAGTGTGATATGTGTGAAGGCATACATGCCACAGCATGGAGGTCAGAGGCCAACTCTACGGTGTGGGCTCTCTCCTTCCACGTGCCCCAGGGATCAAACTTAGGTCATTAGTTTTACGACACAGGTGCTCTGCCCGCTGAACCATCCTACCAGCCTGAGGCTTCAGTTTTCTGAAGTCATAAAAACAGGTGGCTTAAAAAAGCAGAAATTTGGGGGCTGGAGAGATGGCTTAGTGGTTAAGAGCGCTGGCTGCTCTTCCTAGAGGACCTAGGTTCAATTCCCAATACCTATTTGGCAGCCTATACTGTTTGTAGCTCCAATTCCAGGGGATCTGACACCCTCACACACAGAGGTAGAACACCAATGCACATTAACACAGTAAAGCAAGCAAGACAAGAAGAGCAGAGATTTGGGGGTAAGAGATGGTTAACAGCACGCACTGCTCCTCCAGAGGACCTGAGTTCAACTTCCAGCACCCACATCAGTGGGCTTATGACTAGGACCTCTGGCCTCCAGGAGGGACTAGTCGGCAAGTGCACACTTACACATGCACAGAATTTTTAAAAACTAAGTAAATCATTTTTAAAGGCAGAGATTTGGACCTGGTTCAGTGGAATACAAATGAGATCCCAGCATTCCAAAGGCTGAGGTAAGAGGATCGGGAGTTTAAGGTGAGTCTGGCGTAGAAGGTAAGACTCAGCCACACAGTGGTGGCACATGATTTTAAATCCCTGCACTGGGGAGGCAGAGGCAGAGGCAGGTGGATCTCTGTGAGTTCAAGGCCAGCCTGGTCTACAGAAAGACTGCCAGGACAGCCAGGACTGTCACACAGAGAAACCCTGCCTCGAAAAAAAAAAAAATGTTAAGACCCTGTCCCCAAAAATAAAAAAGCTGAGGGCTGAATTGAATCCCCAGAGCCCGTCGTGTACGTTGTATATCCTCTGGCCTACACTCACATGCACACATATGAACATGCTCACACAAACACATACATACACCTTATTTTAAAACAACAACAACAACAGAAACAAACAAAACCAGGCAGAGCCAACTGAATTTGTCCTGTTCTTCCGGAGTCTAGGACGAAATCACAGTGGCTCCTCCCATCCAGCCCATGCCCCTCCGCTGGATTCTGGTGACTTCCATCAATCCTTGAAGGTCTGCTATTTCTAAGAAGCACCCCTTTTCTCTGCTGCTACCGTCAAACAGCCCTCCCTAGTGTATGTCTGTCTGTCGTTCACTTCTGGACTGGGCTGTGGATGAGCACTGGCCTAGCACCTAGCAAGACCCTCTCTTTATCTGCAGCCCTACAAAAATAAAAGACATAGATAAATAGATAAGTGTCTGAGGTTGGGGGCCCAGGCAGTAATGTGCTTCCCTTGCAAACATGAGACCTGAGTTCCATTCACAGAACCTATGCGTGCTGTCCTAAACTTGTAATCCCAGCCCGGGGCGAGGTGGGGGTGTTAGGGCGGTGGCCCAGACAGGAGTCTTGCTGGGGCTCCATCGCAGGCACCCTAGCCTGGCAAATTCCAGCACATGAGAGACCCGGTCTCAAAACACGTTATAAATCGTGTGTGAGGACTGACACTGGGGGATGGATGTCCCCTGACCTGCACACACATACATGTGCTCACATACCCAAGTCACAACTTAATGAGTGGATAAATTTCATCTGACAAGATCCTTAACCACAGGCCCTGGGGCATGGGCATACCTTTACTTTAGTGAGAAGCCATTATCTTCGAGAGCCTGGCTCCAAAGCCCCCCCCCCCCCCAAAAAAAAAAAAGGATGTCTCAGAGAAAAGGCCTAGACAGAAAGACAGATTCCTCAGGGTGCAGGAATGGCCCCTGTCCTTCAAACCTCGGGCTTCTGGACATACAGGGCACAGAAGCAGCAAGACCCACGCTGCTTCGCACCACTGACTGCTGGGTGGGTGGACAGACCTGGTCAAATGATGGAACTCACAACTACCTGTCCAGCAGGCGGCTACCGCAAGCCAGCGGTAGGACTGGGTGCTCTGATGTCAGGAAGATCGCAACCGCATCGGAGCACGCGAGCGCGGGCGAGCAGAGATCATCAGCTCTGGGTGAGCGCGAGCTCGGGTGGACCTGGGTGGAGTACTGGAGAGATGCAAGTGCTCCTTGCGCCCTCTCGTGGCCATCGGTCGGGGAAACACTGAGGCCGGGAAGACGATGGTATGCGAGGTGGTATGTGAAGGCTGGTAAAAAAGAATGTGAAAAGTCTTGTTGAATAATTGAGAATGAATAGAGGAGGGGCTTCCGAGGGCCCATTCCTAGCTCAACAGATTTTGGCGAGGTTTAAGTTCCAGCCCTTATCCACAGGCTCTGGGATGTGGGCATTCCTTTACTTTGGTGAGGAGCTGAGACCTTTCTAGCTTGGGCCCACAACCTCGCTGAAAGGAAAGTCAGTTCTTTAAAGGGTGTGACCCATGGCAGACTCTCCATGACCCCATATCTGTACACATATTGAAAGCACTAATTGTACGCAGTGTGTTGATAAGAAGCAGAAGGAAAAGAAGCAGGAGAAGGAGGAAGAGGAAGAAAGATGAAGTTGAGAGGAGAACGTGTGTAGGGGAGTCCTGGGAGGAGTTGGAGGAGGGGGTGAGGAGTGGACGTTGTCTAGATATATTATATATATATTTAGTTCTGATCTCAGCCTTTAAGCTTTGAGCCATCTCTCCATTTGTTTTTGTGGTTGTAGGTGGTGGTGGAGGAGTCATTTTTGTGTTTTGTTTTGTTTTGTTTTGAAGACAGGGATTTCAGTCCTGGCTGTCCTGGAACTTGCTCTGTAGACCAGGCTGGCCTTGAACTCACAGAGATCTGCCTGCCTCTGCCTCCCAAGCGCTGGGATCAAAGGCTAACACAGCTGCCACCACCACGCAGCTGCTGAAAGTGCTAGTAACCACTGAACCATCTCTCCAGCTCTACTTTTTATTTTAAGTCAGGCTCTTACTAAACTGCTGAAGCTGGCCTTGAACTCTAATCCAAGTTGACCTCCTACCTCAACCTCCTGAGCAGATGAGATTTGTTTTGTTTTTGGCTACTGTATGTATGTTTTGTTTGTGGAGTGTGTTTGGTTTTGCTTGTTTGTCGAGTGCATGTGCATATGTGTGGCTGTGTGTGTGTGTGTGTGTGTGTGTGTGTGTGTGTGTGTGTGTGTGTGTGTGTGTGTGTTTTGTCAGTTTAGGCAACTGAGCCATGCCTGCCACTCAGCTAACATTTGTCTCTGCCCTGCCAGCAGCTCTACAGAAGAGCGTGGATCTCCATCATTGCTGGGGTTTTCCCAGGGCTTCCTAAACCAGCAGTCACAAGCAGATGCTAACTGCCTGTGACAGCAACTGATAATGTCACTCAGGGCAGGACTGGCGCTCAGTGGTAGAGAATGTGCTGAGCATGCCTCTGTCCGGTGTCAGCACGGGGTGGAAGCAGGGCGGCTCATCCTGGTGCTGCATTGTCCCTTGGCATTGTTCCTTCTCGGGCCACCCTGTCCCGATACCTTAGTTTGGGTCTGGCCCCAAACTGTAGAATGTTCCTTTGTGCCTGGGGTTGAGGTGAGGGCTGTACTCATGAGATACTGTGCAACTTTCCAACAGCGTTTAGTTCCCTCTGAGCCTCGGCCTCCCGCTCTGTAGAATTCAAGAGAGGCCAGCCATAACTGAAGAAGACTGGGATTGTTCTGTGGAAAGAGTCTCGAAGAGCAGCCAGTATGGAGCCTGGCGCACAGCTGAGGCCCTCTGCAGGATGCTGTCTGTCATGTTTCTAGCACGATAGACAGTCTTTGCCCAGCTTTGTGGCTGGGACGCATTAAACATCTATTAACAGTCTGCCATCGTTGGAGGTATGTGACGTGAAACTGTTCATTTAATCCCAACATTTTAGCAACTTTAGGAGCATGGCTGCTCTTATTATTCCCACTCTGCAGATAAGGAGGGGAGCACAGGAGGGCAGAAACCCACCCAGGATCCAGTCAGTGAACGATGTAGATTATGGCTAAGGGAAGACTGGATTTCACTCTTCCTGAGGTAGACTCCTATTGGAAGAACACACAGAAAAATGAATCGTGGAAAAAGTAGGTGGACAATGACGGTGGTGCACATCTTAACCCCTACCTAACCTTGGAAGCAGAGGCAGGCAGAGCTTTGTAAATTCAAGGCCAACCATGATCCACATATCAGATTCTAGGCCAGCCAGGCCAACACAGTGAAACCCTCTCTCAAAATAAAATAAGCCGAGCCTGGTGGCACACCCCTTTAATCCCAGCACTCGGGAGGCAGAGGCAGGCAGATTTCTGAGTTCAAGGCCAGCCTGGTCTTACAAAGTGAGTTCCAGGACAGCCAGGGCTACACAGAGAAACCCTATCTTGAAAAAACCAAAAAAAAAAAAAAAAAAAAAAGAGGAGGAAATGTGGGGGATCGATTGGGCTGAGGGAGTGGGAAGTTGTTTTGTCTTTGTTTCTGAGAAGGTCTGATGTAGTCTAGGCTGGTCTCAAATTCAACCATGTAGCTGAGGGTGACAGTGAATCGATGTTCACCACTAGAGGGCTGGGATTCCAGGTGAGCAGAGTGGATCACACTTAGTGGATATTGGGAGTGGCTGGCAAAGGCAGGCAGATCTCTGAATTCAAGGACAGTCTGGTCTACATAGTGACTTCTAGGACAGGCAGAGCTACAGTGAGACCCTATCTCCTGCCAAAAAACAAACAAACAAACAAATCAAAAACCGAAAACAAAGAACATTGCTTTGGGGACTGGAGAGGTGGCTCAGCAGTTACAGCACTGGCTGCTCTTGCAGAGGACCCAGATTCAGTTCTCAGCACCCACAGAGCGGCTCACAGCCATTTGTAACTCCAGTTCCCAGGGAGTCTGATCCCTCTTCTGGCCCCCTCAGGTACCAGGCGTGTACGTGGTACATGTGCATACACGCAGGCAAAAACACATACATTAAATAAGTAAATGTTTTTTAATTGTGTTCTTTAAAATAAACCAAAGATGTCTATTTTTCAGTTGTGTTCGTGTGCTTGCCTGTGCTCCTGGCAGCCACAGGTGTTGGATCCCCTGGAGCTAGAGTTACAGGTAACTGTGAGCTGCCAGGCATGGGTGATAGTCCTTGGAATGGTAATGGTTCTGCATATTTAGAGTGACTCTTCTATTCAAGTTGAACCTACCTGAAAACACCCTCACTCACAGATCCAAAGGTATTGCTCCTAGATTTATTTTTGATATAGGGTCACTAGTTTAGGTTATCCTTGAGCTCACAATACCACTGAATATTACCTTGAACTTCTGACTCCCCTGCCTCTACTCCACCTGGCTAGTGCAGTGCTGGGGATCAAAGTCAGTGCCTTGTGCATGCTGGGCAAGACCTCTGCTAAAGAGGGTATGGCCACTCTCTGTTCCTATGTGATTTTAAAGGCAGTTGAGTTGAAAATGAAGATCAGCTATCAGAGATACTGTGAGTGGTGCCCAATCAGTCAGGAGAGACTGTATGCAGGGTGTCAGAGATACCAGCCTCGCCCCAGCCAGGCCTCAAAGGTGATGTTGGTACTGCGGTGATTAGAGTCTTTCCTCAACTCAATGGAATCTAGAACGGCCTAGTAGACAAGTCCTCAGGCAGGCCTGTGAGGAAATTTTTAGATTAGGTTAATTGAGGTGGCAAGACATGTTGACTGTGGATGGCTCCGTTCCAAAGGCTGTGGTCAGAGACAGAATGAAAAAGAAGTGAGCTGGGTGCTGGCAACCATCTCTGTGGTTCCTGACTGTGAACACCATGTGACCGCTGCCACCATGAGGGATTCAGCCAGACTATGGGCTGAAACATGCTCACCCTTCCACAGGTTGTTTTGATCAGAAATATTGTAGCAACAAGAGTGACTAACACAGGGACCGGAGGCATGTGTCAGTTCAGTGTTCCATCATCCTTCATCCCAGGGTCCGCAGGATGCAGCCCCTGAAGTAGGTGGTGCTTCCTGTAGTGCTGAAGCCCAGTCTAATCATCAGGAAACAATCAAGTGGGGCAATGCTTTGCCAATCTCCTGGCTTGGACTCTTCAAACACATCAAAGCTGAGCTCTAGAGCGACAAAGAGGCTCTGTCAGAAAGAAGGCGTTGTAGGGCAGGATAGGAAAAATAAGTTTGTAGAGTCCTTGTCTATGGTGCACATGGTTCTGGGATCCATCCCTAGAACTATACAGATCAGGTGTGGTGATAGATACCTGTAATCCCAACCCAGGAGGTGATGGCAGGAAGATCAGCAATTCAAGGTCCAGCCTGGGCTACATAGAGAGTTGGAGGCCAGTCTAGGCTACATGAGACTCTGTCACAAACAAAAAGAAAACCCACCAAAATTATATTTGTGTAGAGTTTTTGCAAATAATATAGAATAGAACACACATTAGAACACAGATATTGTCTTAGTTATCTTTCTGGTGTGTCTATAAAGCACCATGACCGAGGGGATGTACAGGAGAATGTTGATTTCGGCTTTGGTTTCAGAGGATTAGACGCTCTGATGGCAGAGCAGAGGCAGCAGGCTGCAGGTAGAGTACCTGGAGCAGGGAGCACAGGTGTCACATTATGACACAAGCACAAGACAAATAGAGTGAACTGGAGGCACAAGGCTTTGAAGTCACAAGCCCTGAGCCCAGTGACACATTCTCTCCAGCAAGATCACACTTCCTAAGTCTACCCAAACAGCACAACTAACTGGAGACCAACCATTCCAACATCTGAGCCTGTAGAAACATTCTTATTTAAACCACCAAGCACACACATACACACAATCACACACATACAATCACACACAGAGAGAGAGAACACAGCAGAACAAATATAACTAAATATTAATAATTGCTAATTACTGATCACCTCTCTCTCTCTCTTTCTTATATAGTACTGGAATTGAGCATGACAGGCAAATGCTCTATCACTGGGCTATAGGCCCACCTCTCTTTTTAATTATTTTGAAACAGGGTCTTTCTAATTCCTGGCTGGCCTTGAACTTGCAGTTCTGCTGCCTCTCTCTCCTGAGTGTTGGGAGTATAAGTGGGCTCTGTGTACACCACACTGGAACAGACAGGTTCCGTGTATACCACACTGGAACAGTTTTCTCCTGGCCACTTCTGGTGCTACATGAGACACTTCAGCCTCACCTTACTTCCTTGTGCCTGGGGATAGAAACCAGGCAACCCCCAGTTCCTGGTACTTAAGAGCCTTGGACAAGTCCCTGGTGGCTGCCTCTCTAGGGGAGTGATCTTAATAATTTGGTGCCCAGAACAGCTGTCCCCAGTCATTCCTAAGTGTCCCATTTCCCCAAGCCACCTGTGCCCATTTGGCCTCACCTAGCTCTCTTTCTTTCTTTCTATTTTCTTACTTATCTACTGTGTGTGTGTGTGTGTGTGTGTATTTGGGTTTTTCAGACATGGAACTTACCAGGCAGTAGACCAGGCTCTCCTTGAACTCACAGAGATTTGACTGCTTCTGCCTCCCAAGTGCTGGGACTAAAGGCATGTGCCACCATACTCAGCTCAGAAAATATTTTTAACAAACTCATAGAAAAAAACTTTCCTAACCCAAATAAGGAGATGCCTATCAAGGTACAAGAAGCATTCAGAACACCAAATACACTGGACCAGGAGAGAAATTCCCGATGACACATAGTAATCAAAACATTAAACTTACAAAATAAGAAATAATATTAAAGCTGCAAGGGGAAAGGTTGAGGGCTGGAGAGATGGCTCATTGGGTAAGAGCCACTGACTGCTCTTACAAAGGTCCTGAGTTCAATTCCCAGCAACCACATGGTGGCTCACAACCACCCGTAATGAGATCTGACACCCACTTCTGGTGTGTCTGAAGACAGCTACAGTGTACTTACATATAATAATAAAATAAATCTTTAAAAAAAGAAAAGAAAAGGTTGAGTAACACATAAAGGCAGACCCATTCGGATTAGAACAGCACCCAACTTCTCAGTGGGGACTCTGAAAGCCAGCAGGGCCTGTATGGGTGTTCTGCAAACTCTAAGAGACCACATATGCCAGGCCAGACTACTATATCAATCACAATAGACAAAGAAAGTAAAACATCCCACAATAAAACCAAATCTAAGCACAGTCTACAGATACTGCTAGAAAGTGCTAGAAGGAAAACCTCAATATGAAGAAGTTAGCCACACATACACACCCCAAAAAACCACAAAGCATAGTCTCAGACTGAAAAATCAAAAGAGGGGGAAGACTACACCATAACAACAATTTGGGCTGGCAAGGTGGCTCAGTGGGTAAGAGCACTGACTGCTCTTCTGAAGGTCCTGAGTTCAAATCCCAGCAACCACATGGTGGCTCACAACCACCCGTAATGAGATCTGACACCCTCTTCTGTTGTGTCTGAAGACAGCTACAGTGTATTTATGTATGATAAATAAGTCTTTTAAAAAACAGAATTTAATAAACACTGCTCATAGATAACTCAATATTAATGGTTTCAATTCTCCAAGGAAAGACAGACTAACAGAGTGGGTTGGATCCATTTTTCTTTTCTGCTACATCCAAGAAACACATCTTACCATCAAGGATACATATCATACCAAGAAAAGAATGGAAAAGATATTCCAGGGGGGCTGGAGAGATGGCTCAGGGTTAAGAGCACTGACTGCTCTTCCAGGAATCCTGAGTTCAATTCCCAGTAACCACATGGTGGATCACATCCATCTGTAACGGGATTGGAAGACCTCTTTTGGTGTGTCTGAAGACAGCCACAGTATACCCACATACATTAAATAAATAAATAAATAAATAAATCTTTAAAAATATTTCAAGCAAATAATAGAAATAGAGGAAGGAGAAAAAACAAGAAGCAAACAGGTTTTTTTAAAACAGCCATTTTAATATCTGACAAAATCACTTCAAATCAAAAACTAGTCAAAGAGATAGAGAAGGATGCTGATGGTTTGTATGTGCTCAGCCCAGGGACTAACACTATTAGGAGATGTGGCCCTGTTGTAGGTGTGGCCCTGTTGGAGTAGGTGTGGCCTTGTTGGAGTAGGTATATCACTGTGGGCCTGGGCTTTAAGACCCTCATCCTAGCTACCTGGAAGCCAGTATTCTGCTAGCAGCCTTCAGATGATGATGTAGAACTCTCAGTTCCTCCTGGATACTGCCTTCCTGGATACTGCCAAGTTCCCACCTTGATGATCATGGACTGAACCTCTGAACCTGTAAGTCAGCCCCAATTAAATGCTGTCCTTATAATAGTTGCTTTGGTCATAGTGTCTGTTTACATCAGTAAAACCCTAAGTAAGACAGGCACTCCTAACTCATCAAAGAAAAAATCCACCAAGAGGACATTGCAATTCTTAACATCTATGCACCAAACACAAGGACATCCAAGTTTGTAAAAGAAACATTTCTACAGCTAAAATTACATATTGACCCTCACACAGTGCTAATGGGTGATTTTATTTTATTTTATTTTTTTCACATTTTTATTAGATATTTTCTTTATATACATTTCAAATTTCAAATGCTATCCCGAAAGTTCCCTATACCCTTCCCCTACCCTGCTCCCTACCCACCCACTCCTGCTTCTTGGCCCTGGCGTTCCCCTGTACTGAGGCAATACCAAGAGGCCTCTCTTCCCAATGATGGTCAACTAGGCCATCTTCTGCTACATATGCAGCTAGAGACACGAGCCCTGGGGGTACTAGTTAGTTCATATTGTTGTTCCACCTATAGGGTTGCAGACTCCTTCAGCTCCTTGGGTGCTTTCTCTAGCTTCTCCATTGGGGGCCATGTGTTCTGTATTATAGATGACTGTGAGCATCCACTTCTGTATTTGCTAGGCACTGGCATAGCCTCATACGAGACAGCTATACCAGGGTCCCTTCATCAAAATCTTGCTGGCATATGCAATAGTTCCTGGGTTTGGTGGCTGGTTATGGGATGGATCCCCAGGTTGGGTAGTCTCTGGATAGTCCATCCTTTCATCTTAGCTCCAAACTTTGTCTCTGTAACTCCTTTCATGGGTATTTTGTTCCCTGTTCTAAGGAGGAAAGAAGTATCCACCCATTGGTCTTACCTCTTCTTGATTTTCTTGTGTTTTGCAAATTGTATCTTGGGTATTCTAAGTTTCTGGGCTAATATCCACTTATCAGTGAGTGCATATCTAATGACTTCTTTTGCGATTGGGTTACCTCACTAAGGATGATATCCTCCATATACATCCATTTGTCTAAGAATTTTATAAATTCATTGTTTTTTAACAGCTGAGTAGTATGCATTGTGTAAATGTACCACATTTTCTGTATCCATTCTTCTGTTGGGGGACGTCTGGGTTCTTTCCAGCTTCTGGCTATTATAAATAAGGCTGCTATGAACATAGTGGAGCATGTGTTCTTATTGCCAGTTGGAACTTCTTCTGGGTATATGGCCAGGAGAAGTATTGTTGGATCTTCTGGTAGTATTATGTCCAATTTTCTGAGGAACCTCCAGACTCACTTCTAGAGTAGTTGTACAAGCTTGCAATCCCACCAGCAATGGAGGAGTATTCCTCTTTCTCCACATCCTCACCAGCATCTGCTGTCACCTGAATTTTTGATCTTAGCCATTATGACTGGTGTGAGGTGGAATATCAGGGTTGTTTTGATTTGCATTTCCCTGATGATTAAGGATGTTGAACATTTTTTCAGGTGCTTCTCAGCGCTAATGGGTGATTTTAATATCACACACTGGCCAATAGACAGGCAATCCAGATAAAAACTAAACAGAGAAATGCTGGAATTGAATAGCACTATAAACCAAATGGATCTAGCAGGTATTTACAGAACATTTCACCCAAACACAAAAGACTATACCTTCTTCTCATCACCTTATGAAACTTTCTTCAAAATCTACCATATACTTGGACACAAAGCAAGTCTTATCAGACACAAGAAAATTGAAACATCCTGCACCTATTAGACCACCATAGATTAAAGCTGGATACAGAAACGACAGAAAGTATGCAAACTCACAGAAACTGAGCAACTCACCACTGAATGAAAAATGGGCTGAGACAGAAATCAAGAAGGAAATTTAAAACTTTCTAGAACTGAGTGAAAATAAAAGCATGGCGTGCCCACAGCTACGGGACACAATGAGGGTGGCTCTAGGTGGCAAGTTCCTAGCACTGAGCATCTACAACAGATAGTTGGAGAGTAATCAGTAATATGAGTATTTGTAACCTAATGGAACAACTGAAACTCTAGGAAAAGAAAAAAGAAGAAATAACACTCCATAAAAGTAGATGGCAAGAAATAATCAAACTTGTAGGCTTAGATTTTTTAAAACCTATTTTTAATAAGCGTTTACAAGGGTTCACATATGGTGGCGCATGCCTTTGATCCCAGCACTTGGGAGGCAAAGGCAGGCAGATTTCTGAGTTCGAGGCCAGTCTGGTCTACACAGTGAGTTCCAAGACAGAGCCAGGGCTACACTGAGAAACCCTGTCTGGAAAAACAAAACAAAACAAAAAAAACAACAAAAAAAGATTCACAAACACGTTGACCCCCATTTCTAGCCCACTGTCCAAAGGTAGAGAAGAAAAGATGGTAAACAGGACAAGGGGATATAGACCTGGTTAAAAGTAGCTCCTTGGGGCAATTTCAGTCTCTTGAGGTTTTGTTGTTGTTGTTTAGATTTATTTGTTTGTTTATTTTCTGCATAGGAGTACACGATTGCTCTCCCCAGACACACCAAAAGAGGGCATCAGATCCCATTACAGATGGTTGTGAGGCACCATGTGGTTGCTGGGAATTGAACTCAAGACCTCTGAAAGAGCAGTCATTGCTTGTAACTGCTGAGCCATCTCTCCAGCCCTATCAGTCTCTGTTTATCAAAACAGCAGCAGCCTAGCAGTGGCACAATCTCCCAGAAACAGCAAGGCCTTCACAACCAGGACCAGCGGGGATGTCAGGAGAAGTTCTCTGCCGTGCCTTTCCCAATGAAACAAAGGTCAACAAAGATGAAGTGTCAAGACCAATAAAGTATGCAAAGTTAGCTATGCAAGCTCGCTGTCTCGTCCACTGAATCCTATTTATAATTTCCCAAACATCACACGTCCTCCCATGGATCTTGCCTCAGCAAAACACCAGTTGGCCTCACCACCTGAGTCTGCATCACATGACCCAACCAGAAACTTCCATCTCATAGACTCCCTTTCATTTAAAAGATTGTCTTTTTCTCTGATAGTAACAATCTACATGCAATAAAAATGATAAGAACCATGAAACTAGAACATTGCATATTTTAAATAAATAGCTTATGTAAAATATAGTCTAGGCCGGGCGTTGGTGGCACATGCCTTTAATCCCAGCACTCAGGAGGCAGAGGCAGGCGGATTTCTGAGTTTGAGGCCAACCTGGTCTACAGAGTGAGTTCCAGGACAGCCAGGGCTACACAGAGAAACCCTGTGAAAAACCAAAAAACCAGATAGATAGATAGATAGATAGATAGATAGATAGATAGATAGATAGATAGATAGATAGACAGACAGACAGACAGACTAACAAAACAACCTTAAAATCCTCCTATCAGTATACAATAATTCAAATGAAACAACATTAAATTTCTATTAATATACAATAAAAACAAAACAACCTTAAATTCCTCCTTGTATATAGAAATTCAAACAAAACTCAGCACCCGAGTCTGCCTCACATTGCCCTCACTATTGAGTCTGACCCAAGCAGAAACTTCCACTTCACAAACTCAGGGCTAAAATCAATAAAATAGAACCAAATAAACAAAACCAATACAAAGAATTAATGAACAGTCAGTTCTTTGAGAGAATTAATAAGGTTGATAAACCTTTAGCTAAATGAACGAAAAGATGGAGAGAGAAGATCTAAATTAATAAAATTAGAGAAAAAAAAGAGAAAGAGGGACATCACAACAGACATTAAGGAAATCCATCATAAGGACATAACTTAAAAATCTACACTCCAGCCAGGCATTGGTGGCGCACACCTTTAATCCCAGCACTTGGGAGGCAAAGGCAGGCAGATGTCTGAGTTTGAGGCCAGCCTGGTCTGCAGAGGGAATTCCAAGAAAGCAATAGCTACACAGAGAAACCCTGTCTCAAAAAAAAAAACAAAAAACAAAAAAACAAAAAAACAAAAAACCACTACCACCACCAACAAAAAAAAAACCAAAAATAAATAAATAAATAATCAGAAACAAGACAAGGACTCCACTCCTTATCTATTCAATACAGTACTGAAAGTCTTAGCTAGATCAATAAGACAACTGAGTGAGATCAAAGGAATACAAATTGGAAAGAAGTAAGTCAGAGCATCTTAATTTGCAGATGATATGATTATATACATAAAAGATCCTAAAACTCCACCAGGAAACTCCTACCACTGATAAACACTTTCAACAAAGTTAGCTAGATACAAAATTAACTCACAGACTTCAGCAACTTTTCTATACACAAATGACAAACGAACTGAAAAAGAAATCAGGGAAGCCATACCTTTCATATTAGCCTCAAAGAACGTTTTGAGACAGCTCTAACCGAGCAAGAGAGGGATTTGCATAATGAAAACTTTAAGACGTTGAAGAAAGAAATTGATGAAGATATAAAGATTGTTAGAGTGAAAATGGCCATCCTACCAAAACCAATCAATGTCCAGATTCAATGAAATCCCCTTCAAAACTCCAGCACAATTTTTTATGGAATTTGAACAACAATTTTCAGCTTCATATGGAAACGCCCACACATTAAAAAAAAAAACAAGATAATGAAAACAATCTTGATTGATAAAAAATTATTATTCAGAGGTATCACTACCCCTGATTTCAAATTGCGCCTCAGAGCTATAGTAATAAAAATAGCATATTGGCATAAAAACAGATACATTAGCCGGGTGTGGTGGCTCACGCCTTTACTCCCAGCACTCGGGAGGCAGAGGCAGGCAGATTTCTGAGTTCGAGACCAGACTGGTCTACAAAGTGAGTTCCAGGACAGCCAGGGCTATACAGAGAACTCCTGTCTCGGAAAAATAAATAAATAAATAAATAAATAAATAAATAAATAAATAAATAAATAAATAAATAAATAAATAAATAAATAAAACCAAAAAACAGATACATTGATCAATGGAATCAAACTGAAGACAAAATGGGCTGGAAAAAAGGCAGTATCTTCCACACACATTGCTGCAGACAGCTGGGTCACAGCATGTGCAAGAGAACAAATGGGTCCTTGTTTATCTATGCCCTGCAAGAAAAACCCCAGTCCAGAGTGATTAAGGACCTTAACATAAGGCCAGATACCCTGAATGTGACAGAAGAGAAAGTGGGAAATAGGCTTGAAATCAGAGACATAGGAAAAGACTTTCTGAACAGGACACTGTTAACACAGGCACTGGGAATAATAAGTAATAAATGGAACCTCACGACACCAAAAACTTCTGTATGGCAAAGGACGCCATCATTCAGACAAAGTTGCTGCCTAAAGAATGGGAAAAGAGCTTTACCAATTACATAATTGATAGAGGGCTAATTTCTAAAACATATGAAGAACTAAAGCCAAAACAAAACTGGGCAGCAAGAAAACAAATAACCAGTTTTAAAATGGTGTATAGATCTAAATGTAGTTCTCAAAGACAGAGCACAGATGGCTGAGAAACTCTTGTGTTCAACATCCTTAGTCATCAGGGAAATGCGATTTAAAACTACTTTGAAATTTCATCCTCTATTAGTCAGAATGGCCGAGATCAATAAAACAAATCACAGCTCATGCTGGTGAGGATGTGAAGTAAGGGAAAGCCCTTATCCATTGCTGATGAGACTGGAAACATGTACAGCAACTGTGGAAATACGAAAGTGGTTCCTCGGGAAGCTGGCAATGAATCTACTTCAAGATCCAGCTATGCTTCCCTTGGGCATATACCCAGAGGATACTTCACCCTAATACATTTGCTCGTTCATCTTCATTGCTGTTCCATTTGCAGTAGCCAGAAATTGGAAACAACCTAGATATTCATTAACAGATTAATGGATAAAGAAAGTGTTGTAAAATTATGCAATGGTATACATAGGTGTGTGTGTGTGTGTGTGTGTGCATTTTGTTTCATTTTACATTATTTTGTTTTATTTTAATACGAGTGTTCTGCATGAATATATTGTGCAAGGCAGAAAAGGACATAAGATCCCATTATAGATGTCTGTGAGTCACTATGTGGTTGCTAGGGATTGAACTCAGGGGCTCTGGAACAACATCCAGTGCTCTTAACCACTGAGCCATCTCTCCACCATATGCAATGGTATATTATTCAGATGTTAAAAAGAAGAACAAAATCAAAATTTTGCAGGTAGATAGACAGAGTAAGAAAACATCATCTTAAGTGAAGTAACCCAGACTCCAAAAAACAAATATTATATGTATTCTCTAATATGTGTGTGTTAGCTGTTAAGCCTTTTATAGGTATGCTACAATTCATGTATTCACAGAGATTACATATAGAGTAAATGACTAGGGAAGGAGGCAGATCTCCCAAGGAAGGAGAAATAGAATATATAGTAATAGAGAGATAGGAGAGAGACTGGAACAGGATTATATTGAGAGCAGAGGGAAGAGAAGGCTAAGGGAGAGAATACAGGAAGAAAAAAAAAACTAACATTAAGGGTCACTTGAAGGGAAAACCTACTATTGTAGAAGCTTATTAAAATATATTCATAGATAAGCAAAATCTAAATGGAGTCACCATATGGGGGAGGCAGTGCCCCAACCAGGTATCTTTCACCATCAAATGAAATCTCCAATGCCAGGAGTGGGTTCTGTCTAATTGAGTCGTTGGCCAAAGGAGCCCTGTGGATACCCTCAAACAATTCAGGCTATCACCAAGCTGTTGTTTGCTCTCCACAAACTGATGGTAAGGACCCACTGCTGAAGACAGCGCCTACACATCTCATTGAGCATGGAGAAGTTGAGCTGGTACCAACTGGAGCTTCCATTCCTACTGACTTGTAGGTAGACACTAACCCAGCTACAAACCTTTTGATCCACAATGGTGTCCTGTCTGCATTACATGATAGTGCAGTAGTGGCACATAAGCTGTGGCAGTAACCAACCACTCTCTGATTGGAGTTAAGACATTCCAAGAAATGGCAGCCTTGCCTGACACTGCTCTGGTGGCCAAGAGCCCGAGACTAGACAAGCCAGGGGCATAGGGGAAAACAGCAATAAAGGGATTCTTAATAACAGTCTGCTATTCACGTAGATTAGTGCCTGGCTTAGACATCATCAAAGAAGCTTCTTGCAGTAGATGGGAACTAACACAGATATTCACAACTGGACAGTTTGCAGAGAGTAGGAGACTTTAGAGTACTCAATTATAAATGGGATGGGGCTCACAGAGGCTGTGGCAGCACACACAGGACCCGCAGAGAGGTTCTGGTCAGATGGGGTCCCATTCTTAACCAGGAAGCTATCTGCAATCAACTGCTTGCAAAGGGAAAATCTCATTGCAAATGTTAGCCAGACTTAAAGGGAAGGCTGTATACTCTTCTCACCGGTATATGGCCAACATAAAACAAACTCAGTGGTATTTTTGTAGTTTTTTTTTGTCTCATATTGTTTTGTTTGAGCATTTTTCTTTCCGACTTTTTGCTTGTATATTATGGTTTCGGGGGGGGAGTTGTGTGTTTTTCTGGGTTTTTGTTGTTGTTTTGTTTTGTTTGTTTTTTTATGTGTGTCTATGTGTTTCTTGTGTTTTTCAATTTTTTTGTAAAAATCTGTTTTGTTTGTTTTATTTGTCTGTTTTCTAAAAAGAACGCTAAAGAAAGTGTGGAGGTTGGATGGGTAGGGAGGTAGGGAGGAACTGGGAGGAAGTGTGGGAAGAGAAATCATGATCCATGTTTATTGTATGAATTTGCAATAAAAAAACTTAAAATAAAAAAGAAATGTGGACAGTAGAGACTGTGCTCTGTAGGCTGAGATTTATTACACCCTAATTTAAATAATGGTTCTTAAAGGTTTTAATCTCCCTTCTAGCCCACCACCCATCAGAGGTTAGTGGGGGGAAAAAGGATACAGGGGAAGTGGGCCTGTTTAGAAATGGTTCTCTGGAGCCAATCCCATCTGCGTTATCAGCAGAAATCTTCAGTTCAGCTCAGAGGTCAGCAGTAGCACTCAATCCACTCGCAAACACTTCACGGATGCACCAGCAGCCCAGTTCAGCAGTGTTGGAAAAGCAGCAGTGGTGGCACAGCCTAGCAGAGACAGCCTGGCCCCAGCTGAATCTACACCAGGCAGCAGGAGGAAACTGGACAGCTAGGGACACCAGAAGTTCCCAGTTGTGCCTCTCTCAATGAAGCGAAGATCAGCAAAGACCAAGAAATGTTGCTGGCACACGCCTTTAATCCCAGCATTTGAGAGGCAGAGGCAAATTGATTTCTTAGTTTGAGGCCAACCTGGTCTACAGAGTGAGTTCCAAGACAGCCAGGGCTACACAAAGAAACCCTGTCTCAAAAAAACAAAAAAAGAAAGAAAGAAAGAAAGAAAGAAAGAAAGAAAGAAAGAAAGAAAGAAAGAAAGAAAGAAAGAAAGAAAGAAAGAGGGAGGGAGGGAGGGAGGGAGGGAGGGAGGGAGGGAGAAAGGAAAGGAAGGAAGGAAGGAAGGAAGGAAGGAAGGAAGGAAGGAAGGAAGGAAAGGAAAGGAAGAAAGGAAAGGAAAGGAAAGGAAAGGAAAGGAAAGGAAAGGAAAGGAAAGGAAAGGAAAGGAAAGGAAAGGAAAGGAAAGGAAAGGAAAGGAAAGGAAAGGAAAGGAAAGGAAAGGAAAGAAGGAAGGAAGGAAGGAAAGGAAAGGAAGAAAGGAAAGGAAAGGAAAGGAAAGGAAAGGAAAGGAAAGGAAAGGAAAGGAAAGGAAAGGAAAGGAAAGGAAAGGAAAGGAAAGGAAAGGAAAGGAAAGGAAAGGAAAGGAAAGGAAAGAAGGAAAGGAAAGGAAGAAAGGAAGAAAACAAGAAATGTTTCAAAACAAGTCCCCCTCACAGTCAGTTGAGTCCTATTTATACTCCCTCCAAACATCACTTGGCCTCCATGGGTGGTAACCTATCTTGTCTCAGCATGTGAGTGTGTCATAGCAAAACTCCATGTGAATGTCTCTCAGCTGACATCACTCTGCCAATCGGCCTGAGTCTGAGGAAGTGCCAGGAAGCTGCCATCACACTGCCAGAAGTTCTTCAGCAACAGTTTCCAGCCCCTGTCCCCTGGTAATCGAATGTCCCGAGAGATGGAGAAAGATAAAGGTCACGTACCCAAGAATCCCCTAATATATAATCAGGCCTGCAAGCTCACTTGGTTGTCTCTCTATCTTGGTAATGGGAGATCCCAGCACGCTGGGCTTGTGCAGAATAAAACACTCTTTGCATTTACCGGGTATCATTCTTTGGCGAATTATGGACCCTTACAATTCTTTCACCTGTGTCTGCTTCAGTGAAACATTCTTTCAGGATTCTGCCTTAGTGAAGCATCCTGTCACTCGTGTCCACTTCAGGACAACACTCTTTCAAGTATCTGTCCCAGCAAAACACCGTCTGACACAACTGACTCTCCAATGAACCCTTAAACTTCCACTTCAGTGCTCATGAAGTTTCAGAGAGGAAAAAGAAATCTACTGGGAACTGGGCCACAGGCGTTTGGTTACATTCTGGCAAAGAATACAACTGTATTATATCTAAAAACTTGAGTGAGTCAGAATTAAAATGTAATCATCTAATGTATCTAGCAAGAAAAAAAGTCAAGCCAGGACAGTATTTGTGGTGTGGCTAGCAGTCACACTGTGGCGTGGCCCCTGGTCCCTCACACTGTGGCCTGGCTACTGGCCTCCAGTCTTACCCAGCATCTCAGTGAGAGAGACCAGGAACGAGAGCAGAAAGATAAGGAAATAACGGTTGTGATGGGGAAAAGAGCTTGAGTGGTTTTAAAGTTGCACACAAGGTAAGCACAGAGAAAACACTGTGACGACTGTTTATAGAAAGAGTCTAGCACCATTAAAGGACCCTGCCTGATGTGTTAGAATATCAGCTCGTGTCTGAACACAGCACACTAGGCCAAAACAGTTCCAAGTGTAAGAGGTTTATTGGGAGAGAGAGGGGCAAGGAAGGTGGTGGCAGAAAGAGAAGGAGGGAAGAGAGAGGGAGGGAGGGGCATTCACCTTATATTTATGGATAATGACATAACACAGGTAAAAGTGGGAGGTGAGCCAAGTGGATTCTGGGAATATGGTGGCCATTGTCTTGGCAACAGGTCTGAAGGATGTGATGTCACAGGTTTTGGAGGTCCTGATGCCAACATACCTCCCTTCTTGCTATTATAAAGAGAAGGGGGAGGGAGGGAGGGAGAAGCCAATGGTGAAAAGGGAATAAGAGTGTTGTGTCTCTTAAGCTGCTTCCTGCTGACTAAGGGCGTTGTCCATTTTGGGGTGTAGCCAGCTTTCACCGTCAGGATCCACTTGGTAAACGTTCGAATCAGGTTCCTCTGTGGGCAGCGGCTGGTAATCCTGTAACAGGGGCTGATTAATAGTTTGGTTAGAATTTTTTTTTTATTTCTCCTTGAAGAAATGTAGAAACAAGATTAATAAGGCAGAGAGCAAATAATGATGCCAGGGGGCTGGTGAGATGGCTCAGTGATTAAGAGCACCGACTGCTCTTCCAAAGGTCCCGAGTTCAAATCCCAGCAACCACATGGTGGCTCACAATCATCTGTAATGAAATCTGATGCCCTCTTCTGGAGTGTCTGAAGACAGCTACAGTGTACTTACATATAATAAATAATGAATCTTTAAAAAAATAAAAAATAAAATGCCTGACAGTAAAGCGACTCTTCTCACAGACATGCTTTCCTCTTGGTGCAGGTCGGAAAAAAAATGATGCCAGGAAGATGACTAGGAAAGGTGTTACAAAAGGCAGTATCCACTTCCATATAGGATTTTCGAAAATCCCAGAGCTGGAGGTCTCACAGTCTCTGAAGTTCTTGATGTCTGACTGTAGCTCCTGGATTTTATTTCTCACTATCCCAGATTGGTTGACGTAGAAACAGCATTCTTCTTGGAGGAACAGGCAAAGACCACCTTCTTTAGCTGTCAGGACATGAAGCCCCTGTTGGTTCAAAAGCACCACGGCTGCCATAGAATCAATCTGTTTCTGGATAGTAAGCACAGTTTCAGTCATTTCTTGAAGATTGCTTTTAAACTGGGAAGTGAATGTATAATATTGGGTCATAGAAGTCGTCATCCCTGCAGTTCCAGTACCAGCACCTATGGCTATTCCCATAGCGACCAAGAGTGGCACAACCTGAACTGCCCTCTTATGTTGAGCAGCTATCATATCTACAACTGGGATTGGCAGGGGCTCATTTCCCTGGATTACTCTTAGTTCAGGGAAAAGGAGTACCAACATGCAAACTCCTGACCAGATGGTGGGTAGGTGATGATATACCTGAGTGATGCAGAGAATTGATGTGTGCTGGACTGCAGGGCATTGTGGCAGAGATGATATGTTGAGAGTTATGGTTCTATTGCAGTCTAGGGAGCTTAGCGTTCCTACAGAATGAGTCCTGGGGGTCTTAAAACAGTTTGCCACGCCAAAGAGAGGGATAGAGGTAAGGTATGGAGTCAAGGCAACATCAGAGTCAGGGCAGCTGACAAAGGGTAAGGTAAGGTCACTGGGCAGTATCACCAGAGACGCTGTAAGTGACAATTGTGAGTTAGTTCCAAGGATACACATAACCAGAAATCTTTAAAGCATCCAGGCCTGGTGACATTAAGGAGTTGGTAGGGCCAAGGTCAAGGTCTGAAGCAAATGGTGAAATGACAAGTTAGTGCCATTTATGAGGGGTGATGTCAAAGAGGTAAGGACCTGAGAGGAGTGTTTGGTTGTCTCCCTTACTTTTCCAATATCTAGGGGTTGGGCAATTGTGACATATTTTCTCTAGATATGGATGTTACTCACTGGGAACCCAGGCTGATTTTTATGGTAGTGCTTACCAACAACTCCTGCCTCCAACCTGGAATCCCATGGGTCTTGTATGTAGAAAAAGAGTGTTTTGTGGTGTTGATAGAAGAAATGATTGGTCCGTAATCCTAGCATATGTATCTGACAAGACCAATATGGACAGCCCCCTTATTCGTCTGGCCATTTTCTACAATAATCTTTTGGCTGGTCAAAGAGAAAGCAAGTATAGAGATCATAATATTTAGATGGGGTAACAGATACAGGGATGATAGCAATTTGGATCAGTTCCTGGCATCCGGCTATGGAGCAGTTTCCTGACCCTATTTGGAAAGACTGTTATCTGTGGGGCTTTCTTGGACTTTGAATCTCCAGATATAAGGGCTACTCTGGATGGAAATGAACAGCAGAGCGAGGACAAGAAACCCATGTCTAATCCAGTGAGGTTGAGCTCAGCTGCCGGAGTGGAGGCTTATTTTCTGGGATTGGGGACAAGATGGGTGGTCTCGATGTCTTCCAGAACTTAACAGAGAATGGTCCTGTTAGGGTCGATGTGTATGAAGAAAAGTCAATTTTAGGTGGAGGGATGAAAGATTTGAGGTGACACAGATGGACTCAATGAGAGAGTCCCTCAAGTTTAGCAGCTGTAGGGGTCACAAGGATTTCCTTAAAAGGGCCCTGCCATTTGGGAGAGAGGGGTGAGGGCTGATGATCTGGAGGGGATAGAAGGGCTTGGTCTCCAATTTTGACAGGCAGTAAACAGGACACAGTGTGTGGCTGTGGTAGGTGATAGTCAGCAAAGTTCCATAGGAGAGAATGGAGGTGGCAAAGTAATGGGGTGAGTAGATGGTCTGGGAAGGGAGAGCACTTAGGTGAAAGACTGGGAGTTAGGACTGGACATCCATACATGAGCTCAAAGGGTGAGGAGAGAGGTCACGGAGAGAGCTTGTAGCCTGAAAAGAGCCAGAGGTAGGAGTTTTACCCAATCAAGGTGAACTTCTTGTGACAGCTTAACAAGAGTGGTTTTTAAAGAGCGGTTAGTTCTTTCTACATTACCTGAAGATTAAGGGTGGTAGGGAATATGAAAATGCCAGGGGACATCTAGGGCCTTAGATAGAATTTTAGGAACCTGGGAAGTAAATTCGGGACCATTGTCTGATTGGAGAGAGGCTGGGACACCAAATCAAGGGATGATCTCTCAGAGGAGATCAGAGACTGTCTGAGCCCTTTCGTTAGTTGTGGAAAATGCCTCTACCCACCCTGAGAAGACCAAGAAGTACTTGGCATGTCTGACGGTAGGCATGTGGGTAAAGTCAAGTTTCCAATCAGCTCCAGAAAGGGAACCTCTAGCCGGATGGGTAGGAAAAGGGGTACCTTGAGTTGGAGTCAGACATCTGACAGATTTTGCCAGAAGCAGTGATAGATTTTTAAAAGCTTAGGTCCTCAAGAGGAGGCTGTAGGTGGGTCTTGACAAAAAAAGACAATGCATGGCTGTTAGGATGAAAGAGTTGGTGAAGATAGGACAGAGTTTGGTGGGTGAAGGTGGAAATGTAGGTTGTAGTGTAAGAATGTCCTGGAGAGGGTGAGACAAGTCTTGGCCCCTAAGGGCCACAGGTCTAGCTGCCTCGTCAGCTTGGTTGTTTCCCTTGGAGACAATAGGGTGATCAATTTGGTGGGAACTGCAGTGAACAATCCCAATAGCTGTGGGGAGATGGGAGGCCTTTAGCATGGCCATAATTTGGTTTGCATTAGTTATTAATCTTCCTTTTGTGGTAAGTAACCCACACTCCTTCCAGATAGCAGCGTAGGACAGGAGGATATGAAAAGCATATTTGGAGTCTGTGAAGATTTTCAGGGAGTTTCCCTGTGCCAGTTGAAAGGCATGTGTAAGGGCTACTAGTCCAGCCTGTTGATTGGTGGTGTGAGCAGGAAGGGCCTGTGCCTCCACCACCTCGGTGTCTGATACTATGGCATAGCCAGCTCTTCTGACTCCTTCATGTAAAAAGGAGCTGCCATCTCTGTACCAAGTATAGATGGCCTGAGGCAATGTGCCCTCATGTATGTGTGAAGGATGAGGCAAGAGTTCCTCTAAAGTTTCAGTGCAGGAGTGAGATAGGGAGTGGTCAGTATCTGGTTGAGAAAGAAGATTGAAAATATTAAGAGGCAGGCATGATTGGAAGGGGAGTGTGGTTCTTCTATTAGAGGTACCTGAAGAGAAAGAACCGTGGAGGGAGGTAGAGTCTGTAAGCCTTGGTAAGTTAGGAGCTGTGACAATTTATGAGAAGAGAAGAGAAGAGAAGAGAAGAGAAGAGAAGAGAAGAGAAGAGAAGAGAAGAGAAGAGAAGAGAAGAGAAGAGAAGAGAAGACAGTTATAGGTGACCCAAAGGTTAGGTTTTTTTTTACTCTCGAATAAAGAGTTCAGCAGCTGCTAAGGTGACTACATGGTGCCCATCCCTGAATGGTTAGATCTAGTGTTTCCAACAAGCATGCTCCAGGTGCAAAAGAAGTTGATGACTAAGACACCAAGTGCAAATCCCTCTTCTTTCAGTTAAGTAGAGGGAACAAGGACAAGTCAGGTCAGGGAGATGTAAGGTTGGGGCCTTGAGGAGAGCCTGTTGGAGCCTTTGAAAGGGTTTTGTAATAGGTTTGAGAAGAAGTTCGTGGGTGGTGCCTAAGGCTGCTTCATATAAAGGACGAGAAAGAAGGGAAAAGGAAGGAACCCACGAACGTAAAAATCTGGCTATTCCTAGGAATGATAAAATCTCTTCCTTTGTAGAAGGAACTGAGACTGAATCCGATTCTTTCTACCTAAGGTAATAGCCTTGTGGGCTGGGGTAATTGTTAGTCCCAAATAGGTGACCTGAGGGGTGGACAGTTGCACTTTAGAAGGTGAGACCCTGTAGCCTCAAATGGAGAGGAAATTCAGAAGAGCAGAGGTATCAGCTTGGCTAATCTCTAGAGAGGGGCTACAGAGAAGGACATCATCTACGTAAAGTATGATCTTAGATTTAGGGAGAGACTGAGATAATAAGTCAGAAGCCAGGGCCTGACCAAACAGTGGGCTGTCTCAGAATCCTGAGGTAGAACAGTCCAGGTAAGTTGAGTAGAAAAGTGGGTTTCAGGATCTGTCCAGGTAAAGGCAAATATGTTCTGTGCCCGGGCATCTAGAGGAATAGAGAAAAATGCATCCTTGAGATCTAGGACTGAGAAATGTGCAGTTCCCGAAGGGATAGTGGAAAGAAGTGTGTAGGGGTTAGCCACAACAGGATGGAGGGGAACCACTGCAGAATTAATACGCCTGAGGTCTTGAACCAGGTGATAGGTACCATTAGATTTCTTAATTGCTAGTATAGGGGTGTTAAAGGGGGAAGAGGTGGGGAGAAGAAGTTTTTTTTTTTTTTTCCTCAAGAGGTCAGAAATGATAGGCTTACGTCCCCTGAGGCTCTGGAGAGAGAGGATATTGATCTTGGGTTATGTACCTGGTAGAGTCCAGTAATTGGATGACATCAGGAGAATGGTGTTTAGCAACAGAGGGGTTCTGGATATTCCAGACTCAGGTATCTACCTGAGAAGCTAATAAAGGAAATAGCATGGTATTGTTAGTAGGTTGGCTGAGTAGAAGAAGGAACAGAGGAACTGTTGGTGAGCTTGGGTTTGGGTGAATGGGGGAAGCAAAGGAAATAGAAGCTCCCAGCCTAGCTAGAAGATTCCTTCCCAATAAGGGGACAGGACATGTTGGCACTACCAAAAAGGAATGGGTGAAAGTTACATCCCTAAAAATGCAAATAAGTGGTGGGGTCTGGTGAGGGAAGTAAGGTTGTCCTCCTACCCTGACAATAGGAAAACGAGAAGGAGAAGTGGGTCCCCAAAACTCATTCAGACAGAGTAAGTGGCTCCAGTGTCCAAGAGGAAGGAGATGGGCCACCCACATACCACGATATCTACTTGGGGCTCCCTGTAGTGATGGCAGTGGTCAGGTCAGGGGAGCTTGGGCCTTCTCATTCGGCCATAGCCAAGCCTAGGAGATCAGCTGGAGGGTTCTCTAGGTGTGATGTCCCTCTGTTCTGCATAACATGAGGGCAATCGACAGCCTAATGTCCCTCTTGATGGCACCTGGGGCATGGTCCCCTAAATCCTGCGGAAGTTAGGGCAGGCTTTTGCCCAATGACCTTGTTGACTACATTTGTAGCAGGTACCTGGTGTTCTCTGAGTCTTAGAAGACCATGAGTCTGAAGCAGTGGCTAGGGCTGGTTGGACAGCCTTTGCCAGCATATGGTATTTTTGTTTGCAGACTTTTTCATCTCTCTCATGATACACTTTGAAGACCAACACTAAAACGTCTGCTTGTGGAGTCTGGGGTTTCCTCTCTAGTCTTTTAAGTTTAGCTCTTATGTCAGGGTAGCTCTGGGAAAAGAAGTAGGTCATCAGAAGTTGCTTACCTTCTGGGTTTTCAGGGTCCAGATTGGTATGCTGTAATAAAGCCTTTGTGAGGCATTCTAAAAATTGAGATGGGTTTTCCTGCTTTTCCTGGACAACCACTTGGAGTTTTTAAAAAATTACTGGCTTTAAGGCTGCCTTTCTTAGGCCCACCAAAAGGCATGTAAAAAACCTGCCTCTAGCTAAAATACCACCTGCAGAATTATAATTCCATCAAGGATCCTGGTCAGGCACTGTCTCCGATCGGATTGGATATGCTCTATCTGGTTAATGAATTTCGTCTGCATGTGGTCTTGCTTGCTCCCAGACACGCCTGCATTCCTGAGGAAGTAAGTTGTTAGTAAGTCTCATATGTCCATCATGGAAAGTTAAGCTATAAGATTGAGTAATATATTGAAACTCTTTAATGAAGGAGGAGGAGTTAGAAGTATAGGAACACAGTCTGCTTTCTATTTGAGAAAGTTCACTCAGTGAGAAAGGAACATGTACTCTGACAAGGCCATCTACCCCAGAAACTTCCCTTAGAGGAAAGACCGATGCTGGGTCAGGTGTCCCTGGGGGAGAAGGACTTGGGGGTTTGGCTGTGGCCTTAGATCGCATGATAGGAGGGGTAAAGGTCGGCACCAATGCTGGGCATTTGGAGCAACCTGTGGCTGGCACAGAAGGGGCAGGGGAGCCTGGAGAGGTCGAGATAGCAGAACCTGGGGTATCCTGGTGAGGAGAAACAGAGGCAGCAGTTTGGGTCTTCGGCAGCATGGAAACAGGTCTGCAGCGGAAAGGAGGTGGTTCGTTAGCTGGATCTAGCGTTGCAGCGTCATCTGGCAGAGGTTGTGTAGGTTTCATGGCTAAGAGAAGTTGGGATGGGGTCAAGCACATACAGAGGTGGGAGCAAGAGAGATGAATGCTTGGACATAGGGGACCTCTTTCCATTTACCAGTTCGCTGGCAGTATGTATGAAGATCCCTTAACATGATTGGATCTAGGGCACCATTAACTGGCCTTTAGGAACTATTATCTAGCTGGTACTGAATCCAGACCTTATTGCAGAGATATATTAATTTTGATGCCTTCAAGTCAGGTGTTAGCTGCAAAGATTTGAGATTTTTCCAGGAGACATCCTAGTGCGATGCCTGGAGGTACATTCCAATACATCGCAGCACCCATTGGATTGTTTGTACTGGCATCCCGAGAACAATTCAACAACCAAAAAGAAATCACCCAGGCTAGAGGCCCAAGTCATCACGAGGGCTCCCTAGAGGCTACACAGTAAGCCCCAGACTTACTGCAGAAAGGACTCTACCCTGGATCCAGGGGTTTCTTAAATGGCTGCAAGAGTTCTGTAGGGGAGGGATTCGAGAGCCGCTTTCGAGGGAATGGTCACCCAAGGGTTGATGTCCTAATTCATGTGTCCGCTGGGAGGTATGGCTATAAAATGCCAACCCCTTAGCCCCCAGAAAAAGCTGGACAGGCCCTATCTGGGAAACTAGGGGCCCTCTAGACAACCAACCCTACCAATTAATATGCCGGTGTCTGTGTGAGAATTCTAGCTAGCTGGTAAACAGAAACGTGGAGCTGAATGGATGGTGTGGACCCGGCAGAAGCCAGCCCTACAAGATGGGCTAGGGCGGCACAGCTCACGTGGTAGAAGTTCGTATGTCCTGCTGCAGTAGCAGCTCACGTGATGGAAGTCTGTAGCTCCTGCAGCAACCAGCTGAGGGGCCAGGGTGCCACTTGTACCTCTGTTCCCAGCTGGTGTGCACAGCGAGCCAGGCAGGGCAGGGCGGCGAGAGTTTATGGCCTGCTCCTCACAGCAGCCGCAGTTGCAGGCTGCGGTCAGTGGTAGCAGCCCACTCTACGACAGTCCACATGACCACGGTACCACAGCCCGTGCGCTCCGCAGTGGCTCTTGACAGTACTGCTGAGTTCCCTGGTTTCAGCACCAAAGATGTGTTTGAATAGCAGCTGAACACAGCACAATAGGCCAAAACAGCTCCATGTGTAAGAGGTTTATTGGGAGAGAGGGGGGCAAGGAAGGTGGCGGCAAAAAGAGAAAGGGGGTACACAGGGGGAATGGTATTCCCCTTATATGTATGGATAATGACATAACACAGGTAAAGGTGGGAGATGAGCCAAGTGGATTCTGGGAATATAGTGGTCGTTGTCCTGGCAACAGGTCTGTAGGTCCTGTCTATGTGATATCCAGAGGTCTGATGCCAACACTACCTGCTCTATACTGGAGCATACGTACCTTCAGAAAAAGGCCTTATTACCAAGCGAAGTCTTCTACTTCTGAAACTCATTTCTTTTGAAAAGAGAGAGCCGAAACCAAGCATACTACACAGAGTGAGGTGGTTTGAATAAGAATGGCCCCATAGGCCCATAGGTTTGAATGCTTAGTCACCAGGGAGTGGCACTATTTGAAAGGATTAGAAGGATTAGGAGGTGTGGCCTTGTTAGCAGAGGTTTGTCACTGGGCGTGGGCTCTGAGGTTTCAAAAACCCATGCCAGGCCCAATGTCTCCCTCTCTGCCTACAGATCAGGATGTAGCTCTCAAGTACTTCTCCACCATGTCTGCCTGCATGCTGCTATGTTCTCTGCCATGATGATAATGGACTAAACCTCTGAAACTGTAAGCCAGCCCCTAGTAAATGGTTTCTTTTGTAAGAGTTGTCTTGGTCATGACATCTCTTCACAGCTATAAGACAGTAACTGAGACACATGAGTTCCCTGCCCCCAAATGGCCACACAAGGGAGTCCCTCAGGGTCATCCTGGAAGGCACATGAAGGCCAATGCAACTGTGTGCGTTCGGTTTTAGCCAAAATGTAGGGACAGGCTACATATAAAGCCGGCATTGGAACCTGGAAGCATTATCTACATGGTACTAGCTTAACACCTGTGCAAAATACAACTATCAAGTGGGTCACAGAGGCCTGACCAAGGTTACAGGAAATGTGTGGCAGAATCAGGTTCCCTGCAAGGAAACCTTGGGAAGCCACTGAGTAGAGCCGCTTGGAACGTGAAGCTTGCAGAGGAGACTCCTGAGTACCAGAGATGGCGGGGCTCAGGATATCAGCCAAGGAAAGCGGTAGGTGTGGAGCAGTGCTAGGCCACGGAAAAGGGTGTGTGATAGAAGCAGCGGAGCTGGAGAGGTGGGGTTGCCCAGCCCAGATGCGGCAGGATTTGGTATTTTCCCTGGCTGGGTTTGATTTGCTTTGAGCCAATTTTTCCTTGTTTCCTTCCCGTTCCCGGCTATTGCAGCGGCCAGGTTTACTCTGTGCCATGGTATGTGGTAAGTTTTGGCTTGATTTTGCAGGAGCTCTGTCTTGGTTTCTGTTTCTGTGATAAAATACCCCGACAAAAACAAATTAGGAGAGAAACGGTTTCTTTTGGTTCACGGTTCCACTCTGTCGTGGTGAGGAAAACTTAACAGCGGGAGTATAACCAGCAGCCCAGTGGTGCACAGCAGTCTGATAGCACAAACAGAGTTACATACAAGTGGAAACAGGCTACAAATCCTCAAACCTCCTCTCAGTGACACGCTTCTTCCAGCAAGGCCACACCTCCTAAAGCTTCCACAACCTTCCCACACAGCACTGCCAGGCTGGGACCAAATATTCAACCATACACGCCTAAGGAGAACAGTTCACATTCTGTTGGAGATTGGTGCTATGGCTTTGATTCGATCAGGAATCTGAGTGTCCAGACTCTGAAGGTTCCTGTCCCCAATTGGTTTTTGATTGATTAATAAAGATGCCAACGGCCAATGGCTGGGCACAGGGCGGGACACTGAGGATGCAGAGAGGAATGGTGCAGTATCACCATGACTCCGAGAAGGATGGGACGCAGGAGCGGCAGAAGATAAAGCCAAACAACCGGGTAAGCGACCACTGACCACTTCCCTGATTGGGCCTGGAGTAGAAGGGGGAGGTTTAGGAGTACCCAGCCTTTGAAGTAGCCAAGGCATGTAAAAATAAGCTTGTGTGTGTGTGTGTGTGTGTGTGTGTGTGTGTGTGTGTGTGTGTGTGTGTGTGTGTGTGTTTCTTTCTCAGATCCAAAGATAGCTCTGGGGTGGGTGTATGTACTCGATCAGCAGGGAGCCAAAGCCGTGAAGGGAAACTCTCACAACACATCCAACCCACACCGGAAACTGCCTTCAGTCAGAGAAGACACTTTGGACTTTTGACCAGAGTTGGGACTTTGAAGGCTAAGGGTCTTTTAGCGATGGACTAAATTGAGTTTTACAATGTGAGATGAGGGGGTCTGGGGGCCGCGGGTGGAATGTTACTCCTTAACGTGCTGTAGTTTGGTGTCATATTGGCAGCATAGTGGTGTCAGCTTACTGGGTTTAGAATCACTGTTGTACTTGGTGGACCCAGGGGGACCCCAAAGAAAAGGGGAAAGGAGGATTGTAGGAGCCAGAGAGGTCAAGGATACCATGAGAACACGGCCCACAGAATCAACTATGCAGGGTTCATGGAAACTGAAGTGACAAACATGGACCCTGTATGTGTCTGAGCTAGGTCTTCTGCATATGCCTGCGGCTGTGTAGCTTGGTGTTCTTGTAGGACTTCCAGCAGTGGGAGTGGGGCTGTGTCTGACGCTTTCGCCTGCACTTGGGACTCTTCCTCCCACTGGGTTGCCACGTTCAGCCGTATATAAGGGTATATACCACTCTTGCTGTATCTTCTTAGGCCATGTTCAGTGGATGTCCCTGGGAGGCCCGCCACACCTCCTGTTTTTAATAAGGAAACAAAGGAGGAGTGGATCTGTGGGAGAGGGGAGGTGGTGGGGAGGAATTGGGAGGAGTGGAGACAGAGGAAACTGTGTTGGGGTGTAATGTATAAAAGAAGAATCAAAGTTAAAAGAGAAGCACTGTTGCCTGTAGCAACACTGGGAGGACAGAACCGTTTAAGCCCTCTGACTTCAGACATGGAACGACAGGATTGGGAGCTTGTTCTGTTGGGTTTGGGTCTTGCTTAGGTCTAGTATTTCCCATAATGCCCCTTTCCTCCCTTTAGAAATAGTACAGAAGTTGTTCTTTGATTCTACAGAGGGTTACAGTTAAGAGAATGCCTTGAGTCTCAAAAGAGACTTTAGACTTTTACACCGTGTCAAGACTGTGGTAGACTATGGGGACTTTTGAATTGGACTGGATGCATTTTCATTATGATATGGCTACAAGCCTAAGGAGGGCAGAGAATGGGATGTGGTGCTCTGAATGATGATGACCCCCATAGTTTCATATACTTTAATATTTGGTTCCTCACTGCTGGGTGTGATGATGCATACCTTTAGTCCTAGTACTCTGGAGGCAAAGGTAGGTGGATCTCTGTGAGTTGGAGGCCAGCCTGATCTATAGAGTGAGTTCTAGAAAAGCCAAAGCTGTTACAGAGAGAAACCCTATCTCAACAAAGGAGGAGGAGGAGGAGGAAGAAGAAAAGGAAGGAAAGAAGAAACAGTATTTAAAAAAAAAGGTCTTCAGTTGATGGAACTGTTTTGGAAGGCTTAAGGAGGTGTGTCCTTGTTGGAGAAAGTATGTCACTGGCTTTGAGGTTTCAAAGATTCAAGTAATTTCCAGTCTCTCCTCTCTCTCTCTCTCTCTCTCTCCTCCCTCCCTCTCTCTCTGTTCCTCCCTCTTTCTCCCTCCCTTCTCTCTTCCTCACTCTCTGCGTGTGTATGTGTGTGTGTGGGGGGTTAAAAGGTAAGAAAGTGGGGGCTGGAGAGATGGCTCAGCAGTTAAGAGCACTGACTGCTTTTCTGAAGGTTCTGAGTTCAAATCCCAGCAACCACATGGTGGCTCACAACCGTCTGTAATGACATCTGATGCCCTCTTCTGAAGACAGCAACAGTGCGCTTAGATATAATAATAAATATAATATAAATCTTTTTTTAAAAAAAAGGTAAGAAAGTGGATGACAAAGTGTACGCACAGTAAACTCAGAGTTAGATGGAGATAAACTCATAAAAGGGAAGCAGGAGAAGTGACTTGAAGGTAGATTGTCAGCCTAGCATCCACCAGTAACAGTGCCTCAACCTTGAGCACTTGACCCAATAGCTGATCCTCCAAGAGGAGGAGGAACTGGGCCTACGTTCAACCTTAGAGCACCTAGAAGAACGAAGGAGAAGGGGGAGAAAGAGTCCATTGTCCCTGAGGGTAGAAGCCTGGACTGGTTGGTCACTAGCTTCGATTCCGTACAGTAGGTGCTCAATTGACAAGTCGAGTGTTCTACTGTTCTGATACGTTCCATAGAGTCTTACACAATTTTGCTTGCGAAGTGCTCTGCAGCTCTCTGTGCAGCTTCGGAGCCTTTGCACACCCTGTATCTAACATTGTGTATACTCCATCCTTGTGTCTATAGAGACAGGACCGAGCCTGGTACCAGGCAGGGGCACTTAAATATTGAAAGACTGAATGAATGCGCGATCGCCTTTGTCTATTGTGTAGAGTGGAAGAAGCGGAGACACGCGGGACCCTCCCTATTCACTGTGGTCCACCCTCTGGAATCAAAGCATCTTTCTGGGAGGGAAGAGGGGCTTGGGGCTGCCCTCCAGCCTCTCGCTGACCTCTCAAAAACCGCGCTTTCCTGGATACAGAACTCAGTCCTCCAAACCCGGTCATCTGACTCTCGCTGCCAGCTCCCCCGCCGTCTCCCAACCCTTGCAGCCTCACAATGGTTCAGCCCTTCCCTATTTAGAGCGAGTAAGGTTGGACCACTGCTCGCACAATGGGGGGAGCCCGAGGCGCGGCGGAGGGATCCCTCTGGAGCGTTCCGACGGGAGGCGCCCATTGGTCGCGAGTGCACACGGCCGTCGCTGATTAGTCCGCCCGGGACGCCGGCCCCGCCCAAGTCCCGGAGGCCCAGGGAGAAGCCGGGCGGAGTTTCGAGAGGACCGAGCAGGGCGCGCGCGGTGGCGGCGGCGCAGGTGAGTGTCCCCCGCCCGGGGGGCGGCCTCCAGGGCGTGGAGCCGTGGCGGTGGGGTGGAGCTGGCCGCGTCGGGACCCCAAACACGGACCCCTCCCCGCTGGCCGGGCCTCCCGTCCGCCTCTGCTCTCTGCTCCCAGGACGCTCCCTGTTGGTGGTGGGTCAGTGTTCCCGACCCTTCCCAGGCCTCTTCCCAAAGCTGGCTGGGGGGAACACCGAGACCCAGGTCGGGATAACAGTAACAACCGCAGCACTAGTTTAATGACTCCCCCTCGCAAGCCCGGATCGGTGTTTCCTCGTCCGGCGCTTATGCTGCACAGCTCAGTTGAATCAAAACACCCTCCTGGGAGGGGTTATTAACTTGTTTTAGAAGTGAGGCACTAGTGCCAGAGAGGTGGAGTAACTTACTCAAGGTCACACAGCTAGTAAATGACCCATGGGGCTTAGGGACCCGTATCCTTTGAGTCCAGAAACTAGTCCCAGAGATCAGCCCCTAGACTCACGCCCACCGCCACCCCCATATTCACTTCGGAGCCGCACCTGCTGGGTTTTGCTTTCCTCTCCTCGCCCACGGGTCACTAGACAGCTTCCAGGTTGCCCTCGTGTCCCTTCTCTGAGCTGGAGAGGCAAGGCCCAAATACCATGGGTCGTTTAACCCCATTTCCTTTCCACCTACCCTGTCCACTCTCCACTGTTAAAGGGATGACTGGAAGTATAGAGACTTGGTGTCTGGGGAGCGCGGGGGCTACAGGCGGCCAAGACCGGTCAAGCTGTGCATTCACGCCCCTCAGCCCCCGCCCCGGAAACACTGGAGAGATGAAACCTTCAGGATCCGGTTTTTCAAGAATGAATCAGAAGCTCCTGCCTTCCTCCCCGAAGCAATGCTGTGCCCGGGGTTAGGAGGGAGGGACGACCGGGGCAGGTGTGGTGTCCCCTAAGCCAGGCGTTATCTGAGCCCCTGGAACAACCCGTTTCCTGCTCCCCCCACTTGGCTTTTCTGTGACTGCGGGGGTTGCAGAGTTTCAGGCCCTTTTTGGGATGAGAGTGCTGGACTCCGGAAATCCATCCAACCCACTTCCCTTCAGCTCCTTGCAGACAGACTGGAGAGACGCACACACTTAGCTCTCTAGCAGTCATGTTGTGGGGGTTTGAACCACAGGCAGTCGGGGATGTAAGACATTCATTCTACAATTCAGCCCTTGTGGAACCCGACCGAGGTTTCACACGCTAGGCAGGTGCCCTACGCCTGAACTACACACCCATCACCTACAGATACTGAGCAGCCACTGTGCCTGACAGCATATTTTGCTTAGAGGACTCCAAACACGGGACAGAATTTCCTGCAGTCTGGTAGGGAACA
Organism: Mus musculus; assembly: GCF_000001635.26. Lineage (NCBI taxonomy): Eukaryota > Metazoa > Chordata > Mammalia > Rodentia > Muridae > Mus > Mus musculus. The sequence goes on from NC_000074.6 coordinate 83,654,097, forward strand.
GACAACCAGGTAACAGGCAGCCATTGTAGATCCTTGTAAGAAGTGCTGCGTGGTCTCAGCATCACTGGGCACCAGGGTCCTGGAAAACACACACACACACACACACACAAAACCTGGGCAGAGCAAAGCGTCCAATAGCGACACAAGTAATAAAGCTAGAGATGTGATTCACGGGAGTTTGCTATGCCTGGTACACAGGACATATCTATCTATCTATCTATCTTCCCTCCCTCCCTCCCTCCCTCCCTCCCTCCCTCCCTCCCTCCCTCCCTCCCTCCCTCCCTCCCTCCCTCCCTCCCTCCTTTCTTTCTTTCTTTCTTTCTTTCTTTCTTTCTTTCTTTCTTTCTTTCTTTCTTTCTTTCTTTCTTGTTTTCCCCTATACTGTGGGATCCCTTTGTCAGGTCAAATACATAATATGAATGTTACCATCTGGTTTACATTCTGAAATAGAGACGCAGGTGCTGGAGAACACATACTGGGAGTTTGATGCCCAGCACCCACGTGGTCCAGGCTCACAAGTGGTTCAGACAGACAGACATGCAGTCTCATTCGCATAAAAAAACAAAAAAACAAACTTAGAAACTAGAGACATAAAGATCAATAACTGCCGAGAGCTTGGAAGATGAGCTATGTTGTCAGGGTAGCATATAAGTTCATAGGCCTAAGTCCTGTAGACCATGGGAAACTCTTCAGTGGGCTGAGGCAAGCCAGCTGCCTGGAGAATTCTGGAAAAGGCCTTGCCAGGCGTAGGAACTGGGGTGCTCTTGGGCCAGGCGTAGGAACTGGGGTGCTCTTGGGCCAGGGAAGGGAGGATGTAAGGTTCTGGAGGCGTGGCTCAGCGGTACAGCCCCTGCCTAAAATCAGTCAGTGAGGCGTGGAGGAGGGGGCATGGCTCATCAGTAGAGTACCCACCCTCCTTGCAGATAAAAGGTACTAGTTTCCCTTGCAAATAATAACATTTCCTGAACTGATGAGCACTTCCACATCCCAGAAGTTACCCCGAGAAATGTGACTTCTGCCAGATTTTCAGATGCGGAAACTGGGGCCTCATGAAGTTAAGCAGCTTGGCTTTGTCTGTGCCACTGTTAAGTGGCAAGGGTGGGGCTTGCATCCAGGCCACCACACCACACCTCAGGGTCTTCAGTTCTAATTCTTGAGCCATTCATTTTCCTCAGAACAAAACCCATACAGAAGCCATGTAGACAGAGGAGGTAGCTCATGTGGTAGAGTGCTTGCTGGGCCAGCAGAATTTGACAGTCAGGACCCACATGGAAGTGCCAGGCATGGTGGCTTGCTGTTGTTACCCCAGCACTGGGGACATAAACAGGAAGATGTGTGGGGCTCATTGGCCAGCTGACCTAAGTGGAGGACTCAGTCCCAGGAGAGACCCTGTCTCAGACAAAGTAGGGCTGGGGATACGGGCTATAACTTAGTGCTAGAGTCTTTGCCTAGCATATGGGAGACTCTGAGTTGACTTCCCAGTGTAAATAGAGTGGGCACACTGGCGAGATGGCTCAGCAAAGTAAAGGCCCCTGCTGCCAAGCTGGGACCTGAGTTTGATCCTTGGGACCCACATGGTAGAGGAAAGCACTGACTCCTACAGTTTCTGCACTCACATTGTGGCAACACACGTGCACACAAGTGTGATTTTTGGTTTTTTGTTCTTGTTTTTTTCGTTTTTGTTTTTGTTTTGAGACAGGGTCTCACTGCGTAGTTCTGGTTGTCCAAGAACTTGCCGTGTTCTTGCTGTGTTAACCAACCTAGCCTCAGAGTGATCATTTTTTATGTGTGTGGATGGGTCACCAGCACTCATGCCTGTGCTCTCAAGAGGGCGTCAGATTCTCCCTGAAGCTGGAGTTAGAGACAGTTATGAGCTGCCATGTAGATGCTGAGATTCGAACCCAGGTCCTTTGGGAGACTAGGCAATGCTCTTGACCGCTGAACCAGCTTCAGTAAAATTTTTAAGCAAAGTAATGACTCTTGGAGAACAGTAGCCAAGGTCGGCCTCTAACCTCCAAATGTGCCTGCACATCCATGAATGAGCACATAGGGCCTGGAGACATGGCTCGGCCATTGAGAGTGCTTGAAGCTCTTCTCGGGAATCGGAATTTGGTTCCCAGCACCCATGGTGGGCAGAAGGTGAGATGGCTCGGTGGGTAAAGGCAGTTGCCGCCAAACTTGGTGACCTGAGTTTGACCTCCAGGACCAACATGGTGGAGGGAAAGAAGTAAGTCAGCTAAGTTGTTCTCTGAGGCGTGCACACATACACATCAGGTAGATAAGTGTAAACAAAATGCTTAAGTTGATGAAAAAGAAAACGGGTGGTGGTGCACGCCCTTAATCCCCGCAGATCTCTGAGTTCGAGGCCAGCCTGGTGTATAAAGCTCGAGTCCCAGAACAGCCTACACAGAGAAACCCTGTCTCGAAACCAAAAACAAAGTAACAGAGAGTTAACAGGCAATTCACAAAAAAGCCAATCAAGAACATTAAAGATGTATAAGAAGGCATCGGGCACTATTGATTATCCCAGAGTACAAAAGCAAATGGACAGAGAGTAGTCGCAGCGCCCCCTGCCAGGCAATGTGCTGCCAGCAAGATAAGGGTCAGGAGCAGGGCGTGTGATCTGGGGAGATGGCCTGTGCTGCTCTGTGCAGCCAGTGTTCCCCATACTGAGGGGCAGACATTAGTGACAGAGCTCTCCCTTAGCAGTGGACAAAGACATAAAATACCCATCCCAGCTGAAGGGTAAGGGAGGGTGCGGGCAGCTAGCTCTGGCCTAACTATCTGAGCAGCAGCATGGAAGAGGCCCCAGCGGCTAAGGAAGAGCAGGCCACGTGGGCATAAATGACAGTGGGTGCCTGGGGGATCAGAGCAGAGAAGGAAGTGACTGTTTATAGGGTCATTCTGGCTGCTGTCTTGACAGGAAACTGGAGGGTAACCGGAAGCCTGAAGACCCAGAGGCCGCTTGTTGTGTGGATGAGTGGGATGGATAGCGTTCCGGAAGTGAGAAGAGAGCATGGCTGAGCAGGGAACCCTCTCAGGAGGATGTGAACCAGCCAGCTGGGTGCCCTTCCTCAGGAGAGGCTCTGCAGAGCACAGGCAGTTCCTAGTCCACAGGAAGTGGAGTTTGGTACGGAAGCTGAGGAGGAGGAGGATCAGGAGTTCAAGGCCAGCCTATGCTACTTAGTGTGACCCTGCCTCAAAATAAGAGAGATGAATTTAGCCAGGTGTGGTAATGTACACCTGTGTCCCTAGCACTCTGGAGGATGAGGCGGGGATCACAAGTTCAAGGTCAACTTTGGCTATAGCAAGTTTGAGGCCAGCCTGAGCTACCTGGTGGGGGAGGGGGAAGACAAGAAGGTGAAATGTCCCTGAGGATCTGTGTCAGGCCAAGGAACTCCCTGGGGTATTGCAAATGAAGCACCCTTGAGGGAGCTTGTGTTGTGGCTTTTTTTTTTTTTGCTTTGGACAACAAGTGACTTGAAAATGAAATCAGGGTCTGGGTGTGGTCCATGATTATTTACCTAGTGTTCAAGAGGCCTAGCCCCATCCCAGCACTACCAGAAGAAAAATGCCACCTTCTCTTGCCCCCCTTTCTCCTCCCTCCCTCCCTCCCTCCTTCCGTCCACTCCAGCCACACCCTTCAGAGATGCGCTGAATGTGAAGTTCTTTACTACAGGGCTCTGTGCCTTCCCAGCTACCTAGAATATTCTTATCCTGGAGGGATGATGTGTGGGAGGGAGGTCCTAGAGATGGGACCAGGGCTTCTCTAACACCAGGCTTTTACTGCTGCTGGTCCACACGAAGTCTATGGTCAGCCCCAGCTGGTTTATTGTAGCTCTCGTAAGTAAATCAGAAAAATAGCTTTCTTCCCAGAGATGGGCCAAAGTAGGGGTATGGCTCAGCAGGCAGCTGTGGGCTGAAGTTCACCCCATTTGCCACCTTAATACCTACTACATCTACTTTGTGGTAAACAGATTGTACATCCAGTATGATGCTGCTAATCAGGGCTGGGCATGGCAGCATGTGCTGAAAGTCAGATACTTGGAGGCTGAGGCAGGAGGATCATTCGCCAGAAACTCAAGACTAATCTAGATACTATAGCAGGACTTTGCCTAAAAAATATATAAAATGAACCTGGGGAGGGGGAAATAAACACCCCTTTAATCCCAGCACTAGGGAGGCAGAGGCAGGAAGATCTCTGAGTGTGAGGCCAGCCTGGTCTACAGAGTGAGTTCCAGGACAGCCAGGAATTATTACTATTATTATTATTATTAAAAATTAATTATAAATAAAATAAGTGCATGAATATAGTAAGTACTGCCCCCTAAAATGTTTGCTTGCTAGATGGAGGGAGAGAGAAAAAAAAGAGGAGCAGCTCAGAGACCAGTGCTGCTGCTCTGGTGAGGACCAGCATTGCCGGGGCTAGCCCAAGGCGGGGGGGGGGGGGCGGCAGGGGGATCATTGAGAGGCCCTGCCTGCCTCAAAGGACTAAGGGGGAGAGCAACTGGGGACACCACTGCTTCCTTTAGCCTCTGTCACAGGAGCACACACGCGCTTTTTTGGTGGGTGCTGGAGGCCGGGGACAGGCTTTCTCTTCGTAGCTCTGGCTGGCTTGGAACCATAAGGGCAGGCAGGCCTGGAAGTGCCAAGCAGGGTGCTGGAGCAGCAGCTGAGAGCTTACATTTTATTCAGAGGCGTCAAGTAGAGACAGACAGACTGACTGACTGACTGACTGGCAGGCCTGGGGTGGGCTTTTGACACCTCAAAACCCACCCTCTAATGACACATTTCTCCAGACAGTCTATTAAGCAGGAACCAGGCATTCACATCTGTGAGTCTATGAGGCATTCTCTTGTAGACCACCACAGCTTCAGTTACTAAGGAGCCCGAGGACATCACCACAGCCAGCCATCGCTGATCCCTCTGTGTAGGGAGGATCTTACCCCAGTAATTAAATGTTTCTATGAGGATGTGTCACATGCCTCTTTCTGCTACAACTCAGGGGCAGAACCAGTCATCTGCCAGCCCTGTCCCAAGGGGCGTGACAGGGACCATGCACTCTGCTTTGAAGGAGAGACTCAGAAGGGTTTTGTTTCTCTCTCTCTCTCTCTCTCTCTCTCTCTCTCTCTCTCTCTTTGTGTGTGTGTGTGACACCTGTGCAGGTGCAAATGTCTATGGAGGCTGGAGGACAACTTCAGGTGTCCCTCCTCAGGAGCTGTCCACTTTGGTTTTATTAGTAGTAGTAGTATTATTGCATGTGTTTGTTTTGTGTGCACATGTCTTTGTGTGTAGGTACACATAGCCCAGTGCACAGGTAAAGGTCAGATGACAACTATAGGCTCTCCCCTTCCACGTGAGCCCAGGTACTCAAACTCAGGCATGCAGGGGTGATAGTAAATTACCTTTACCCACAAGCCATCTTGCTAGCCTCCCTCCTTGTTTTTTGAGACAGGGTTTCTCAATGGCCTGGAACTCACTAAGTAGGCTAGGTTGGCATTGAACCCTAGGGATTCTTTTTCTCTCCAGCTCTGGGATTACAAGCGCATCTTACCACATCTGTTTTCCTTGTTTGTTTGTTTGTTTTTTCGAGACAGGGTTTCTCTGTGTAGCCCTGGCTGTCCTGGAACTCACTCTGTAAACCAGGCTGGCCTCGAACTCAGAAATCCCCCTGCCTCTGCCTTCCGAGTGCTGGGATTAAAGGTGTGCGCCACCACGCCCGGCCACATCTGCTTTCTTACATAAACCAGATCCAAACTCAGGTTTTTTGCACATAGCATTAATGAAGGAAGCCGATAGAAAAAATGAAAAGAAGCTGGGTGTGGTGTTTCCATCTGTCTTCTCAGCATTTGAGAAGCCGAGGCAGGAGTTTGTGAGTTCTGGGCCAGCCTGGACTACAAATTGAGAGCCTTTTTCAGAGACATGGAAAGCAAAGGACAGTGCCAGTGCCTTATCCTCCCTTCAGGGAGTGCGCAGCAGGTGTGGTCAGAGCTGGACGCCTCAGGGACCTCATGGGAATGAGGATTGAATGAGGTCACAGCCAGTAGTGTGGGCTTGTAAATAGGTATCTCTGTGGGGATTATAGCTGTGCAGTGTGATGCTGGGATGAAACCTGGTCGTCATTAGCACGTGCTCCACCCATGAGCTGCGCCCCAGCATCTGGGCTGTCTCTAGAGTCAGCTCTCTAGCTTCACATCAGCTCTGGGTGCCCAGATGGAATCCACTATACACAGAAAATACTTGGGCAAGGCAGATGGGCTGCTCTATTCCTGTAATCGCATCGACTCTGAGGTCTGAGGCAGGAGGACTGCAAGTTCACGGGTAGCCTGAGCAACTAAGAGATAACTACTCAAAATAAAAAAGTAAGAAGCAGTCTAGGTATGTGGGTCCACATGTACAAAGCCAAAACCAAACCCGGGAGGGAGGGAGAAGTGGTTGATTCGGGGAGAGCCCTGTGCCTATGCTGAACATGGACAGAATCTTTTGTTGTTAGTCTTTAAACAACACAGAGGAGCTAGTTTTCATAGCTTTAAGAGTGTAGAGCTTACTCCAGTGTATGGGAGAAGCTGCAGCTCCGTGGACAGTGCCAGCCAATCAGGGGCGGTGCAAGCCTCAGCAGAATGCAAGTTCAGCACAGCTTGATTCAGGCGGCAGTGTTCTGGAGGTATCCTGGCACCCGTGCTCGGGAGCGGGATTCTCAACAGCTACATGATGCTCAGTGATAGAGCACCTGACCAGCCTGCACCAGACCCCCGGGTTAAGGAACCCTGCTCTGCAAAGCACAACCATGTTAGTTGATGTTGATACCATGTGGTGGTGATGGGTGGCACTCAGAGAATGAAGCCCGGTTCCCTTTCTGCAGGTCTCCCAGCCAGAGTCCCCACTTCTGGCTGCTCATGCCACTGGGACTGGGGCGAAGGAAGAAAGCACCGCCTCTGGTGGAAAATGAGGAGGCGGAGCCAAGCCGGAGTGGGCTGGGTGTTGGGGAGCCTGGGCCCCTGGGTGGGAGCGCAGCAGGAGAATCCCAGATGGGCTTGCCCCCACCTCCTGCTGCCCTCCGGCCTCGCCTCGTGTTCCATACCCAGCTGGCCCACGGCAGCCCCACAGGCCGCATCGAGGGCTTCACTAATGTCAAGGAGCTGTACGGCAAGATCGCTGAGGCCTTCCGACTACCAGCTGCTGAGGTATCAGGACCAAGGTCCCTTAAGAGCAAGCCACAGGCCTGGCCACGTATTCCTATGAGCTAGGGCTCATGTTCCTCGCAGGCCAGCAGCCGCTGAATCTGAGAGGCGTGGCTACCGGAGGATACTGAGTTCTTACCAGGCCTTGAGAGGCTTGTACTCTAGTAGGTGGGGGTTGGGGATGTGTGTTCCCAACAGGCCTTATGAGGCTCGGAGGTTGTATTGCCCATTAGGTCTGAAGTAGCCTGTGTCCTGGTAGGTTGTGGAGGACTGACAGACACGTGGTAGCTGGGTTTCCATAAGGTATTAGGAGGCTTGTGCCCCCAAACACTGGGAGCTGGAGGTCAGGAGCAGCTTCTATTTCTCCATGATGCCCTGGAGGCATGACTCCAAGCTCGAAGCTGAGAAGCCGCAGGGTGGGAGGGCGACAGTGGGGCAGAGATTCAAGTAGAGGCGGGTAGGAAGGCTGGGTGGGAGTCTAGGGTCCATTCACTCCTCAGTAGGTATCAAGTGCTCTCTGTATATCAAGCTAGCTCTGAGTTTTACCACGACAGAAATCCTGCTCGTAGTATGTGGACCTCTCCTTGGCCCTGGGTGTCACCAGTCCCTAGGGTAGGGATGTGTTGGGAAAGAAGACCCAGGGAGGAAGGCATGAGCATCCTGCCCTACCTCTGCAGGTGATGTTCTGCACCCTCAACACCCACAAAGTGGACATGGACAAACTCCTGGGGGGCCAGATCGGCCTGGAAGACTTCATCTTTGCCCATGTGAAGGGGCAGCGCAAAGAGGTGGAAGTGTTCAAGTCGGAGGAGGCTCTGGGGCTCACCATCACCGACAACGGGGCCGGCTACGCCTTCATTAAGGTGCCCGGGTGGGTGGCACACCCTTAGTCAGTGGCCAGGGTCTGTAATGGGACCTAGAGTGGAGCTTCCAGGGTTGATGCCTGCCCCTCCACAGCGCATCAAGGAAGGCAGTGTGATTGACCACATTCAGCTCATCAGCGTGGGGGACATGATTGAAGCCATCAACGGGCAGAGCCTGCTGGGCTGTCGGCATTACGAGGTTGCCAGGCTCCTCAAGGAGCTGCCCCGAGGCCGCACCTTCACCCTCAAACTCACAGAACCTCGAAAGGCCTTTGGTGAGCCATCCTTGCACCCTGGACCACCCACTGGGATGACCTTGAGCTCTTAAGAAATACAGGTGGCAGTCCTGGGAACCACCAGCAGGTGGCGCCCGAGCCTGCAATGCAAAATGGGGACAGCCCCACCCTACCCAAGAACTAAGTGCTGGCTGACAGCCCAGCCTGAAGGAAGTTGTCCCCACACCCGACTTCCAGGAGCCATTAGCCCAGCCAAGTGCCCCCAACCCTGGCCAGCCCCCTCAGCCTGGAGAGGTGAGGCTTGGCTGCTTTGTACAGCTCCTGTGCCCTGCCCCTGTCTCTACCTGGCTTCACTAACTCTCTGGAATGGGCCTGAGGCACCCCTGGTGTGGGTAGAAAGGGCTTATCTGGAATTCAGCAGCTATACTCACGCTTCTCAGCCCTCAATCCTTCAAAGAGAAGCTCCCCTCCATTCTCTCTCCAGCTGCCTTTCTGCATGACCCCCAGCTGCCCCTCACGCTCCATGCAAAGTCCTGCCTTCCTGGAACCCAGCCCCTCTCCCAAGGAGCCTACAGAACCTGGCGATGGCGAGAGGTGGCTGTGTGAAGCCTAGGTACCTGAGTACTGTACTCGCTGTATGCTGAAATTCCCCACTACCTTTACCTCCCACAGATATGATCAGCCAGCGTTCAGCCGGTGGCCACCCTGGTTCAGGCCCACAACTGGGCACTGGCCGAGGGACCCTCCGTCTCCGATCCCGGGGCCCTGCCACCGTGGAGGATCTGGTGAGTGAGCCACCCCTGGCCAGTGACAGCATTCTGATTATGTGAAAGACCCTGGACACCTCTGCTTAAACCTACTCTTCCCAACTTTGAGACCTACCGTGGCCCATCGAGCCTTGGGACTCCTCCCTGTAGAGTAAGAGTCGGTAACTTCTTGTCAGAGCAGACATTAATGATGCAAACAAAAAGCACTGCCAGACATGGGGTTTCAAGCAGGAAGATTCACATTCAAGGGCAGCTCAAACCGTAAGACCTTGTCACCAAGGTCTTAGATGAAAATATATGAAAGCCAGCCCAGGGTGGATACGTACGTATGTAATCCTAGCTACCTGGGAAACTAAGATTTAATGTTCAAAGTTTGGGCAACTTAGAATATGCCTCAATATGAGAATGATCATTTCTGGGTGTTGGGGACTAAAGAGATGGCTTAGCAGTTTAGAGCACGTGTGACTCTTGCAGATCACCCAGGTTCAGTTCCAAGTACCCATAATGGGTGGCTCACAGTCATCTGTTAACTCCAATTCCAGAGGTCCAGTGTTCTGACCTCCACAGGCACCAGGCAGACACTTGTACACATACACATGTGCAACCAAAGCAGTCCTCTACATAAAATAAGTAACGACAAAACCAGGAGCTGGGGATGCAGCTCACTGGTAGAGCTGTTGCTGAGTCCCTGGGAGCCGTCCCCAGCACTTAGGGCATCCAGTGCCTATCACAGTACTGTTGACGTTATTGTGCTGTCTTGTCCCCGCCCTCCACAGCCGTCGGCCTTTGAGGAGAAGGCCATTGAGAAGGTGGATGACTTGCTAGAGAGCTACATGGGGATCAGAGACACGGAGCTGGGTGAGTGGGGCACCCACCCATGCCTGCAAGGTGGGAGTGGGCTTCCAGGTCTCACCCAGGCTGAGTTGAGCCTACACCTCTGCCCATCATGACATCTGTGCCTCCATCTTTTCCAGCTGCCACCATGGTGGAGCTGGGAAAGGACAAAAGGAACCCGGACGAGCTGGCAGAAGCCCTGGATGAGCGGCTCGGTGACTTCGCATTCCCAGATGAATTTGTCTTTGATGTCTGGGGAGCTATCGGGGATGCCAAGGTTGGCCGCTACTAAGACTGGAACTGAACCTGGACCTTGAGATAACCTGGCTTGGCCTGGCTGGGGTTTCCAGGAGGGGTGCCACAGCCGGGACCTGGGCACACAGCCGAGGCTCGTAAATCAGCAGCCTGGGAAAGGCATGGGGTGCAAATGCCCTGTGGTCCTGGCCCCACTCCAATCAGTACCACCACGGTGCCCAGCCTGGTTGGGGTCCCCGGCCAACCCCTGCCGGGTTCCCCACCTACCTCAATAGAGTACTCGCATGGGAGGGACCAACACACTGGGCAGTCACCTCTGTCCCCAACATTTCCCACCATCAGCTGGCAACTGCCCCTTCTGTCCCCCTGGGCCTCAGTTCTCTTTGGGGTCATGACCTCCCTACTTTACTTTTTTTGCTTTGTTTATTTTCAAGACAAAGTCACTATGTAGCTCTGGCTGTCCTGGAACTCATTCTGTAGACCAGGCTGGCCTTGAACTCACAGAGATCCACCTGCATCTGCATTCACAGTGCTGGGATTAAAGGTGTGCGTCACCACTCCCTGCTCTCCCTGCTTTCTTGACACCAGAAATGCAGAATGGCAATAATGCCTTCCCTTGGGCATCTCCCACCTGAGGGGAGCCCTCTCAGTTGGGGTCTGTTACCTCCCATTTGAGTGGACACTGCTGTGAACCCCGGTTCCTTGTCTTTAGACAATGAGGAGGGAGGGGGAGGGAGGCAGTGGGCTTTTGTGTCCACACACCCTCTCTTGGATATAGAGATTTTACTCTGGGAGCTGTTTGGCTCTGGGGAAGGAGGGGTGGCCAGGGAAAGAATGCAGCAGCTGAAATCTATCTCCTGGATTCCAAATTGAATTAGGAATTGGCTGCCCTGCTGCCCCCTCCCCCTGGCTGGAGGCCGTCAAGCTTCCAGGCAGTGCTGGAGTTTCTGGCTGGCTTGGGGTTCAGACCTGGTTCCCCACTCACCCAGGCCTCACATATGCTCCTCTTGTGTGAGAGCCCCCGTGTGTGGCAGCAAGGCCTGTTGCCCTGTTACCCTAGTTGTACTCAGGGGACAGGCATCCATGGCACAGTGCTTCACAGAGATGTAAACCTGCCAAGCTTGTTTTGACAGTCCATTTCATCCTAGGATTTAAGGAGATCAAGGAAAGGGTGGGGTGGGACCCTGGCCAGACTTGGGGAGAGGGGAGGCAATTGGAACAAGGGGAACCAGGCCAGAGGTCTCTCTCCAGCAACCATAGGAATGTTTGGGGTAAGCCCAGCAGAGATGCTGCAGGAAGGCTGAGTGGTACTGGTTCCCTGGTACCAGGCAGGAGATGGGTATCCTGGATATAGGACAGAAGCCCTGCAGATGGCTACTTGCTATCCCTGATCACAAGCCCATTTTCAGTACTGATAGTAGAACCCAGGGCTTCATACATGCTAAGGATGTGCTCTGTCACTGAATTGTAGCCCAGGTCCTATACTGGGGTCTCGCATGTCTGCTGGGAGCAGCTGGGACCATGTGTAGTGGGTGGTTGGTAGCCAGGTTGAACCAGAGCTGTGATTATTGTGGGTAAGCCTTGGGTGCAGTGAGTTTCAGGGAGCTGTGTTCAGTGTGTGCATGGGTCTCTGGTGTATTCTTTCTTTTTTTTGGGGGGGGGGATTCAGGATAAACAGGCCTTAGAGATGTGATTATGTGTCTCAGGACAAGTTCTCGGGGTCCATGGGCATTGGTTTAAGGGAGACTACATCAGGAGGTGTGCTCTGGGGCTGGGAACAGACTTACAGTGACAGTGAGATTTACACCCAGTGCTGAGGTAAGCATCAGTTTCATATGGGGGAGGGGGGATAGATGTTACAGTCAGCAATGGTGAGTGCTATCCAGTGTTTACTCCCCATTATGACTAAGCTGACAGTGGCTGCATGTGTGCCCCTTTTCAAGACAGAAGGTGAGACATAGCTATGGATGCAGGGTGCCCTATGAATTGCCTACCTCCCCATAAGGCAGGATACAGATGATAGCCTGGCTCCCCTGAGTCATTTAGCCACCTCTCTTCACCTAGGATGACTCCCTGTTGCCCTGGTCTAGGCTGCCCACCTCTGCCCAACTGTGACAACCATAAAGGCAAGGGTAGGAGGCATTGCTAGCTCCCATCACACCCAGGCAACTCCCAACCCCTCAAGTCCAATGAGGACAACACTCCTCCACACACACACTCACTCTCCTGCCCCCCCCCGCCCCCCACGGGAACTCATAGCCCTTCCAGCCTGCCCCAGGCGATGCTCACATTTTCCAGTGTTTAGATTTTATCCACTTTATTAATGAGGCGGGCAAGAGGCCCGGGTGAGGGTGTGGGGGTTTGCTCCTGCCCCGCTGAGAGGAGGGGGGTCACAGAGACCAAACCAATTCAGAGAACCTCAGTCCTTGGCGGGAAGGAGCTGGGCCCAGTTGCCCTGACTGTTGCCAGCAGTTTTGCCCACTCAAGGCTCCCAGCCCCAGAGAGCAGACATGCATGGGGTGGAGCAGCCCCTGGAGGCCAGTGAAGTGCGGGTGGAGGCGGCACGGAGCCGAGGAGCCGCCCCAGGAAGAGGGAGCGGCCTGCCGGGAGCCAGGGAGTAGCTGGAGCAGGCAGCAGGAGCCAAGTTCCAGGCCATGGGGACCCTGCATCCTGAGCAGCACTGGGTAAGAAGCTGGGACATTGAGGATAGCAAGCCAAAGAAGGCTAGCTATAGCCCTCCTGCTCTCTTGCTGTTTAATGGCTCTCAGTCCTAGGCTGTCCATCTCCTCTCAACTAGAGAATGGGCAAGCCGGGGGCGGTTCAAATAGGGGTATGGGATGGGCATCTGAATGAGGCAATGCCAGACTGGTGAGAGATTGCCATGGAGACAAGAGAGGGCAACAGAGATGGGATTCTGGAAAAGAGCTGGGCCCATGGGATCTGAGAGCACCATAGAGTTCAGAGATGGGTTCGGGGTAGCAGGGGTCTGTGGGGACAGAGAGGACCACGGAGACCAGAGATGTGGCATAGAGGCCTTGGGGCACAAGAACGGGTCTATAGGTGTAGAGATGGGTTGTTTGGGGAAGAGATCTAACTGCAGATTGGATCAGTCTCTGGAGACAGGCACACGGCCATTGGAAGAGATGAACTATAAGTGGTGGCGTTGTTGGAACAGGGACATCAAGGACAGAGTTAAAAGGTGACCAAAGCTAGTTGTGGTGTGAGCCTTTAATCCCAAGACACAGGAGGCATAGGCAGGTGGATCTTTTGAATTTAAGGTTAGCCTGGCCAGTTCCAGGGCAAGCCAAGGAGACTTCTGAAAACGGAGAGATGGGCAGGCAGACACGAAAGTGGAAATTGGGATCAGAAATGGGCAAGGGTCTATCCCATGGGATCATGGACCAGGAAACTGATGGGGTGGAAACGTGGAGGTGGGGGTGGGGTGGAGATGAGACTAGATACCCGGGACCCGTGCCAGGTCAGTCAAGACCCCCAGCAGATACGAGGGCAGAATGAAGCCAGACACGAGATGGGGCCAGTGACAGGTGAATAGGATCTGAAATGGAGCAGCTAGGGTCATGTGGCGGTGCCCTGGGCACAGAAGGTTGGGACCCTACCTCACTGTGCCCTCTTCTTATCTACGCAGCCCTCTTGGCCACTGATATGAGCCCCTGCGGGCTTAACCTGAGCCTAGCGGATGAGGCAGCAACGTGCGCAACACCCAGGCTCCCCAATACATCTGTGGTGCTGCCAACAGGCGATAATGGCACATCACCAGCGCTGCCTATCTTCTCCATGACGCTGGGTGCTGTGTCCAACGTGCTGGCGCTGGCGCTGCTGGCCCAGGTTGCAGGCCGAATGCGGCGGCGCCGCTCGGCTGCCACCTTCCTGTTGTTCGTCGCCAGCCTGCTTGCCATCGACCTAGCAGGCCATGTGATCCCGGGCGCCCTGGTGCTTCGCCTGTATACTGCGGGGCGTGCGCCTGCTGGAGGGGCGTGTCATTTCCTGGGTGGCTGCATGGTCTTCTTCGGCCTGTGCCCACTTTTGCTTGGCTGTGGCATGGCCGTAGAGCGCTGTGTGGGTGTCACGCAGCCACTGATCCACGCGGCGCGCGTATCTGTGGCCCGCGCACGCCTGGCACTAGCCGTGCTGGCTGCCATGGCTTTGGCAGTGGCGCTGCTGCCACTGGTACACGTGGGTCGCTACGAGTTACAGTACCCTGGCACCTGGTGTTTTATTAGCCTTGGGCCTCGTGGAGGTTGGCGCCAGGCGTTGCTTGCCGGCCTCTTCGCCGGCCTTGGCCTGGCCGCGCTCCTTGCGGCATTAGTGTGCAATACGCTCAGCGGCCTGGCGCTCCTCCGTGCCCGCTGGAGACGGCGTCGCTCTCGACGATTCCGAAAGACCGCAGGTCCCGATGATCGCCGGCGCTGGGGATCTCGTGGACCCCGCTTGGCCTCCGCCTCGTCTGCCTCATCCATCACTTCAGCCACAGCCACCCTCCGCAGCTCTCGGGGCGGCGGCTCCGCGCGCAGGGTTCACGCACACGATGTGGAAATGGTGGGCCAGCTCGTGGGCATCATGGTGGTGTCGTGCATCTGCTGGAGCCCCCTGCTGGTGAGGGGCGCAGTCGCTCCTCAAGCCAAACTCTTTTCTGCCCCCTCCTGGGCTCTGCCTCCTGAAGACCCTGCCTGCAGACAAAGCCTGCCCCTCTGCTATCCGGGACCCTTTTCTTCACTCTCTTTAGGATCTCTGTAAATAGTCTCACACACTCAAGCCTTTCACTTTCTACATCCCTCCGCTCCATCCATTCATAGCCTTTTTCCTTCCCAGCTTGTTGACCTTAGAGTCGTATGTGTGTTGTAATACTGGGTCTTCTCTAGCCGGACTCTCCGCAATCTCTGATGACCTTTGCTTAGTCACTCTCCTTCCTGCACAGATCCTATTTGTCCTGCATGGCTCGCCCCGGCATCCTGACCCTCCACCCCACCCCTTCTCTCCGGCGGGCTCCACTGCTCACACCTGCTTCTCTCGCAGGTGTTGGTGGTGTTGGCCATCGGGGGCTGGAACTCTAACTCCCTGCAGCGGCCACTCTTTCTGGCTGTACGCCTCGCATCGTGGAACCAGATCCTGGACCCATGGGTGTACATCCTGCTGCGCCAGGCCATGCTGCGCCAACTGCTTCGCCTCCTACCCCTGAGGGTCAGTGCCAAGGGTGGTCCAACGGAGCTGGGCCTAACCAAGAGTGCCTGGGAAGCCAGTTCACTGCGTAGTTCCCGGCACAGTGGTTTCAGTCACCTCTGAATGTGCCCAGAAGCTAAGTCAAACCATTCTGGGCTGGGCTCAAGGGTATAGAGTCTCAAACTCAGTGTGCCTAGGGCGCTGCGTCCTGTGGGTCCACAACACTGTCACCGCACAGGGGTGAAAGAGGCTCCACTGGGGACGAGTACAGTTCTAACGATGGTCACGCGATGGCCCAGATACATGGGATGCTCGAAACACCAGAGGTGGGACTCCCCAGGCCAACAGCTTGAAGAGCATGCGCACAGCGCCGCAACCTTAGTTCTAAGATTCGGGCTCTCCATAAATAGAGCAAAGTTTTGGATTCACTTCCCATCTCTGTCACCACCCCAATAGACTCTTGCAAGCGTCTATCCCAAACTATCCCAAGAATCTCAACACCTTCTACCCACACGGCCTTAAAACCCCAATGCTCTCCAACATACCCCTAAGCCCACTACTGCATGTTCCCATCTTGACCTTTCAAATGTGCCCCATCAGTCCTGCCCCCAAGAGTCTGCCTTGCCTCTGTCACCTGCTCCAAGCACACTCCAGTCCAGATGCACACAGAGGCTGAAAATGCATGTATGGAGTAAACCCCAAAGGCTTGTTTTTTAAAAAATCAAGAACTCTTGGGTAAGGCAGGGGCTTGGGGCTAGTAGCCTCCGGCCACAAAGTCGAAATCCCGGAAGGCTGCCTGCTCCGCAGCTGTGAGGGGCCGTGCATCCCGGGGAGGACTCAGTGTGGGGGCCTCCCCAGTGAACTCCTCATCGAAGTTGCTGACATCTGTGCGCCCTGAAAGTGTAGGCACGAAGGGTGGAGGCAAGCGGCGGGCCAGCAGGACATCCCAGCCCAGAGACTGTGGAGAGGGGGACAGAGTGAGTCATGATGGACTTTGAGGGTCTGAAGGGAAGTCTAGAGATCAGCAGGAAGCAGATAAGATGGGGAGGGACTGGGAACTCAGATAAATCTAGGGAGCCTGAGGTAGTCCAGGGTAAGCCCTGTGATGATGATTTGGGCCTGGAGAAGCAGTGGGGATGACAATTAAGGGAAATGAAGGTTGCAGACAAACGGAGGTAACATTTGTGAAGAATCATGGTGGCTGTGAGGTGTGGGGCTACAAAGCTCTTTAAGATACAGCTACTAGATTTGGGGTGGGAATGAACTGGAACTGAGAAGAATACTCAGGTCCTTGGGGTGACTGAGAGGATGGGGAGGGGTCCGCTCACCCGGAAGAAAGGCTGTTTTTTCACATCTTCTGCATCGCGCTCAGTGGACCCCAGCCTCCGCTCCGGGTTCCTCCGCAGTAGCTGTGAGCATGCACAGGAGTTGATCTATATCTGAGTCCAGTCCCGAGACCCCTTCCCAGCCTACCTTGCCGGAGGTGGTCGGGAGGCGGGAGGTGTGCCTACCCTTCTCATGATGCCGATGGCCTCTGCAGACAGGAAGCGGGGATAGCGAACTTCGTCGTTGACAATGCTGTCAAATACCTCCTCCTCATCATCCCCAGGGAACGGAGACTGGGGGGCAGAGGATGCGGGTTTGTAAAATCCCACTTTTAGCCAATCCACACACCCAGCACTACCAAATGGCCTCACCCCTCCGGGAGCACTCTTGCACCGCTGCTGGCTTACAGGGGTAAGTATCCCACTTTACAACTACAGAAAGATTAGAGAGGTAAGGCTGCCGGCTCCAGATCATACTTCACGTGGTAGGAGCAGATTCCCATCTCACTCTGAGGCACATGCATGTTCTCTACAGAAAAAAAAAAAGGCAGCCTGGGCCTCACCTCTCCAACCAACATCTCATAGAGCAGCACGCCCAGTCCCCACCAGTCCACTGCTCGCGTGTAGGATGTGTCTGTGAGCACTTCCGGCGCCAGGAACTCCGGAGTTCCGCAGAACGTGCTGGTCCGGTCCCCATAGCCCATCCCTGGGTGGGATGGAGAGCAAGGCCACGTGAGCCTATAGTTGCTAGGGGGGTAGGAGCATGAGATGCTCCAAATATCCATCCAGCCCTACCCCAAGTCAGTATGGGGTGACCCAGATGGGGCTAGAGCTGGTGAACTATTCTGAAGCTGCTAGGGTGAGCAGGTGACTGGCAGCAAAGCCCATAGAGAAGAAAATGTCACCTGACCACCTAGGTACAGCTGCACCAGAGGGTAGCCCACCCCCTATTCCTCTCATCCCAGGATTGCAGCCCCTCACCCTCCTTGCAGAGGCCAAAGTCTGCGATCTTGACGTAGCCCTCAGTATCCAGGAGCAAATTGTCCAACTTCAGGTCCCTGGGGAATGGGGGTGTCAGGGGATGTAAAGAGGGGTGACTGGGTAGGGATCGGGGCTCTGTGCAGAGCTTGACCATGTCCAGTCTGTGGGCAGAACATTCTCACGTACACACCTGTAGACAATCTTGTGTTCATGGAGGAACTGCAGTCCCAGCACCACACAGGCCGAATAGAAGCTGCGGAGATGCATAAGATCGCACAAGCCTGGTTCCTCAGGCACCAAAGTCCCTGACCCCGGGGGGTGGTGGGGGGTCCCAAAGCTGTGCAGGAGGAAGGCCTGAGGGTGGAGGGCTAGGAGGTGGGGCAGAAAGGCGGGGCCTCGGGTGGTGTGCAGGAGGGGCATGGTGCTGGGATAGACTCACACAGCCCGAGGCTCTGAGAACACGTCGCTATGAATGTGCAGCATCAGGTCTCCACCCGCCGAGTACTCCATCACAAAGCACACGTGCTCTGGGGTCTGGAAACAGCCGAAAAGGTTCACCAGGAAGGGATGTCCTGCCCTGGTCACGGCCGCCAAAATCCGCTTCTCACACATCAGGCTGGACAGGAGGCAGAAGTCAGAGAGCCCAGCTGCCCCTCCAATACCCATGCCCTCCAGGTTCACTCAGGTATCTGTTGAGTTGCACCGCTGTGCAATTTTGAGCGATTGGATTCTTTTCTCATTTTGGGAAATGGGTAAGGGTGCAAGGCTCAAGCAGACAGACAGTCTGAGTCCATGCTGGGGACGGGCTTGGGAAGCACTGGCCCGCTCATCAGGCTCGGTGTAACGACTGAAGCATGGGGTCTGATCAGTGGTGAGAGGCTTCCCTCCCTGTCAGTGAGAGGACGGCAAGCCCAGCCCGCAGACAAGCAGACCGACGACCAACCGCAGTGACACCGCAGTGGCATCAGGACAGAGGCGCCTTAAGGCAGACACACTGGGCTCTGCAACCCAGATTAATAAATAAACTCTTCCTTATTTGAGCTTTTGTTCCTGGTTATTAAAGTTCTTGGTCATTAAAAAGGTGGCTGGGAAGTCTAGGGACAGCCTGAAGCCTCCACAGGGATCAAGAACTGTGAATAATTCTCTGACTCGACCTCCTCTTTAATGTGCTAGACAGTCGTAAGAGGACGAGATCCAAGGGCATCTGACAGATCAGGAGGCTAAGTTCTAAGGAAGGCCTGCCTTTCCCAGCATCTGGAAGCACATCTGTTAGAGGATGATTTTAACCTAGGACCCTGACCCCAAACCCGAGGCAGTTCCAAGACTGGACACTTGAGTCCGAACCTCCTGCCTGTGACTGTGTGAGCTCTAGTGGACTGTTACACCATGAGCAGAGAGGAAGACATGTCAGAGTTCACTCTGGAAAGGGGAGGAGTCACAGATGAGTCACAGGAACTGCATCCTATGTCAGTACGCACAGGAAGAGGGGAGCTCTCGTCCATGAATCCCTCTCATTGCAATGCTCAGCAGGGGACACTCTTGGTCTGTTTTCCAACAATTCCCAAGGGTCAGGGCAGAGCCTCACCTCTCAACCTCATCTCGGGCTACAATGTCACCTTTCTTCAAGGCTTTGATGGCAAAGAGCTCCCCACTGGAGCGGAATTCAGACAGCAGCACCTGGAACACAGTAGGCACAGGGGCTTTAGTGGACAGTCTAGGCCCTTGGGGTAAAACTCCGAGCCCCTAAGTCCTCCCCCAAGTCACCTTTCCAAAGTGACCCCGGCCAAGCACGGCCAGGAACTTGAAGTCCTCAAGTGTCAGGGGCGACTTTCTCAAGGGGCTGTGGAGAAAGAGATCTCGTGGGGACTTGGAGCATATGCAGGGGTACAGATAGGGACTAGGAAGGGGTATCACCTGCACAGGCCAGGGCCTGGAGTCTCCTGGGTCTCTGAAGGCAGCTCTGGAGATGTGGTGGATTCATGGGTTGGAGAACTCTGTGGTGCAGAGGTCACAGTAGCCATAAGTCAGAGCTCATGAGCCCCAGAGCCAAAAGGGCCCTGAGCCACACTCATCCTTGCCTTATGTCTGCCCCACACCCTCCTCCCCAGGACCACCTCTTCATAGCTGACTTTGCCTTCACGTGGGTAGCACAGTATAGACCTGAGCACTGTGCACGCTTCCCCAGCACAGCGCTTTGTTTCCTTTGAGCAGACTTTCACCAAACTGCGCAAGCCACACTGACTTGTGCTCCTTCTGCCTCCGCCTGCTGGACAACTTGGACCCCGGGCTTACACTGGGCCAGCCCTCCCTCTGTAACCCTTTCTGAGATATCATTTATGTGAGGATCAGCTGACTCCTGTGCTAAAGAGCGGAAACCCTCAGCACACCCTATCTCATCTCATTTTCCTCCCAGAATACTGCATATTAAATATCTTTTGTGTGCTTATTTAATTTACTGGTTTAGCCCGCACAGATTATGGACTGGTTGATTATAATGCTGGGCATGAAACCCAGGACCGCATACCTACTAGGTGAACACCCTACTACAGAGCTTCACTCCAGCCCAGCCACACCACATGAGCATATGCCTGAAAAGAGTCAGGGTCTGGGGCAGCCTTGGCTCAAGAAAAGGGAGGTGCTTACTTAAGCCAAGCCTGTTGGCCTGAGGTAGAGCTCTGGACTCCACAGGTGGAAGGAGAGAATCAACTTCTGCAAGTTGTCCTCTGATCTCCACACCTGAAGGTGTAGCACATGTGCAGACCCCCAGAAAACAACATTCAAACACATATATTGAAACAAACAAAAAAGACTCAGGATCTGAGAGTGCGGCTTTGTGGTGTAATGCTGGCCTCTCCTGTGAGACCCTGGCTTCCATCTTCCTCCCTTTTCAAAATGGAGAAAAGGTACCAAGTAGACAGCAAGCCAGGCACACTCTCAGCACTCGAGAGGCTGGGGCGGAATGATCAAAAAGGAAAGAAAACTGGGGCAGCAGCAGAGTGTGTGGGTGAAGGCGCCTGCTGCCGACACTGACAACTGGAGTTTGAGCCCTGGGACTCACAGAGTGGAAGGAGAACTGACTCCTGCAAATTTTCTCTGACCACTACATGAGCACCCACACACTCACACAAAATAAACTGAATGGTAATATAAATTTTATAAAGAAGCCAGGCATAGTGGCACAAGCCTTTGATCCTAGCATTTAGGAGAGAAGGCAAGCTCTGTGATTTCAGGGCCTGTCTGGTCTCTATAGGAAGTTCTAGGATAGCCAAAGCTACATAGAGAGGCCCTGTCTAAGACAGACAGACAGACAGACAGACAGAAAGAAAGAAAGAAAGAAAGAAAGAAAGAAAGAAAGAAAGAAAGAAAGAATAAAAGGAAAGTCAAAGGAACACTGTATTTGACAAGGCTGACAACAGGACAGCCACCGTGCAGATGCTGATCGCCGATGGACCAGCCTATGGTTAGGCAGCCTGCCAGAGCTAGAAATGGTTGGAGGGAAGAAAAGGAAAGAAGTATGGTACCTAGTAACCCACACAAGTTCTGTCTATGGCATGGCCTCCGTGGCTGCCATCACTCAACCACGCAGTTCTCATCGGACTCACAGAACGAAGTCAATTCCTTGTTTCTTTACAAAAAACATCTATGACCACAGAACTAGAGGAAGTTCATGACAGCTACACCTCCACTTCTTTGGGTAACCCCTATCATAGAGCAACACAGTTTGCCCTTGATATAAATTGTGGCTTTTTTCCTTTGTGTTTTGGATCAACAGCTCCCTAACTGGACTTAACACTCACTCCTAGCCGGGCGGTGGTGGCGCACGCCTTTAATCCCAGCACTTGGGAGGCAGAGGCAGGCAGATTTCTGAGTTTGAGGCCAGCCTGGTCCATAGAGTGAGTTCCAGGATAGCCAGGGCTATACAGAGAAACCCTGTCTCGAAAAAGCCAAAAAAAAAAAGAAAAGACTCACTCCTTAAGTAATGCCAGGTGCTGGAAACGTAGCCGACTACGCAGGGTTAGTGAGGTCACAGACCTTGGAGGAGGACCGACAGCCACCGCTTTACTAAACCAGCACAACCCCTAACTACACTCTAAATATTTATGGTTCTCAGTGGTTCTCAGTCTGTAGGTCAGACCTTCCTGGGTGCTGGTCAAGAGACCTTTTAACAGGGGTCACATAAGACTATCACAGATATTTACATTATGATTCATAACAATAGCAAAATTACAGTTGTGAAGTAGCAATGAAAATAATCTTATTTTTCACATCATGTGAAACTGTATTAAAGGGTCAGCATTGGGAAGGTTGAAAATCTCTGCCTGGTACCCACAGATGAAAGTGTTCCTCATCCCTCACCAAGGAGACTTCTCTCTGCAACAGATGGAGACTACCACAGAAAGCCACACTCAGTCAAAATGCAGAAGTGTAGAGCCCAGTTCCAGTGGATACATCTACAAAACACTTCCATACCTAAGGCTCAGAGAACACTGAGAGAGAAAGACTGGTAGGGCCAGAGGATTGGGGAGTTCGCTATAAGGCTGTGTCCATCTCAACAGCATGACCGTCCGAATGAGCTGGACAAAGACAATAACTACAGATATACCACAGTGGATGGGGCAAAGCCCACGAGGCCCAACCCTTCTGAAAGTACTACAGCCAATTAAAGTAAGTTTTCAGTGACAGAGGGTCTTCCCAAAGGAAAACCACACTAATTGATTATCTAGAATTAAATGGCCAGACTTGAAAACATACAGAGCCGCCGGGTGGTGGTGGCACACACATTTAATCCCAGCACTCTGGAGGCAGAGGCAGGCAGATTTCTGAGTTTGAGGCCAGCCTGGTCTACAAAGTAAGTTCTAGGACAGCCAGGGCTATACAGAAAAACCTTGTCTAGAAAAACAAAAAAAAGAAAAGAAAACATACAGAAAAGTGACATTATATACATTGAGCAGGATGTATATCAGAATATATATTTATACACACATAGATGCATGCAATAGCAATTAATGAACAAAGAGGCCATGAATTTGACAGAGAGGAAGAAGGGGTTTACAGGACGATTTGGAGAGAGAAAAGCTATAGTACAATCTCAAAATCCAACTCCACAGCTGAGGTGACTTCGCTCCAGACGCCCCACCCCCACCCCCCGCCTCTGCCTCCCAGTGCAGCCGGCACACAGGCACCTTTCTGCCCTCTTCCACCAGCTCACACTTTGTTCCTTTTGTTCTTTTCTTTTGATCAGCCTGGGATGGAACCCAGAGCTGCAAGCACACTGCCCAAGAGTTATACTACTCAGCAAACTTTAGTCTCCAAGCACACACCCCCAGCTCTGGTTTCTGAGACAGGGTCTTGATATGTAGCCTAAACTGGCCTAGAACTTACTATGTAGTCTAGGCTGGACTCAAACTTGTGGTGACAACCCTGCCTCTGCCATGCCACTGCTGGGAAGATAGGCTGGTGTCACCTTGCCCAGCTTCCACGTTGATATTTTAAATGGGTATAGAAAACAGGGGAAGTGCTGGAGATGTAGTTGTCAGAGCACTTGCCTAGCATGCAGAAAGCCCTGGATTTCATCACCATTACCCTATAAATTGGGCATGGCAATCTCAGCACACAGGGGCCTGAGGGGTTCAAGAGTTCAAAGCCTGAAACTATACTCAACAAAAACAACCAAACAACCAGCCTTGTTCTCCTGGATGATCCTGGGTTAGCATCTGGAGGTTTCTGGAAACAAAACAAAACAAAACAAAACAAAAACAGCAGGTCCCCCAGGCTCCCCTGCCCAGAGGGGAGTGGTGCACACTCACCAGGCTGCATGAGGTGGAGGGCAGCCCTGGTGGGCTCTTTTGGGACGAGCTGTCTGAGTCAGCACCGAGATTCAATTTCTCCATGGATATGTCTCTGCAGGAGAGGGAGGAGGGTGAGTTGGGAACCTAGGACGCTGGGAAACAGAAGCAACAGAGAAACAGGCCACACGCTCCTTCCTTACCCAGTGTGCCGGATCTCAGCACCTGGAGATGCATTGGGACTGAAGGTGCCAGTGGCCACAGCACTAGGGATGAGTCTACGGAGCAGCCGCACCCAAGTCGCCACATCTATGTTCATCTGTCTGGCTCGCTGAAATGCCTTCCCTGAAGTTGCAAGGGTAGGGTCACCACCCATGACATCCTGGGGTCCTTGGCTGTACAACCCAGATCGCTCAGACCCTCCTTACCTTGCTGCTTGGAGAAGATTTTTTTCTGCCTTTGGAGCCTAGGGATCCGCTCGATGATGGGGTTTCGGAAAGTGACCTGTGGGGACACACTCCGCTGCAGTGGTCGCAGGAATAGATACACACACAACCTATGTATGGGGCACCATGACACCAAGTGTCCCTGAGGACATGTGGCTTGGCTCTAGCAGCCGAGTGCAAAGCTGAGCTGTTGGCAGTGACTACGTACAGGAGGGTCAATGAATCCACTCATGGGTTCATCGAGCGATGGCTTCAGAGCATCAGACTGCTGGGAAGGAAGCAGGGGGCTTCACAGGGAAGGGTGTGACTGCAAGAGCAGGTCTCTAGCTACCAGACCTACTCCCTTCTCCTCCTTCTGTCTCCTTGCCTGCATGTGAACAGCTCTACTCCACGGCCTGCTTCATTGCAAGCCCAGAAGCAATGAGGTGAGTGCTGCAACCCTGAAACCATCCTGCTTCCTGTAAGTTTATTTCTCCCGAGTGTTCTGTCAAGCAAGAGAAAGCTGATGAGCATGGAAGCAGTGGTCAGTGCACTCACTGTCTGCCCTCATAAGTGCATGCTGCGTTCTCCTCACTGTGGCAGAGTACCTGACAGGACACTCTCGGGGAGCTCTACTCTGCCATAGCTGAGGGAGTACAGCCCACCATGGGAGGATAACATGGCGCCTCAGGCAGTGGGGCCCACTGTGGTAGAAGCCTGAAGCCCAGGTACATCTCCGAGGACCAGGGAACAGAAAGCAGCAGGACTGAGGGTTCTATTACCTCTCCAAAGAGCCGCCAGCTGGGGAGCAAGTGTGAGCCCTCATGGGGACTGAAAGAGTTAAAGTTAGCTGTCAAGCTGACTACCCAGGCTCCAGGCACTTGTGAGGGATTCCCTGTGTCTACTAGGGAAGACCTGACAAAGCTGTGAGAGGCATCATTGCCTAGGTGGGGGTCCTGGACAGCATGGAGAGGAGAAGCAAGCGGAGCACGGCACTCACCACTCTGCTTCCCAGCCTTACTTCCTATGAGAGTGACTAGCTCCTGCTTGACTCCCCCACCATGGTGGACTCTGAGCAAAAGAAACCCTCTTCCCCTTAAAATGCTTTTGCTAGGGTTCTTTACTACAGTCACAGGAAAAATACCTAAGACAGGAACATTCATATTCAAATCACACCAGGCTTCCATCTTGAAAAGGGAGGGTGCAGGCAGTCAGACCCTTCTCTGAGGGAGGAAGGGGTCTGCACCCACAAGACTGACGTGGAGGGGGCTCAGCGGTGGGAAGCACTGACTGCTCTTCCAGAGGTCCTGAGTTCAATTCCCAGCAACCACATGGTAGCTCACAACCATCTGTAATGGGATCTGATGCCCTCTTCTGGCCTGTAGGCATATATGCAGGCAGAACACTGTATACATAATAAATACATAAATCTTAAAAAACAAAAACAAAAACAAAAAAACAGCCTGACATGGAAGTCTGGGAAACAAGTCTCCCACCACCTATGACTTGATTCCCAAGTATAGTTGCAGGTTAGCCACACGAGCATCATCGCTCAGCAATCCCAAAATGGCCCTGTGTACTGAAGATTTTGTCACAAGCCTGTAGCTCTATTTAGGAGGTCCTCGAGTGAGGAAGTGGGGTCACTGGTGTATGCCCACACACAGGATATTGGGAGCCTAGCCCCCTCCTGTGTCTCTTTGCTTCTGTATTCCATTGGGTGCACACGCCTCCTCCACTTATGCTGCTGGCATAGTGAGATGCTGAGCAACAAGCCCAGATTCACAGGGCTAAGGGGCCGTGGGCAGAAATATATATTCTCAGACCCCTCTCTTAGACTGAATCAGAGCCAGGAGGGATGGAGCCTGGCCCCTTGCTTCAGAAGCCGCAGTGATGTGGGCCATCCCTGTGTGAACCACGATGACAGCCTAGGATTGCAACTCCAGCACATACAGGCACTGATCTCTAGACCCGGAGTGTCCCTGTGCAGATGCCATGTGTAGAAATCACATTTAAATTACTCAAAGCGTCGGTGGGAAAAAGTGGTTTCCAGTTAGACCAGCCACAGTTCAGACAGAACATTCTCCCCATGGCAGAACTCAACACGGTAGGCTCAGTGACAACCGCTCTCAGGAAGATTCTGTCAGCTGCAGCCACACCCGCCTCCACCTGCGTCTGTTGCTGCGATGCTTGGGGTGAAGCGAGAGCTTCCAGTGCAAGCCCAGCACACACGAGGCGCACCCAGTGCTTCCACTAAGCTGCAGTGGAAGAAATGTTTTCTGTTTTTCAGACAGGGTCTCTCTATAGACCTGACTGGCCTGGGACACACTACGTAGATCAGGCTAACCACAAACTCAGAGGTCTGCTTGCCTCTGCTTCCAGAGGGCTGGGGTTAAAGGCGAGCACCACCACTCACTCGGCTTTGGCTGTGTTTTTGTTAAAGTCTTTATATTCCTGTCCTCTTGCTCATCATGTAGCTCGATGTTGTATTATATCTAGTGTTAATGTTTGCTTGTTTGTTTGCTTAATGTATATGAGTGTCTTGCCTGCATGTATGTCTGTGCAACACATGAGAACCTAGTGACTGAGGCCAAAAGAGGGTGTCAGTTCCCCTGGAACTGGAGTTACAGACAGCTGTAAGTGGCCATGTAGGTGTTGGGAATCAAATCTGGGTCCTCTGGAGAGCAGCCAGAGCTCTTAACTGCTGAGCCATCTCTCCAGTACCTACACCTAGTTTTATCTGAACTAGAAATGGGGCCCATGGCTTTGTGCATGCTAGGCAAGCATTCTACCCATTGAGTCCTGCCTATTGCCAGACCAACATGCAATTGACGAGGCCCAGCCTTCTGGGAACACGATCACGTATGTGGTCTGTTGCTGCTGATTCGCCTGGCACCAATCCCAGCCTTCGTGAGGCTTACTTCCCATGAAGATTCAGAAACCTCTGAAATTAACCTCCCCATGCTAAGCAATTGGAGGCAAGGAGGCAGGAAACATCTTGGGGTCAGAAGTCAGAAACCAGGCTGTACCTCAGCCACCAGGCAGCCCTGGGGTTCCATGTCCAGCTGCACCTCATGCCTCTCGTTGTCCAAGAAGTCCTCCAACTTCAGAAATTTGAGAGCACACAGACCCCTCTGGTCTCGCCAGAACACAGCCAGCTCCAGCTCCCGAGCCTTAAGAAGAAACAGGGCCATCACTTCCTGTGTCTGACGCCTAAACTCCCCTTCTAATTCCCATTCCCCGAGCACGGCTCACCCTCTCCAGCTCCAGGGTAAAGCTCTGGTCCCAGGCATTGGGGCCGCATGGCTTCCAGGCTGTTTGCCCCACCACTGTGTTGTCCAGCTTGAGCACGGTGCTGACCTCAGCTGAAACCAGGAGAGGGCGGCAGGAAAGGGGGAGGGGAGGGCTTGCTCCATATCCTGTCAGAGCCCCTCAACTCCCTCAGCCAGCTTGCCTTTCACAATAAAGCCTTTAATTCAGACTGGGGTTTGGGGGGAAGGGGTTGCTCATTTTTGTGTTTTTCTTTTGGTTTTGAGATACAATCTTACTCTAAAGACCAAGCTAGCCTAGAACTTACTGCATAACCCAGATTGGCTTTGAATCCTCCTGCCTTAGCCTCCTGAGTACTAGGGTTCCAGGCATACACATGTCAGCCCTCATTTTTCTTCTGTTTGAGACAATGTTTCATGTATCCTAGGCTGGCCCATAATTTTTGATCTGCCTGCTTCTACCTCCTAAATTCTGGAAGGCTTGTAGGACTACATCAGATATGCGTTTGGCTTGTTTGTTTTTGAGACAGTCTTGTGTAACTCAGGCTGGCCCTGGATACTCTATGTTTTTAGGATGATAATGAACTTCTGACTGTCCTGTCTCTACTTCCAAGCCTGCTGGGATTACAGGTGTGTGCTCCTGTACTTGGTTTATCTGGTGCTGGGAATCAAACTAAGGGGCATACTCGTGCTAGACTAGCTTCCCCTCACCTCTGTCCCCAGCCCACCGGGCTTGTGTAAGTACAGATCCTTGGAGCTCAGCACATGCACCACTGTGCCCGTCACTACCAGTCATCTCCTGCCCTTCAGATGGCTTCTGAGCCTTAGTTCCAGAAGATGAGGACACCCTTCCCTAGCCTCTAGCACCTGCTGCTCCTCCTATTTCCTGTCTCCGTGGGTCTGTGGCTCTAGCAAATGCTGAGTGGAACCAGGCTGTCCTTGGCTTCTTTTGCTTCCTGCACCACCTTCAGTGTCTGTCTGTGTACGTAGGGACGGTTCATGCTCTCCTCACTTCCAAGACTGAATCCTAGCCCACTCTGTTCAGAACACCGTGCACCTGTCCACTCATGGCACGGCTTCTCCCTTGCTGCCATTGTGAATAATGCCACAAATTGGGCATCTACCAACTCAAACCCCTGCTCAGTTCTCTGATGGACATATAGAAGCTGAACTGCTAGATCACGTGATTATCGCTAATTTCACCTTTATTTTTGCTGGGCTTAGGATGGAAGGACCTCAAATATAGTAGGCAAGTAGTCTATCCCTAATCAGTGACTCCAGCCCTCACTGGGGGTTCTAGGCAGGTGCTCTCTCACTGAGTCCCGTCCATCCCACTGGGGGGTTGGGGGGGTTCTATGCAGGAGGCCTACCACAGCCATACTCCAGCTCTCACTGGGGGGTTCTAGGCAGCTCTACTGCTGATCTGTGCCCCAAGCCTCTGCTCTATTCCTCATGATGACTGTTTGACTTTGCCCACTGCCAACACAGGCTCCAATTTCTCTACATCTTCTCTTACATTTATGGGTTATTTTGTTTTGTTCTGTTTCTCTTGTTACTGTTTTATTTCTATTTGCTTTTACTTTTATGTGTATGTGTGTTCTACATGCATGTATTTGCACTACTTGTGTACCTGGTACCTGAAGAGGTCACAAGAGGGTGTCAGACTCCCTAGAACTGGAGTTATGGGTGGTTGTGAGCAGCTGTGTGGGTGCTGGGGACTGAACCTCAGGTGCTCTTCAAGAGTAGCAAGTGCTCTCAACTGCTGAGCCATCTCTCTGGCCCCAAATTTTTATTTTTGAAGTGTGTGTGTGTGTGTGAGTGCGTGTGTGCGTGCGGAAGGTTGTGCACATGGTGTAGGGAGCAGGGAAGTCAGAAGAGCATGGGAGCCACTGACTGTGGTGACAGCAGTTAAAGGCCCCTGATGAGGGCTGGGGTCCTCTGCAAGCTCAGTGCACACTCCTAACCTCTGAGTCCTCTCGCTAGGGCCCGGACACTGTGTAGATAGAATAGAAGCCATGGCAGCTATGGGACCAGCTGACTCAGTTGTCTAACCATGAATCACTTGAGCTCAGAGTTTGAGGGCAGCCTAAGCAACAGAGTGAACCCTGGCTTTAAATAAATAAGCAAATAGTCAAATCAATAAAGAAAATGCTACAAATCGACCACCCCACCCACCCACCACCCAGCCTCCCCATGACCACTCACTGGCATTCTCTGCCTCCCCTCTGAGGCTGCTCCGTCCACTAAGGCTTCCACTCCGGCTGTAAAGGCCCCGAGCGGGGCGACTCAGGAACGGAGTGCGGCTTTCGGGGGTCCCAGATGCCCCCACTGAGGGGGGAGGGCTCCAGGGGATGGTCTCGGGAAGGTTTTTGCAGCCCACCACTCGTACTTCCAGGGTCCCTGTAGGAGGGGCAGGCTCATGGGAGGGAGGCAGAGGAGAGAGCTCAACAGGGAGAGTGGCAGCTGAGGAAGGGCGGCCAGTGGGGCTCTGACAGGGTGTCAGAGAGGCAGGGGTCTAAGGAGGTGACATTCAGAGCAGCCAAGGGAAAAGACTGAGACAGCAGGACTGGGGCTAAGGTCTGATGGGCTGCAGGAGCGGCTGCTGGACAAGGAGGAGGGTGAGGACAACAGTCTAGAATCAGAACAGAGCAGGAAGATGGGGTTGCTTGGCTGGTAGAGATGGAAACGGGGACCAGGATAAGAGGGCAAGGAGGCGACAGGGTAAGCTTAGTCAGGGCTGGGGAGCCTGGAGATCCAGGCAAGTGGTCTCAGGGCGTGGTCCCAAGAGCGTGGTCAGTCCGGAGCCCACCTGTGAGCGGTGCAGGCTTGCTCAAGGTGCTGTAGTGAGTGGCAGGGAAGGGCCCAGGCAGTATGGCGCTGAAGGCTGAGGACGAGGCTGCAGTGAGCTCCTCCCGAAGCAGCCGCCCCTTGGGGTGATCGGCAGGCAACTCCCCAAGGCGCCTCTCCAGTGATTCCCGCAGCAAGCCCAGCTTCTGGTTGGACTCAGTCAATTTCTCCTGAGCCTGAGGCAGGAAGGCAGAGAGCTGAGGACAGGCATAGACCCTTCCCCAAGAACCCACCCACCTCCAGCAACTTCTTCCTCAGGCCTAAACCTCAAACCTACTTAGACCCATAAGGTAGAGCCTGGAAACTAGGCTTTGCCCCCTGCTGGAGCCAGGGCCCTCTGAGGCCCCACCCTCATTAAAGTTTCTTGATGGGCCCCACCTCTGCCAGGCTCTGGGCTAGGCCTCAGGTCTCCCTGGGACTCTCCACTGCTCCTAGCTTAGACACGGACTGTCTCTCCCCTGTCCTACTAAGGCTCACACCTAGCGGCAGTCCATCTGAGTTACAGCTCCACCCTCACCAGGACCTGTTGCTGTGAACCCCCTATCTCTCCTATGTCCCTTAAATACCACGCCCCTAGCAGAACCCTCAATGTCACCTCGCTGACTGCCTTGCGGTCTGGGGCCTTTGCCCCACTGAGCAGGCGCAGGACATTCTTGGCACCTTCTGCCACTGCATGCTCCACTCGAAAATGGTGTCGTAGCTCCTCAATGCGTAGCTCTACGGCTCCCAGTTCTGGATCTCCTATGGACATGGGCCATGGGACCATGAGACAACCTTCAGACTAGCCTGATCCCAGACATGCCACCATGTTCAGGCACAGGCTCACCATACATGGCCACCAAAGCATATCATGATTCTTGTACTGGAAGGGACTGTCACCTTCCACCCAAATCCAGTCACTCTTACTCAAACACCATAATGTCTAGGGACATGGTTACCCAAGTACCTTCACAGCAATGACACACAGGCACACTGATGACCTAGGCTTAGAGACAGATATATTGTAACAGTCCTTGTCATTCCCAGGGGCTAGCTTAGGACAAAGGGAACACTGTAATCTACAAGGGCAGATATTATCTATGCCCAGCAGCCATCACTCATATATTCAAATACAAAACTCAGACTTTCATGTGACACTGGTACCCTCTGCATCCTACTGAACTTCCACCAATAGGGACACAGTAAGAAACTGAATGTGTGTGCCCTGGACCAGTGTGCATATGGAGCTCATCCACAGTGAGATGGTATTGGGTTAGGTGAGGGCATGAGGGAGCATGGCCCCTCAGAGCAGTAACAGAGCCAGCCATGTAACTCACTGGTACATCACCTGACTGCAGTGTAGGAGGGCCTGATTCCATCCCCAGCACTAAAAAGCAGCATCAACAAATAAAACAAGAAACCCAAAAAACAAGCAAGAGTGGGACGGAGGGGAGCATACCTGGGACACAGAAGCTGGGATCAGAGAGTGAGTTCTAGGCCAGCAGAGAAGGAGAGGGGGAGGGGGAGGGAGAGAGAGGGAGGGAGGGAGGGGAAGAGAAGGAAAGGGAGAGGGAGAGAGGGAGAGAGAGAACTGACTCCCAAAAGGTGACTCATTCACTTGTGCCAACACATACACAAAAACAAATAACAGGGAAAATGAAACAAGAGAAAAAATGTTGGTCATATTAGCACATGCCTGTAATCAACCATAGCATCTGGGAGACTGAGGCAGGAGAATTACCACAAGTCCAGGGCCAGTGTGAGTAGGACAGCCCTTGGCATCTGTGATGGTTGTTTCTATTCTATTCTATTTTGCCTCACCATGTAGCCCCGGTTGGCCAGGAACTCCCAAAGATGTGCCTGTTTCTGCCCCCTGCGTGCTGTGATTAAAGGCATGTGGGATGAGAGGCCTGTGTCACTACGCCTGGCTCACCAAGGCTCAGTAACCACTTCTCAGCTCTGTGCATGTGGTAAAAACCAAACATGAAAACATGCCAGTAAAACTTTCTTTACAAAGGCATGTGGGCCTGGCAGTGCAAGCCTGTGGTTCCAAACACTCACAGGTGACGGCAGGAGGACTGAGAGTTCAAGTCTGGCTTAGGCCACAGGGTGAAATCTTTTCTCAAAAGAAAAAAAGAAAAAGAAAAAGAAAGGGATAGAGTGGGGGATGGAGGCAGAGACAGGCGATCTGTTAGAGGCAGCCTGGTCTACATAGATCAAGGCTAGCCAGAGCTACATAATGACACCCTATCTCAAAACGCAATCACAGGCTCGATATGGTAACACAAACGCTTAATTCCAGCACTCAGGAGGCAGAGGCAGGAAGAACTCTGCCTCTGTGAGTCACAGGCCAGCCTGGTTTACATACTAAGATCCAGGACAGGCAGGGCTATTATAGAAAGATCCTGTCTCAAAACTAAACTGAAAGCAACCAGGGGTGGGGCTAGAGAGATGGCTTGATTATAGAAAAGCTTTCTGCTCTTCCAGAGGAGTCTGCTTACCCAGACCCACGGCATATGACTCACAACCACCCGAGACTCTAGTTCCAGAGATCTGATGCCTCCTTCTGGCTCCTGAGGCACCTGCACACACACATGCACACATGCATGCACACAGGCACAGATAAATCTTAAAACAACCCTAAAAACAAGGGATAGGGTTTGCCAAGTACTACAGTGCCACATAGATTTTATCATTGAAGGGTTAGGGTCACGGTTCGATAAAAACACAGGCCTAGTTTATAGGAGTCCCTGGATTCCACCCTAACCACAACAAAAGGAAGGAAGGACAAAAGGGAGGGAGGGAGGGAGGGAGGGAGGGAGGGAGGGAGGGAGGGAGGGAGGGAGGGAGGGAGGGAAAAAAATCAGGTGGATTTGGCCTGAGGGTGGCGTTTGGCAACAACTATCCTAGCCCAAACCTTGAATGAAACAACCAGAAATAGACAGGAATAGGCATTGTGGGTTGCAGGTGGACCCCTGGAAGGCTGAATGCAGGCAGCCAATGTCCAAGAAGGGTCTTACCTTGGGCTTCATCAGGAGCTGCCTGACTCTCCAGCTCTCCAGCCTGTAGTGCCTGGAGCGCTCTTCGAAGCTGCATGCGGATGATGTCAATCTTGGTCTTACTGTCCTGCAGCATCTGCTGGGCTGTCAACAACAGCTTCCGGTCCTGGGGACAGACATGGAAGGTGGCAGGCAGAGTGGGAACTCAAGTCTGAGCTGCTGTCCACATCATAACAGGTAAGAGCAAGGACACATAGTCCCAGCCTCCTGGGCCAGTGCAGAGGCAGGCAGTCCATGGGCTTCAGTCCCAGCTCTGCTACCCAACAACTCAGTGTAGCTGGTCTTTGCTACTTCATGTGTTCTTCTTTTTCCACCCTTTATCCCCTCAGTTTCACCCCCATCACTAGATAGGAGAGAAAGAGGGAGAGAGGGGAGGGAGAGAAACAGTAGGGAGAGAGGGAGAGGGAAGGGGAGGAGGAGAGAGAGGGGGAGGGACAGGGACAGAGAGAGGGATCGGGATCCTTGGGTCTAATTTCTCTCTCCTTTCTCCTTTGAGCACGACTACTAACAAACTGCAATCAACCCCCTGTATGACCAACAACCGCCAACCCTGCCGACTGGGGCCGTGCTGATTTATGTACCCTCTGAAAAGTCCCCAGAACTCCAAATGTCACCAATTGCAATAACTATCTGCAGCTGGCAAAACTGTGCCCCTGCTAGAGCATGAGGCAAATCATAGTCAGCTGCTGTGGACAGTCTGGAGCAGCCCATATTCCACTCCTGGGATTATAATATTTCTGTGTTTTTAAAGAAACCAAAACTCTAAAGCTGTCACTACGTTTCTCCCTTCTGTTTTAAGCCATGAACTGTGTGTAGCGGGAGATTATAAACAGACATTTTCAATGAAATAAGTGCTTTTCGGGTCCGTGGCCAAGACTTTCAGGAGCCCTCTCCTGCTGGGTTCCTATCTTGATCAGTTCTGATGGGACCCACAGCTTTTGCTTCCCTGTGGAAATATAAACACATCTGCATCCTCCAGGCAAAGCTCTCACTGGCTTCCGCTCTGATGTTCTTATAGTATATCGGTTGATTTAATTCCATGGTTTTTCCTATAACCTGGTGACTCTCTCTTGCTGAGTATTGAGGTTTTTCTGCCTGCTTGTTATTTCCCGGCTGACAAGAAGCAAACTGTTCCTACTTTTTTTCTGTGTGGCCTCAAGATAGGCCGCAGGGCCAATTCTGGATAGTTAGAAACTGCCCTGGATAACTCTCTTGGTCCGACACACTCATCAGTCCAACAGCAATTCTTGCCACATCACCTGCACACTCCTGGAGACTGGACCTTCCTTCTGGTTTATATTTAGAAAACACATTTCCTTATACAGATGCCTCATTCAATTTTTTTTCAAATGACAATATTTCCCACAATTTAGCACCAGGCATTTTGAGATGTAAGACTTTTAGCGGCTTAGTCACAGTCTCTTTGCAAATGACTGAATTTCCTGTAATTGAAGTACCAGGCATTTTGATATTGGACACCTATAGCTAAACCTGACCTACTATATTAGCATGGCACATGTTAGATCCAACATTGGTCATATCCCTTATCCAATCATCTATAGGCACTGCTTGAACCTTTAATGGTCTAATAACTTTTTTACATTTGGTATTCAAATTTTCATAACCAAGTCCTCTATCAACACCTGTCTTGCTTGATAGTCTAATATGGCTTTGTTCACAGCTGAGACTAATTTTTGTAAAAAAAATAAAAATAAAAAATAAGCCGGGCGTGGTGGTGCACACCTTTAATCCCAGCACTCGGGAGGCAGAGGCAGGTGGATTTCTGAGTTCGAGGCCAGCCTGGTCTACAGAGTGAGTTCCAGGACAGCCAGGGCTACACAGAGAAACCCTGTCTCAAAAAACCAAAAAGAAAAAAAAATAATAATAAAAATAATAAAAAATAAAAAAATCAGTGAAGGCCTCTTCAGAACCTTGTATATAATCTTTGTAAATGAGGTGGACTTTCTCCTGGGCTCCTCAGCTTTGTCCCAAGCTCTTTTTTTTTTTAAGATTTATTTATTTATTTATTATATGTAAGTACACTGTAGCTGTCCTCAGACACTCCAGAAAAGGGAGTGTCAGACACTCTAGAAGAAGGAGTCAGATCTCATTACGGATGGTTGTGAGCCACCATGTGGTTGCTGGGATTTGAACTTCTGACCTTCGTAAGAGCAGTCGGGTGCTCTTACCCACTGAGCCATCTCACCAGCCCTGTCCCAAGCTCTTAAAGCCACTAAGTGACAACGTTCTATAGTAACATCATCAAATTGAATCTGTTCTTGTATATCAGAGTACCGCCCTTCACCCAACACCTCGTCTTTTACTGTATTCATCCCCTCGTTCTACTTCGTGATCCAATATTTGCAGCTTCTTCCCCCCACCATGTTAACCATGGCAACTGCAGACTGGTGTCTAAGCTGTCACCAATCCCTTCTAGTCTTGGAGAATAATTCTATTTTGAGTAGCACAGTTATTTAGAATTTGTTTCATATAAAGCTAGTGCATTCCTAAGAAGTCACAGTCCTTTAAAAGACTGTAGCTCTATCATGCCTCGAGGATGCCATCCTATGTCCCCATGACCCTTTTCCACACCGTCAGCAGGCCCATGCTGTACAACTAACTAGTGGTGATCTCCTAAGGCCAAGCTGCCCCTCCTCCATCTCTGGAGCTGTAGCTGGTTCGAGGTTAACCCCTTCTCTCTCTCTAACCAGTTCATCAGCTTGTCCTCTCACTTCCTCAGCCGGTTTCTGACCTGACTGCCTTCGGGCACAGTTTCTTTCCGTCTTTCCTCCTGAGGGAAACTCCTGCTCTCAGGACTGAGCCTTTTCTTCTCTCTTTCCTGGTGCTCACCACCTCTATCCGCAACCTCTCCCATGCACGGTCAACTCCAACCCTTCAGAAGAGAGAGCAGAGTGGCCCCCTTCTTTTCTCCATTTCAGTCATGTTTGTTTGTTTCTCAGGCCCTTCCATTTCCACTAGCAACTTTTCCAGCTGCCCAGCCAGTCCTTCAACCTTTTTCAAAGCAAAATATACAAAAAAGAAAAAGAAGAAAAAAAAAAAAAACCCTTTGGGAGCAAAGCAGGAAACATCCCAGTGGCAACAGCTACAATACATTTTTTGCTGGTGTCTTGAAAAAACAAAATCCATTCCTCCATTCCCTGTTTGTTTTCTCTAATTTCCCATTTTTATCCTTCACTTTCCATGTTTGGGCACCACTTATTGCCTGTCTTGTGCTATTTTATGGGTTCTTCTTTTCCCCAACCATTATCCCCCTGGTTTCACCCCTATCACTAGATAGGAGAGAAAGGATAGAGGGGAGAGGGAGGGAGGGGGAATCCTGGAGTCTTATTTCTTTCTTCTCCTTTCTTCTTTGAGTACAACTACTAACAAACTGCAACCATCCCCCCTGAATGACCACCAGCTACACCCACCTATCAGGACTGTAGCATTTATATATCCTCTGAGAAGTTCCCAGAATTTCAAGTGTTACACAACTGCAGAAACAATATGGAGCTGGCAAAACCATGCCCCTGCTAGAGCACGAGGCAAATCATAGTCAGCTGCTGTGGACAGTCAGAAGCAGTCCCATATCCCACACCTTGGATTAAAATGAAAATACATTCTTTTTTCTGAGTTTGTAAAGAAACAAAAATTCCAAAGTTGCCACTCCAGTTCAGCTTTTGACCTCAGCCTTGCTCTTTCACTTCTCTGAGCCTCAGTGCTCTCAACTACAAAGTCTGGACCTCCACTGGACTGAGGACTCATAGCCCAGTTTGTACCAGCTGGAACTACATCCTCCTCACCTCTCTGAACATCTCTGTGCAAGTGTCTGCAGAGCCACAGACAAATGGCCATGTACTGCAATAATATGATGCCCAGAGTAGATAAGTCAGAGGCAGGGAGCACACGGGAGAGACACAGCCTCCGGTCCGTCACAGTGACGAAAGGTTCTGGAGCACTGTGGTCTCACCTTGCTGCTGCCATTGCTATAGGTCTGGATCATGTTCTCTGCCCCCTGTTTGACCTTGAGCTCAATGGCCAGCTGCTTCTCCAGCCCAGCCACTCTGCTCAGGTTGGTGGATGAGCAGATAGGGCTGCCCTCTGCAAGGGATTGGGTAGCATCTGAGGAAACAAGAAAAGAAGAGAATCACACAGTGGTCACTTCAGTGTACCCAGGAGACCTGGGAGATTTTGTCCCAGCCAATAGGAAACCTTCATCCAGAAAAGGAGCCTAGGGGCCAGTACACGGGCAGGAGACATCTGGCTCTCAGTGACAGACTGGGCTTCAGCATGAGGGAGAGTGAGTTAGTGACCAGGTATGCAGGTCTTCAGGGTTAGCTGGAAAAAATGCCCCCATCTGCCTTAGGGTGTATAAGCCCACTGGTGTGTGTGTGATTATGTCTGTAGGCCACTGGTGGTAGAACCCTAGATGTGGGTGTAACAGTGTATATGTGTGAGCTTACAATGACACTGCTTCTTGTTGGTACAGCTCAGTTCTGATCTCTAGGGGTTTCTAGGATTGTTTTGAGACTTGGCTGTTGTCGTTGTCAGAGGTGAGGTCTGTAACACAAGAGAGATGCAGTGGTGGGGAACTGCAGAAAGGGCTTATGAGACTCTTGGCTGAACTCCAGCAGTATTGGACCCCAAAAGCTGACACAGCCATATGTAGAGGGGCTGAGCCTGTAGGCTGTAGGTAGAGTCTGCTGTGGATGGGACAGTGGTGGGATACCTCTCAAGGTTGGTGTGACCTAGTGGGAGAGCTCTAGTGTCATTGTGGGTTAGTTAGTGTGTCTCTCTAGGTATAAGTGACAGGACGCAAACCTTGGACGCTGTTTGGACGAGATTGTGCTCCTGTCTCTGGAATCACGTAATCGGGTTTGCTGTGTTGCCCAGGTGGCATAATTGACTGTACTTCTCTGAACATGTGTGTGACAGTATAAACTCTGGGTGTCTTCTGGTGTCCCTGTGACCATGACCATCTTAGGTACAAGATGAAGGAACCATTGCTTTGTTACTGCATGTACACACATAAAGTGACTGAACTCTGGCAATGATAAATTGTGTTGTGGGTTTTCTTTATGTACAAGTACACATGTGTGCATGCACATGTGTATACACAGAAGCCAGAGGGACATCAGGTAAGTTACTCACTTGTTCTCCACTTTCCTTCCTTCCTTCTTTCCTTCCTTCTTTACATATTGGAATGATTTAGGGAGCCATGAGGGTGACAGATGTGCAGTATTTGGGTGTCTGTTAGTGTGACTGTGGGCTTCTGGATTCTCATGTGATAGCATGTTTCTCAGTCGTTGTCTGAAAATAGTTGTAATGGTGTCCTTAGGTATCTGGTGACAGTGTGGGTCTCTGGTGTTACCTGGATGCTGGTGAGTCTATATCTAGGTACTCCTAATGCCAAAGACAGCTTTGAGTGGGGTCTGGGAAACAGGTGTGACTGTATTCATCCAGGTGCTAGTGGCCCTGTAAGCCTGGCCTCTCCTGTGGCTTCTGTGAACCCAGGACAGTATCCTGACAGAACACAGCTCCCAGGCTTTCTGCTCACCGCTTCCAGCTGCAGGGTCAGGCAGCACCACATGTGCATGCAGCTCCTGCAGCTGCTGGTGCAGTAAGTCTAGGCGTCGAGCGGAGCCCCGCAGCAGCAGCTCCACAGGGGCCAGGCTACGGCCCAGGTCAGTGGTGGCTCGCCTCAGGTTCTCAGCGCCCTCCTTCAGCTTCAGCTCCTTCCGTATCTCCCGCTTCAGTCGCTCTCGCTCTAACTCCAGCTGTTGCTGCACCCCGGGGGCTGCCAGGTCAGCCCCAGCCAGACCCAGCTGTTCCAGCAGCGACCAGCTTCGAGGCTCACTCTGTAGGGGAGGGACCACACACACAAGGTCAGAAGCTAGAGGGCAGGTGGCCTCACCAGAACACAGATCACCTGACCCACCACCACCCTATCCTACTCCACCCCAAAATCCCAAGGACAGAGGCCTGACGCTCATAAATGGGATGTCTTGGCCAGAGAGATGGTTTAGGGGTAAAGGCTCTTGCTGCCAAGCCTGCCTAAGTTCATCTCCTAGGAATCTACATAGTGGAAGGAGATGATCAATTCCTAAAGGTTGTCCTCTGACACCCCTCCCACACACACATAGATGCATGAATCAATGGATGAATGAGTAAATGAATAAATAAGTCAGGGGTTGGAGAAATGGCTCAGCAGCTAAAAACACATAGTGCTCTGGCAGAGCAGCTGAATTCAGTTTCCAGCCTCTAATTCCAAATCCAGGGGGACGCAATGCCTCTAGCCTCAGCAGGCACTGGTGTGCATATGGACATAACACCACAGACACATACACATAACAAGAAAATAATATCAATAAGAAAACAGGAAGGTGAAGACCAGGCCAAGCACAAGTCTCCTTCCTTCCCTGTGTGCACACCAGGGTCCCCACAGGTATGGCCTGTCTCCCTTAATTTGTTACCTATGCAATGGGGTTCTTCCAGAAGGGTCAGATGACCCCCTTTCTCTCCTGGTGTCCTGCATTCCTAACCAGGAAGTCCCAGAGCAGGCTACTGTTTCTTTTGCTGTCCTTAGAAACATATCCAGACGTCTCTCATCTACATTCCCAAACTATATGGTCTTGCTTTGTTATCTTCTATATCTGGTACTCCAAAGAGCAGAGCTCATCTCCTCCCACATCTCCCAAAGCTGAGCGCTGACACAGCACCCAAGTTTCACCACCCCCCAACCTGGAGAGATATCACCAGTTCCCTTCCTCCTTCCTATGCTTAGTCGCCAATCGAGAGGCACCCAGAACAGAACCTCAATTTCTGCCACCCCATGTGACCCCACGTCTCCTTCGTCCATGCTGAGGAGATCCCAGCCCTACCTCCAGCTCCGAATCCAAAGGGGGATCAGCTGCCATCTGGGTCGTAGGTCTGGTCTAAGAGCCTCGCCCTCTTCCTGAACCTCAGCCCTGCCAGGGCCTCTGGACTGCCACTTCCTCTTCCCTTCCAGTTCCCAGCATCCTCTGCGCCAGGCCAGCTCTAGGGCAAGTTTTTTGGTTGTTTTTGTTTGGGGTTGGGAGTTGTTCTGTTTTGTTTTTGAGTCAGGGTCTCTCTATGTAGTTCTGGCTGACCTGGAATTCACTATGCAGACCAGGGTGGCTTAGAGCTCATATATCTGCTTCTATATCCCAGGTACTGGGATTAAGGGTGTGTGCCATGGAAGAGGTTCTTCCCACATCAACCCCTAAATGGCCATGCCTGCTTCTCTGGAGACAAGCCAGGGAGAAACAGTCCTCAATGCCTGACACATTGGATACACACATCCACAGTATATTATGTAGCAGGCAGGATATTGTGTGGTACACAGCATGTGTGTGGACCACAGTCTTATAGGTGTGGTCAGAGTTCCAGCTCTGCGAGTGTGAGATTTGCACACCTCAATTGAGGAATTGCCTCTGTCGGATTGGCCTGTGGGCGTGTCTATGGGATATTTTCTTCATTGCTAACTGATGTGGGAGAGCCCAGCTCCCTGTGGGCAGTGCCATCCTGGGCAGGTGGACCTGGGATAAGAAAAGAAGCTGAGCAAGCCAGAGGAAGTGAGCCAGTGAGCAGTGCTCCTCTGTGGTTTTGCTTTAAGCTTCTGTCTTGAGCTCCAGCCCTGACTTCATTCCATGATGGACTATAATTTATAAAACCAAACCAACCCTTTCCTCCCCAAGTTGCTTTTGGTCAGTCTTTTATCACAGTGACGGAAAGCAGACTAGACCAGTCCCCACCTGCACGAATGTGTAGGTAGAACATAAGTTCCCAAAGGTGTGCGCGTCTAGCTCTGCAGGTCTGTGCCTGGCTCAGTGTGTGCACAGAATGCTAATTCACACACGGCCGCCTGCAGGTGTATGTCTGGGACCCAGGCTCAGGAATGCAGAGCAGTCTCACACATACTGCTCCCATCGGTATCAGCATGGAGGTAGGACACAGCTTCATAAACATGCACACTCCCACACCTGCCTGCACACACCCTGATAAACAAACAGCTTTGGGTGCTAGTTTTCGTCCCTTGGAAGCTACTCACAAACCCTCCACCTGCCAAGTGGCCATAGCCCACAAGCTCATACACATGTGCATGCCTACGTGCAACTGTATGTGTGTGAGAGTGTGTGTGTGTGTGTGTGTGTGTGTGTGTGTGTGTGTGTTGTGTGTGTGGTAAAGGGCTTGTACATGCTGACACTTCTTTTTAGATGCACCACCTCAGGCCCTCAGGTTCTTCAGGCCCTCAGCCCTGCTAATGCGTGTTCATGTCACTACTGAGAGACCCTCCCACTTGTCCCTTGTCCCCAACTTCCCCTTAAGTATCAGAACAGCAAGTTCTGTAGGGGAGAGAGAGAGAGAGAGAAAACGTGTGTGTGCGCGCACGCACGCGCACGCACACACACACACACACACACACACACACACACACACACACACACACACACACAAACGCTGCATGCATGCTTCCGGTACACAGGCAGCATCAACTTCCTGCTTCCTCCTACCCAGATGTCCACCCTGACTGCTCACAGCAGAGGCCTAGGGAGCCCACCTGGCTTAGTAGTCGCTCCCTGATGCCAACACCAGGAAGAAACAACCCTGAGTGGCCCCAAACAGCAGCCCGCAACTATTTACTAAATCTCAACTGTCAGAGATAGCAGTTACAAGGCTGTTTATATCAGGATCAAGATACATATGAGATTCTATTTCCCCCTGGATTTTGCCATGATCCTAAAACTGCTCTAAAAAAAAAATATATCACCGGGCATGGTGGCGCTCGCCTTTAATCCCAGCACTTGGGAGGCAGAGGCAGGCGGATTTCTGAGTTCGAGGTACCCCTGACAAATGGCTCACAGATGCCTGTAACTTCAGTTCTGGGTGGATCAGACCTCTCTGGCTTCTGTGGGCATGTGTACATACCCCCCCACCATATATAATTAAAAATAACAAATAAATAAAAGTAATGGTAGTGGTGGTGATATCAGAGGGTGAAGCTTGGTAGCACACACAAGCTCTGTACCTCAAGAGCAACAAAACAGCGCCTGCTCCAGCCTCACCCAGGTCTCAGAGAACGTCCTCCATGTGTCAGGTACTATGTTTCATTTTGTGGCTCTGTCTCATATAACCCATATGGCTCTGAATTTAATACATAGTGAAGGCTGGCCTTGAACTCCTGATCCTCCTGCTTCCTACTTGCCAGAGATAGGATTGTAACAGGCACCTTTGCACCTAGCACAGCAAGATGTAGATGCTAGAGATGATAAGACAGATAAGAGAGAAAGAGAGAGAGGGAGAGAGGGAGAGAGAGAGAGAGAGAGAGAGAGAGAGAGAGGAAGGAAGGAAGGACAGACGGATGGACAAACTAGCTGAGGCCCCCTGCTCCAGGTCCCACAGGCAGCAAGAGACAGAGCCAAGATTCACATTAGCTGGGAAGAATCCCACGTCCAGCACACCTAGAAGTAGTGAGCCATCACCATCACAATGAGCAATGTTCTCCTAGGCTCTTAAGCCCTTCGGATGAGGCTGCAGGCCAAGAGCACAGATCCTGTGACCCTGTCATCTCCTCACTGTGTATCTGAGCAGTAGTCACCATAGGGGGAAACCGATGCTCAAAGAGGCCATAGCTGTGCTCTCAGTGAAGGTAGGGTCGTCTTCTCATCGCCTTGAGAAACGCATGTCAATGTCTGGGGTCATTCTTGTTGTCATTACAACCAAAGTATACAGGGGACACCTATCCATGTCAACATTCCGAGGTACACAGGACAGCCCCACTACACAATGACCCCCACACAAGGCCATTGCTGGGGCCTTGGGAAGGGGTGTGGGTTCCCAGCCTAGACTGTCAAGCTCTATGTTCAAAGTAAAGGTGTCAGAGAAGCACAGAACTGGCTGAGGCTCCACCTCTCTCTGCATAGCCATCATCTCACCCTCACTCCCCCCACCTCCCCACCCCCACCCAGGGTTTTTCTGAGTTGCCCTGGCTGTCCTAGAACTCTATAGACCAGTCTGACCTCAAACTCAGAGATCCCCCTGCCTCTGCCTCCCAAGTCCTGGAATCAAAGGTGTGCACTACCACCACCAGACCCTCATACCATTCCTAACCCCATTGCCTCCTCCAAAACAGAAACAAGACTCTGTAAGGTAAAAGTGTTTGACCCAAGAACTCATTAGGGAAGGCAGCATTGGTATTTAAACCTGGCCTCACTGAACAATACTCTGTCATGACCAGGCCCCACCCACTGTCGCCCACCAGCGCCCCCAACCCAGCAGGCAAAGCAGGTACACAGCCAGGAGCAGGGCCAGCTCAAGCAAAGAGGAGAGGTGAAGGTCCTTGGCCCCACCTCCAGCAGAGAAGGCCTGGGAATGTGAAAAGCATGCAGGCAGGGAGGCAGGGCCTCCTGGGTCCTCCTCCTCGGTGACTCACTTCTGCCCAGGGACAAGGAGTCACTTGAGGGCAGCAGGGCAAACGCCTGGCCTGGTCTTGAGGAATTAGAAGGTCAGCTTCTCCACCTGCCATTACAGATCTGCAGACAGCAGACCAAGAACTGTCACCTTGGGGAAACCCTCTTGGCAAAGTGGCTAGGAACCCAAAACCCCACTTCCTGAGATTTCAATGCCTGGGGCGTTTCCAGAATCTAGACAGGACATCCGTTTGCCAGACACAGAACAGACAGGCACGGAGACGGTGGAACCAGGCAGCAAGTCCAAGCGGGAATGAACATAAGGGAGAAGACGGGACGGGGACCAAGATGTAGGTCCAGCCTCATTCTGGGAATCACAGCCTCCATGTGCGTCCTACTCGGGACACACCAAGCACATGCATGTACTGGGACAGCCCTGCACAGCCCTCAGTGGGCTTGAAGGGGAGCCGGCACCGGTGCATCAGCCTGGAGGTCTGACCTTGTGAGATCGGCAGCACCAGATACGCCCAGCTCCTCGGCAAGGCCGGCAGGCCATCAGCAGGACTGGGGAAGACGGGTACAGAAGGGTACAGGGGAGACATGGGGGCAGGTGTAGAAGGAGATGAGAACCAGTTACACAGGACAATGGACTGCATGGTGACGAATTAATGGAGCCACAAAGATACAAAGATCTCAGATTTTGGGCCACTGAATTAGAGTGGGGAGTCAGTCACCCCGACCCTGACCCTGCTTCAGTAACGCCCAACAGGTCACACAGGGAAGGCCATGTGGCTGGCAGATGCCAGTCACAGGTGTCTGTTGCGAGGGAGTAGAGACCCAGCCCTGTCACCTTCCAGACATAAAATCCTTCCTGTCTGTGTGACAGGACACGCCCCACCTGGGTTACAGCTCCATCTGTCAGCCT
The DNA here is from genome assembly GCF_000001635.26 of Mus musculus. NCBI lineage: Eukaryota > Metazoa > Chordata > Mammalia > Rodentia > Muridae > Mus > Mus musculus. The sequence goes on from NC_000074.6 coordinate 83,698,434, forward strand.
GAAGGGTGGTTATGGGGAACAAGGCGGAAGGAGGAACCCGGCCTCAGGCCTAGTGAAGTGACTTAGACACTTCCTCCAACAGGTGCCCATCTGGGTGGCGTCAAGACCATCGTAAAGACGTCTGCAGGCGGGGGTGGCCCGGGCTTTGTTGTGCGGGGGAGGGGATCGGGCCGGGCACTCCTCCGGTCCGGGGCAGGGTGCCAGGCACCTGCTCCAGGTGAAGCGGCACCTGACAGAAACCGAACGCTGCAGGACCCAGAGTAGGATGTGGGGACGACAGGCACCGGGATCCGCAGCTAGCCTCGGACACCGAAGTGGGGACCCCGCTACACACGCTGACTCTCGGGGAGGGCCAAAGGAGGGGATGCTGGGGTAGAATCCCGAACAGCACCCCTTCCTCCGACCCGGTCGGCGCCTCCACCTGCTACAAGGGCCCGCGCGGGCTCCCGATGGGGACCTCGTCCGGGACTCTACCCGTGCCTGGGGTCCTCCGCGCCTTCTGGCCGCCCCGCGGGTGCGGACAAGTCGCCTACCTGTACGGCGTCGCCGGCCATGTCCTCCGGCCGCCCGCCAGGGGTCCCAGCGCCAAGGAAGGGCTTGCGAGCGCGCGGGCGGGTGCGGCGGGAGGCGCGGCGCCCAGACCCTCCCAGGCGCGCGGCGCGCTCCGGCCTGCTGCGCTCGGCCCGGCCTGGCCAGGCCTCCGCCGAGCTGCGCCCTCCGGCCCCAGCGGCTGCAGGGTGGGTCACGTGAGCGCCGAGGTCCGCGCCTGGGGAGGAGGCGGGGCGGGGGCGGGGCTCCCGGCGGCCCCCGGGGCTTGCAGCGGGGAAATAGGGTCCCTGTTGGCTGTGGGGTGCGGCAAGCGCTCCTTGTAGCGTAGGGGACTCTGAGCGGGCCTAAGCGACCGCGAGCCTCAGAGGCCTTGTCCCCCGCCTCCAACCCCTTTGAATGCAATGGTCACCGTCCACCACCACCCTCGACACACACGGCCCAGCTGCACAGAGGCATCCTCCCTCCCGTTTCCCGGGAGGCAAACACAGGGAGAGCCTGACTTCAAATCCCAGTGTCCTGGGCCTTGGGGGAACACAATACCCCTCAGGACTAGGATGTCTGTAAAACTTGAGGAAGAGTAGGGCAAGTGTATAGATCCCAAGTGCACAATAAATGCCAGCAGTTGTCACTTTTAGCTCATTTTTTTAAAGACTTTATTTTGATTCATGTGTGTTAGGAATAAGTTTCGGGGTGGCAAAGAAAGAGACCATCCTTCAAAATGAAATGTCCGAACAAGGCAAACTTTACTCTTCATCAAGACAGTGCGCTGCGGAAAAGCAAAGAGAAGACAGGAAGTGCATATGGTTTCTATTCTAACTCAGGTGACCTCGCAGTCTTATTCAATTGGCTAGTCTGAGAAAATTGGCGCAGAGGAAATTGAAGGGGAAAGGGGTCACTGCTCCAAGCGATCAATTTCCTAGAATGGAGCGGGGGGGGGGGGGGCGCTTTGTATAAACAAAAGTTTTACTGGGTGAGGAGGATTAAAACATCTCCTTAAAAGTCCTATAAGGTAGGAGAGATAATGATTTTAATTACTGTCCAAAAGACTAATCTTATACTATTTGCTAGAAAAGACTCATATTTAATTTCTTGCATGTGTATATATGTGTTTCTTTGTGTGAGTTATGCACATGTGTGTGGGTGCCTCTGGAGGTCAGAAGAAGACATGGGATGCCCTAAAAGGAAGTTATAAACTGTTTGTGGACTGCACCACCTGGGTGCTGGGTCCAGACTTGAGTTTTCTACAAGAGTAGTATTGCTTCTATCTCTTCAACTCCTATTTTAATCTTTATACCATTTATTGAGTGTGTTCACGTGCATGTACCACACATGCCAAGCCAAATGTGTGGTGGCCAGTGAGTGACTTACAGGATGGCTTTTCTTCTGCACCCTATCATTTGGGGGGGGCACCCAAACTCATCTTCCTAAGCCCTGAACAGGCCCAATACTCCATCACTGAACTCTCAAGACTACAGTAGAGGCTTCCTTCCTTGTCCCCCAGCCGCCTCCTCCTTACAGTCTCTTCCCCAAACCGCATACCAACGGAGCCTAAAGTCTAGACATTTCCAGGAGGAGCCCACCAGGTCCTGTGTCACCTGCCGCCCTTGGTCACTTGCCACTCGCTGCTTCAGCAAGTTGACACCCTCATTATAGCTCAAATGTTGGTGGAGTGAGTTAAATAGCTTGCCACACTAGTCATCTAACTTCCTTTTTACAGATTGATAAAAGAGAGACGCCCCTTGCTTTCATAATAAAGCCAGGATGTTCATGGTCCCTTGCATATCAGGCAAGGAACCCACCCATCTTACAGATGAGGAGGGCACGGAGGGAGTTGGCAGGGAGAAAGCTTTGCCCAGAGCCCTGCTTGCCAGGTTCTGAGCAGCCTCTGGGGATGAGGCTTGGGAATCCAGCCAGAGTCTCCTTAACCTTCCGGCATTCATTTACTCAGTGAGTCTTTATCACAATCTGCTAGGGATTTGGGTGGACTGGGAACAGAGCTGTACTCTAGGCTTTAAAAGGGACAGACAAAGAATGTATTGTAAAATCTCCACATAGCAATGATAAAAGTCCCACCAGATCCCTGAGGCATCCCTGGCCGATCTCCAGCCTACTCTGGGCCCCAGATATGTTACCTATCACTGTGTTCTGCTTCTCCGTGCTGGAGAGTCTGGGCTTGCCTTTGAAGCAGCCGTAGAAGAGGTTTCTCAGCCTCATTTGGCCTTCAAGGTAGTCTGTCCAGCCACTCTGGTCTTTTCATATTGCTGCCAGCCATAGGGTCTTTGTACAGGCTGCGATCTGGAATAAAATGTCTTTCTGTCACATTTCCCCAAGGCTGGTCCCCTTTGCTCATTTATTTTTTTTTAAATTAATTACATTTAAAATCTTATTTAAATGTATTTTATGTATATATGTATGTGTGTATAGATATGTGCCCATGAGGCCAGCCAAATGTCCATGTGCCAGAAAAGGGCATCAGATCCCCTGGAGCTAGAGTTACAGATGGTTGTGAGCCACCATGGGGTGCTGGGAACCAAACCTGGGTCCCCTACAAGAGCAAAAGAGCTCTTAGCTGTTGCCATCCCTCCAGCCCAAATTTTTATTACATGTCAAAATATATTTACTCTCCCCCCATGTGTGTGTGTGTGTGTGAATGAGAGAACACGTGTGTTATCAATGGCATATATGGAGGCAGAGGATAACTTCAGGACTCACTCTCACCTTTCATCATGTGGGTCCTGGGCTCGAGCTCAGATTGCCAGGCATGATGGTGGCTGCGTTTACCTTCGGAGGAATCTCACTGGCCAGGTTTTAAATAATTTTTATTTGTTTTTTAATCATCTGTGGAAATGTCACCATTCTGAGACTCTCGCGGTCCTCCCCTATGGTTCAACTGTGTGTCTCCAGACCGTGGCAAGGTTTGACTTAACATCAAAGGTACTCAGCTCCAGCTGTGGTCATTTGAATGAGGTTGGCTCCCATAGGGTCAGACATTTGAATGTTTGGTTCTCATTGGTGAACTGTCTGGGAAGGACTAGGAGGTGTGGCCTTGTTGGAGGAGATGTGTTGCTGGCAGTGGGCTTTGAGGTTTCAAAAGCCCATGCTAGCCTAGACTTGCTCTCTCTGAGCCGTTCCTGTGTATCAGGATGGAAGCTCTCAGCTGCTCCAGCACCATGCCTGCCCGCCTGCCACCATTCACCACCATGGTTATGACCATGGACCAATCCTCTGAAACTGTACACAACACCTCACTTAAATAATTTCTTCTATAAGTTGCCTTTGTTATGATGTCTGTTCACAGCAATAGAACAGTGACTTAGATACAGGCCTTGCTGTCTCTATCTGTAGAATGGAGCGGTGGACACAGTGAATGGTGGCACTGGAACACTATCCCTGATGACACCTGCACCAGGGTGGCAAGCAGGCCAGGGTTCCCCGAGGAGTTGGCCCTGGTGCTGAGTGTTAAAGAATGAGTAGAAACATGCCCAGTAGTTAGAAAATTCCAGAGACCAGGAGGTAGAAGCAGAGAGATCTCTGTGAATTTGAGGCCACATGGTAAGAGCTTGTCTCAAAAATAAAATAAAGGAAGGAAGGAAGGAAGGAAGGAAGGAAAAAAGGAAGGAAGGAAGGAAGGAAGGAAGGAAGGAAGGAAGGAAGGAAGGAAGGAAGGAAGGAAGGAAGGAAGGAAGGAAGGAAGGAAGGGCAGGGGAAGATGTCCAGAGATTCTTAAGGAAAGCTCTGGGGTACTACTGGTGTCTCTGACCCCCATCTTCTTCTCTTGCCTTCATCAATCCACTGTGGTCATAGGACCTTCTCACTAGTCCTCAGACAAAACAAGCCTATCCTAACCTCAGGACCTTTGAACTGGCAATTCCTTCCATCTGTAATGTTGTTACTTTTCATCTTCACTCTCTCTCTCTCTCTCTCTCTCTCTCTCTCCCTTCGTTCCCACTTTTGTTCAAATGCCACCTCCTAAGCCGGATTTTTTCTGGCACTTTCACCTAAAACAAGGCACATTCACTATATATGTATGTGTATCTGTATACATACATATATGTATGTGTACGTGTACATATAATTTTTCTGTGTATGAGTGTCTTGCCTGTATGTATGTCTGTGTACCATATGCATCCCTGGCCCTGCAGAAGTCAAGAGAGATCCTCAGATCCCTGAAGCTGGAGTTACAGGTGGTTGTAAGCCACCGAGCCAGAGCTGGGAGCCAAATGTGGGTCCTCTGAAAAAGCAACAAATGCTCTCAACCACTGAGCCATCTTGCCAGCACCTACAAACAACGATTTTGCTTGGGACTTGGGATTGAATTTAGGGTCTTGTGCATCTGGACAGGGGTTCTACTGCCCAGCTCCATAGTCTGCTTTCCTGAAAATAATATTTTTTCACTTAGTTTGCATGTGTAGGTATTTTGCCTGCATGTGCATCTGTGTAATATGTGTGTGCCTGGTGCCCTCAGAAGCCAGAGGCCAGCGTCAGATCCCCTGGAATCGCAGTCACAGATGACTGTCAGCCACAGTGTGGGTGCTAGGAAAAGAACCAAGGTCTTTTGGAAAAGCAGCCAATGCTCTCACCCACTGAGCCAGCTCCCTTCCCTGAAACTGTAATCTCTTTTGGTGCTGTAGGTTGAACACCTACATGCTATGTATGTGCTCTACCAAGGAGCTGTATTCCCAGCCCCCACCCCTTTCAGAAATAACTTTTCATTTTAAAAACAAGATTTTTAGGTCTTGGAACAAGACGACTCTCAGAAGTCTAGACTTGGACTCCTTGGTTTTTTAATTATAGAAATTGATGAGCTAGGCAGTGGTGGTGCACGTCTTTAATCCAGGCACACAGAAGGCAGAGGCAGACGGGTTGCGGACGAGGCCACCCTGGTCTACAGAGTGAGTTCTAGCACAATCAGGGTTACACAGAGAAACCCTGTCTCAAAAAAAAAAAAAGAAAGAAAGAAAGAAAGAAAGAAAGAAAGAAAGAAAGAAAGAAAGAAAGAAAGAAAGAAAGAAAGAAAGAAAGAAAAGAGAGAGAGAGAGAGAAAGACGAAAACAAAAAAGAAAAAGAAAGAATGGAATGAAAGGAGGAAGAATAAAGGAAACAGAGCCACTCTTTATTCTCCCAGCATTCAGATAAAGATAATAAGGACTTAGAAAAATTAATTTTTTGAATTTATATATGTATGCATGTATATTATACAACACCTGCAGGTATCCACCAAATCCAGACAGGGGCATTGACTCTCCTAGAGCTAGAGTTACACGTGCTTTTGACATGCGAGCTATGAACCAAACTCATGGCCTCTTCAAGATTAGAACTCCTGGCTGCTGAGACATTTCTCCAGCCCCAACTTTTACTTTGAGACAGAGTCTTGTTACATAGCCTAGGCCAGCCTTGAACTCACCCTGTAGACAAGGCAGCTTTCAAAACTCCTTGCCCTCCTGACTTAGCATCTGGAGTAACTAGGGAGGCCTGTGCGAATAGGTCCCACCACAGGTAAATACATTTTCTCTGCTGTTCCTTTCTCTCTGAGACTAGGAATTTATCCTGTTCATAACTGAGTTCCAAGCTTCTACAATGAAGTCTAGAATGTACTAGAAACTTTGTCAACAACTGCCAGGGGCAGAGGGCCCGGACCTAGAATCCTCCAGTTAGGAGCTAGGGACTTGTCTCAATGGTGAAACACTTGCCTGCCATGTAGGAAGCCGTGGGATCCATGTCCCGATCCACCAAAAGGTAACTAACAAACAACAACAGCTATTCCAAGTGTCTGGAAAGAGAAATAAACTGGACATAGCTGGAATCTGGTCTGAGTGTTTGACAGACAGCTGTGGCTAGGGGGTACAAGCTGGCCTGGAAAGATGACCCTGTAGAGAAGATCCTGGGGAAGAGGCTGTGGCCCCAGGGATGGCAGCTCCACTCCACGTGTTACAGCGTTTTAGCTTCAGGAGCTGGAAGGAACCCACAGCCTCACTCCCACCAGGAATCCAGAGCCAAGTCCTTATCAAGGTGGAGCTGAATGAGGTTGAGTTTCTCTAGAGGTAAAAGTTCTTTGCCAACCAAATATAAAACTGAGCACAGTGGTGTGAGGGGTCACCCAGCCACCAGTCCAGAAGCTGAGGCTAGAGAACTGATGTGAGTTCAAAGCCAGCTTGGTCTATGCAGAGAAGCCTTGTGTCAAAAATCAAAACAAAACTAAAACAAACCAAAACCTCCAGAATGCCAGGGACTGGAGAGATGCCTCGTAGGTTAGGAGCACTGACTACTCTTCCGAAGGTCCTAAGTTCAAATCCCGACATTCACATGATGGCTCACAACCACCCGTAATGAGATTGGACACCCTCTTCTGGTGCATCTGAAGACAGCAACAATATACTTACAATAATAAATAAATCTTTGGGCTGAAGCAAGCAGGGACTGAGTGAATGGGGCCGACCGGAGCGAGCAGAAGTCCTAAAATTCAATTCCCAACAACCACTTGAAGGCTTACAACCATCTGTACAGCTAAGTGTACTCATATACATAAAATAAATCTTTTTTTAAAAAAGAAATAGATGGAAGGCAATGGAAGACATCTGATGTCTTGTTTGGCTTTCACATACACAGAAAGAGGGAGGGAGCATATATACCCATAGGACAGGTTTACCTAACATCAATACTAAATGTGTCGCTCCAGAGGCTCAGGCAAGACAGTCTAAGACCTCCAGGTCTGCCTGCGCTGCTTAGCGCTCTTAACTACTTTACCTCAACAAGAACAAATTTAGCAGGGCTGGGTGGACTCAGCGGCAGAGCCCTTGCCTAGCTTTTCTGAGGCTCTGGGCTCCATCACCACCCCTTCCAAAACAAAATGAAATAATGTGTGATAGCGAAGGAAACCAGGTACAGAACGCACTGTGATGTCGCATGCCTCGGGAGGCTGAAGCAGGGGCTGAAGGCCAGCTTAGGCTGAGGGACACTGACTGTCTCAACTACACGCAAGGAGTGGCTCATCTGAGTTCAGACTGAAAGCCTGGGAGTGAACCGTGTGTGACAGGATTCCTGAAAAGAAGCCGTGTCTGCTAAAGGCTGGCTGATGAAACATCAATGCCTGCGCGGAGTTTGGAATGCAGGAGGCCCAGAACCTAACTGCAACTTCTCGAAGGCTATCTTCCTGAGACCTTAAAGAGCCAGCCCAGTCTATCATGTCAGGCTTAACATCCCGATAAACTGATAAAAACAAAACAATGGAATGTGTTAACTTAGAAAACCCTCTTCCCTCACTAGAAGGCTAAGAATGCTGACAGACAGCAACCGAGGCCTCTCTGCTGTTTCTACAGACGTGTTTTTTAAAATGTCATCATTTATCTAGGTGTCATAGCACAGGCTTTTCCCTTTCCCTCTCCATTAATTTATTTATTCACTTTACATCTCATTCATAGCCATCCCTCTCCTCCCAGTCACCTCTGACCTGCATGGCCCCTCTCCCATCCTCCCTGACCCCCTGCACACCCCCCCTATACCAGCCCATCTTGGCACTGCAGGACCAGGCACTTCCTCTTCCACTAAGGCCAGACAACGCAGCCCAGTTAGGGGAACAAGATCCACAGGCAGGCAACAGAGTCAGGGACAGCACCCTCTCTGGTCGGTGGGGGACCCGCATGAAGAGTAAGCTGTGTACCTGCTACATGCGTGCTGAGGACCCCCATCCAGCCTGAGGATGCTCTTTGGTTGGTGGCTCAGTCTCAGAAAGCCCCCTGGCGTTCAGGCCTTCAATCCTTCCCCCAACTCTTCCATAAGAGTCCTGACCTCCAGCCACTTGGCTTGGTTATACACATGCATCTGTACCAGTCAGCTGCTGGGTGGAGGCTCTCAGAAGACAGCTATACTAGGCTCCTGTCTGCAAGCATAACAGAGTATAACCGTGTCAGGGATTGGTACCTGCCCATGCGATGGGTCTCCAGTTGGGCTGGTTATTGGTTGGCCATTCCTTCAGTCTCTGTTCTGTCTTTGTTCCTGCATTTATTTTAGACAGGACAAATTCGGAGTCAGAAGTTTCATGGGTGGGTTGGTGTCCTTATCCCTCCACTGGGAGGCCACAGGCTTAGATCTCTCTGTGAGTTTCAGGCTAGCTTGGTCTACATAATGAGTTCCAGGACAGCCAGACTTTGTCTCGAAAGCAAAACAAAACTCAAGAAACAAAATAATAAGTAAAAGTGCCTTGGTTTATCATTTTCTTGGTCCTGTTACTATAGGAACTCCATGCAGCTGCTTCCATGCTGGACGACTGGACTTTGGAGTAACAGAAACCTGCTCACCTGAACCATGACCATGACCATGACGTTTGGCTCTAGAATATTAAACTATCACTTCCTATGAAGTGAGAACTGTGTGTGGGGTTGACACCTGCCACCGTCCTGCAGTATTCACACCTAATTCCAGCATTCCCACCTGTTACATGCAGAAACTGTCACAGACACAAAGGAAACAAACCAATCCAAAAGGTGTGAGAATGATGGCTCACACCTTTAAACCCAGCAGAGGCAGGTGGATCTCTTCTAGCCTTGATGTTTGTCTGGTCTACAAAGCAAGTTCCAGGATAACCAGGGCTACACATAGAAACCATCTTGAAACCAGATCAAGCCAAACTGAACAAACACACAAAAGACCCAAACGTCTGATAACAGCAGCTCTGGGTCTCAGGTTCCTGGTGGGCTTAGTGAAGCTGCCTCCAGTGTTGGTACCAGAAACCAGCTTGGCAGATCGCCTCCGAAACCAGTGACGTCAACCACAGGCAACAGAACCCACACATCTGTTGCTGTGGCAACCGCCATACATTCCCAGAATCCATTTGCCTCACCTCCCACCTTTACCTTCGAGTGGTTATGTCACAACCCAAATAAAAGGCAAACCCTCGGGCTGGAGAGATGTCTCAGCGTTTAAGAGCACTGACTGTTCTTTCAGAGGGCCTGAGTTCAAATCCCAGCAACCACATGCTCACAACCATCCGTAATGAGATCTGATGCCCTCTTCCGGAATGTCTGAAGACAGCTACAGTGTACTCACATATAATAAATAAGTAAATCTTAAAAAAAAAAAAAAAGCATACCCTCCTGGTCTCTGCCCTCTTTCTCCCCTTCGTCTTTGTCGCCACCTTTGCCCTCTTCCCCCACAGTAAATTTCCCACGGGGAAATGTATTGGCCTGGTGTGGTCTGTCTAGACGCTAGCCCTGGTGCTAACACAACATTCGGCACCCTAGCAGAGCAGGTCTATTGCCAGGGCTTAGCGGGGTCTGTGGCAGGGGATAGTTATCCCAACCCAGGAGACTTTAACTAGAATTCACTAGTTCAGTATTTATTTGTTTATTTATTTAAAAGATTTATTTATCTTTGGTGCACAGTACAGTATACTGTAACTGTCTTCAGACACACCAGAAGAGAGCATCAGATCTCATTACAGATGGTTGTAAACCACCATGTGGTTGCTGGGAATTGAACTCAGGACCTCTGGAAGAGCAGTCAGTGCTCTTAACCACTGAGCCATCTCTCCAGCCCCAGTATTTATTTTTTATTGCATTTATTCAATCGTGTGTATGTGTGGACTTAAGCATGACACCACATATGTTTTTTGGGTTTTTTGGTTTTTTTTGGTTTTTTTGGTTTTGTTTTGTTTTTTGGTTTGGTTTTTCGAGACAGAGTTTCTCTGTATATATAGCCCTGGCTGTCCTGGAACTCACTCTCTAGACCAGGCTGGCCTTGAACTCAGAAATCCACCTGCCTCTGCCTCCCGAGTGCAGGGATTAAAGACGTGCGCCACCACGCCCGGCTACCACACATGGTTTGAAGTCAGAGGAGTTGCTTTTCCCCTTCTTTGTTCGATTCCTGGAACTGAACTCGGGTTGCCTGGTTTGGAAGCCGTCACCGTCACCCACCAGGATACCTCGCTAGCTCTGGAGCTGGCTTTCGCATTTGTTTTGTAGCCCTCTTGTCTTTACATGGCCTATTCTACCTTAAATCCTGCTGTACCCTTCACAGGCCACAAAGACTCCATCACTATAAACGATCCCATGCTCAAGCTTTCGAGTGCATAAACCAACAATCAACACACAACCCTTCAGAACTGTCTTATTCCACTCAACATGGTTTATTTTGGTTTTAGTTTTTTTGAGACAAGTTTTTCTGTGTAACAGCCCTGGCTGGCCTAGGAACTAACTTTGTAGACTAGGCTGGTCTCAAACTCACAGAGATCCATCTGCCTTTGCCTCTGCCCCTGCCCCTCTCTCTGCCTCTGCCCCTCTCTCTCTACCTCTGCCTCTCTCTCTCTCTCTCTTTCTGTCCCTCTGCCTCTGTCCCTGACTCCCAAGGGCTAGGATTAAAGGTGTGCACCACTACTGCCTGGCTTGTTTAAACTGCTTTTAAAAGAAAAATTTGGCTCCCATTTCCATATAAATTTTTAGAACCTAAGTTAATGAATAGCTGTAATCTTAAATTATGTACTGCTCTATGCCCCTGACCCAAGAATAATACATGTGTGTTTATACATTGCTTATAATAATCATTTGCTGGAAACAATATAAGAATATGCACCAAAAATGTTGAAATCAATGTACAGATATTACCTGATAAACAATGATATTTGCAATACTTTTTAAAAAAGATTTATTTATTTTATGTATATGAATACACTGTACACATGGTTGTGAGCCTTCATGTGGTTGTTGGGAATTGAATTTGGACCTCTGCTCGCTCTGGTCAACCCCCCTCACTCAGGCCCAAAGATTTAGAAGTACATTGTAGCTGTCTTCAGATATGCCAGAAGAGGGAGTCAGATCTTATTACAGGTGGTTGTGAGCCATCATGTGGTTGTTGGGATTTGAACTCAAGACCTTCAGAAGAGCAGTCAATGTTCTTATCTGCTGAGCCATATTGCCAGCCCCTGTAATACTTTTCATTAACCTGTGTCAGTTGGATTTACTGACTTAATAGTGTAAAACTGTTAATATTTCTGTGAGGTATTCCTCCTTCCTTCCCCTTGTGATGCTCTCTGAGCTGCTCAATGAGAGAGTCAAGCTCTTTGTTATGGACACACAACAGGGGCAGCTCATAGGACAGCCTTCATGCAGGCAGATTCAGCTCAATCAACAGACAGACAGGGATGGCAGAGGACAAGGAGAGCAGGGTAGGGAATTTACATCAGGGCTTGCTCTTGACTTAATGACACAAGAGGAAGTGCTTTGATTTCTTTCCTTAATGCGACACCGATGCATTATTGCTGACTGAGTTAATTATTAATTCAATCAAACCAAATGCACTTTTGGAGACAAGATCTCACTGTATAGCCCAGGTTAATCTGGAATTTAAACTTCTCTTGCCTCAGCTTGCCAAGAGCTGCCTCTCATAGGCCTGCGTTTCAACACCGATAGCTTGAGTGCATGTGGCCTCGAGACTGAAATGTTTCATTCCCTGTTTGGGGGCGTCTGTGCATGCTGGAGTATTTTTAAAGCTATTTTATTGTTTTTTATTATTTTTATTTTTATGGTGATTGGTCTTTTATCAGCATGTGGGTGTCAGAAGCTCTGAAACTAAACTTACAGACAGGTATGAGCTGCCATGTGGATGCTGAGAATTGAACCCAGGTCCTCTGTAAGAATAGTCAGTGCTCTTAACCACTAAGCCATCTCTCCGGCCCCTTTTATTGGGTTCTCATATCTATTATCCTTCTAATCTCATAACACTAGGTAGGAGAGAAAGGTTAGAGGGGAGAGCAGATGTAGAACTCTTTTAGACTACTTCCTGCAGATTAGGGGCATCAGGTCCTAGGGGCAAGTCAATTCATTATCTTCAAAATATCTAACAAACTGGCAACTCAGCAAACACAACAGCAGGAAGGGACTGTGTGTACAGCAGTGGCCTCAGAGCACTCCAGTCCCTTCCACACCGGGACTAAAACAAAAACATATTCACATATCATAACTTGGTTTTTTTTTTTAAAGATTTATTTATTTATTATATGTAAGTACACTGTAGCTGTCTTCAGACACACCAGAAGAGGGCGTCAGATCTCGTTACGGATGGTTGTGAGCCACCATGTGGTTGCTGGGACTTGAACACTGGACCTTTGGAAGAGCAGTCAGGTACTCTTACCCACTGAGCCATCACACCAGCCCCATAACTTGGTTTTTAAAGAAATCAAAACTCTCAATAAATATGTGTGTGCGTGTCTGTGTATCTGTGCATGTATGTGCATGTGCATATGTATATTTATGTGTATATATGAACACAGACATACCTATTCTACAGCATACCTGTAGAAGTCAGAAGATGACTACCAGGGCTCCATTCTCATGAAAGGTAGCCTGGTTCCAGGTGGAGCTAAAGCTAGAAGCCCCGGAGACCCTGAAGGGATGGTAGGCACTTCACCTGTTCCCTGGCACCAGGCCTGTGGCACTAGCTGCAGCTCCTCGCCCCTCATAGATTTGTGACTATTAGTCTAATAAGGTCAATGCCCCAAGCCCCTCCACAGTGTAGAGGAAGTGACCTGTAGTCCTGTAAGCTCAAGACAGGTCTCCATTTTAATGAGGTACTAAAGGCCTGGAGGCTTAGTCAATAAACTCTCCTTCTCAGGCACTCCTCCCTGCAAAAGGTACTAACCTCAGGCCCACCCGGAGAAGTGGGGTACGGTTTTACTCATCCATTTTCTGCCATGACAATAAACACTTTAAAACCATGGACTACCTCTTTTCATCAGGATCCACCGTGGGGAGTCATGGAGAAGGCCTTCACCTATAGGGCTTTCTATTCTCCTGTAAAAGGCCTCTCTGTGCTCCCAACCACGACCAAGCCAAGCTCAAGGCTGCCTCCACTATCATGCCAAAGACAAGCTCCAGCCAGAGTTCCCATTCCCTCACTCCCACACACATCCCAGCCCCAGGCTAGATCCAGCCTTGGGGGTGGGGGTGGGGTACTCCATTCTCAGCTCTTCCACAACCTGAGAACTAGACGGCCCAGGCACCCTTGCAGGCCTGGGGACCCCCAAGCCACCTCCAACTGTCCCGCACCTCATACTGTGTTTTCCCATCTCCATATCAGTGTTCCAGGGCTTCCCTATGGCCCAACACCTGCCCAGTGACATCGTGTGGTAAGCACAGTCACTTCCTGTGTCCTGCCTCCCAGAGCGGCCGAGCCCCGTGGAGGAGCAGTCATGGGACCCATACCTACATTTATGTAGTTTTTCAGAGAATTACAGGTTTCAGACCAGACTGGGATACACGAAACCCTATCTCAAAAAACCAAAACCATAGCCAGTGGTGGTGGCTCATGCCTTTAATCCCATCTCGCTGGGTAAGCAGAGGCAGTTAAGCAGATTTCTGAGTTCCCGTACAGCTAGGGCTACACAGAGAAACCTTGTCTTGGGGGGTGGGGATTGGGGGTGGGATGGGATGGAGGAAAGCAAAACCAGGGCTGGGGAGTTGGCTCAATGGTTATAGGCTTTGTTGTGTTTGGTACCTGTATTAGTCAGGGTTCTCTAGAGTCACAGAACTTATGGATAGTCTCTATATAGTAAAGGAATTTATTGATGACTTACAGTCTGCAGCCCAATTCCCAACAATGGTTCAGTAGTAGCTGTGAATGGAAGTTCAAGGATCTAGCAGTTACTCAGTCTCACACAGCAAGCAGGCAAAGGAGCAAGACTCCTTTCTTCCAATGTCCTTATATTGTCTCCAGCAGAAGGTGTAGCCCAGATTAAAGGTGTGTTCCACCACACCTTTAATCCCAGATGACCTTGAACTCGGAGATTGAATCTTCTGGAGTCCATAGCTACTATGCCTCAAGATCTCCATACCAAGATCCAGATCAGAAACTTCTATCTCCAAGCCTCCAGATAAGGGTCACTGGTGAGCCTTCCAATTCTGGATTGTAGTTCATTCCAAATATAGTCAAGTTGACAACCAGGAATAGCCACTACAGTACCCATATGACAACTCACAATTGTCTGTAACCCCAGTTCCAGGGGATCCAATGGCATCTTCTGACCTCTGGGGCTACTAGGCACACACGTGGTACACGTGCATACTTGCAGGCAAAAGGATCGTATATATAATATTTTTAAAAGGCTAAAAAGCAAACTCCTAAAACAAATGATACCAAAACAAAGCCTGGAGCTGTAGATAGTGGCAGAGGGCTTGCCTGGCACACAGGCAGCCCTGAGTCCACCCTCAGTACACCAAATAAGGAAACTAGAAACACTGAGACCCTGCTAATTACAAAGCTAGCTAGCTGGGCAAGGGACACTTGTCATCCCAGCACCTGAAGGACTGAGGTAGGAAGATGGTGACTTCAGCGTAGCCTTGGCAATTGAGTGATATAAAATAAAGTATGTTGGGTAAGGTAGCACATACCTTTAACTTCAGCACTTGGAAGGCAGGGGCAGGTGTATATATGAGTTTAAGGTCAGCCTGATCTACATGATTTCCAAGCCAGACAGAGCTATGTGGTGAGACCTTGTCTCAATAAACAAAAGATAAAAATAAAGGGCTAGTGAGATGGTGCTGCTGCCCAGCCTTAATGACATGCGTGTGCTCTTCAGGGCTCGCTGATCTCCATTGCACAGATACAAACACGCCAACAGAGCAGTGTACAAAGTAAGACATTCCCACTCGTCCCACCATGCTCCCCACATGATGATAAGGGACTGAGTCTCTGGAAATGTGAGCAAGCCCCCAACTAGATGCTTTCTTTTATGAGTTGCCATGGTCATAACTAAGAGTGGTTTCAGCTCTGCAGGGATGGAATCTAGATGTGTGGGCAGTTTGTTTGTTCATTTTGTGTTTGTGTTTTGAAACAGAGTCTCTCTTTGTAGCCCTGGCTATCCTGGACTTTACTGTATAGACAAGGCTGGCCTTGGACTCAAAGAATTCTGCCTGCCTCTAACTATCCTATGTAGACCAGGCTAGTTGAAAGCAGAGTTCTCTGCTTCTAGAGAACTGGGACTAAAGTTCTGTGCCACTCTGACTGGTTTTTGTTTGTTTGTTTGTTTGTTTGTTTGTTTTGTTTTGTTTTGTTTTGAGAGAGAGAGAGAGAGAGAGAGAGAGAGAGAGAGAGAGAGAGAGAGAAAGAATTATGTTTGTGGAAAGAAAGGATGAGTGTAGACAGCATTAACATCTAGAGTTTATTTATCTGGCAGGTAGCCTCTCAGTACCATGATCTAGACAATGTAGATTGTGTTTCAGGCTGGGGATTTTAT
The DNA here is from genome assembly GCF_000001635.26 of Mus musculus. NCBI lineage: Eukaryota > Metazoa > Chordata > Mammalia > Rodentia > Muridae > Mus > Mus musculus. Next base: position 83,714,203 of record NC_000074.6, read on the forward strand.
AGCTAAGGATGGGGAAGGGAGAAGAAGGTTTCATAGGGGCAGAATGGGGGTTAGCTGTTTTCCTTAGACAAGGTCTTTTTCTATCACCAGATATCTGGGGTCAGGCAGCTGCTTTTCTTCTGCAATCCCCAAAGAGCTGGCTTTCTGGAACTATGAGCTCAGTTTACGGCCTGGGATTTTTGTTTTGGTGGTGGTACAATGTAGGGGTAAGAAAAACAAGGGCTGGAGAGATGGCTCAGCGGTTAAGAACGCTGACTGTTCTTTCACAGGTCCTGAGTTCAAATCCCAGCAACCACATCATGACTCAACCATCTGTAATGAGATCTGACGCCCTCTTCTGGTGCTGTCTGAACAGCTACAGTGTACTAAGATGTAATAATAAATAAATCTTGCCAGGCCTGGTGGTGTACGCCTTTAATCCCAGCACTTGGGAGGCAGAGGCAGACGGATTTCTGAGTTCGAGGCCAGCCTGGTCTACAGAGTGAGTTCCAGGACAGCTAGGGCTTCACAGAGAAACCCTGTCTCGAAAACCAAAAATAAATAAATCTTTTTAAAAAGGGGGGCTGGGCGTGGTGGTGGACGCTTTTAATCACAGCACTCACACCTTCAATCACATGGAGGAAGAGGCAGGCAGATCTCTTGAGGACAGCCTGGTCACAGATGGAGTTGTTCCATGACAGCAGGGCTACCCAGAGAAACCCTGTCTCGAAATGATACAACCAAACAAAAGAGTCAGGGCTTCTAAGCTAGGCAGGCAAGGACACTTTAAAAAGCTGGGGCACATACACGCGCAATTAACGTGCGGATGCCAGCTAAAAGTGGCAGTATCCACTGTGGCCCTTAACTCATCTCACGTGACTGGGCGGGAACCGCCGCTTAGCCCACTCCCCCTTTGGACACGCCTACTTTACGACTGCCCAATGAACCTGAGTCTAGGTACGCCCAATAGCCGGTCGACAGCGTCCTTATAAACCAACCATCATCCTTTCCTCTGTTGAGTGATAAGCCAGCTATCCAGTGAGCGAGACTCGAGTTGGGCTCCAGGCAGGAAGCACTGTAGCGCGCGTCCAGGGTCGCGGCGTAGAACCGGACGGGTGGCTCTCTTTGCAGCTCGCGGAGGCGAACCGGGCGGCAGGTAAGTGGCGGGTCCCGAGGCCGGGGCCGCGGTGCGGGGCTGTGGGTTCGCCGAAAGGGAAGCTGCGGGGCGCGGTGCAGCGGGAGGAGTGGGCGCACAGCAGCGGGACGGTTAGGCACCTCGAGCCGGCGGCCGTTGGGCTCCATTGAGCATGCGCCAGGGGCGGGCCAGCCGTTAGTAGGTCGGCTTCCGGGGACGGTGATGGGAATGGCGGCTCTCGGAGGCCCCATGTGTACCGTGGTGGGATTGAGGGACCGGGCGGATCCACACTGCGTTTTCGGTCACGGCGAGAGGACTCAGGCTATCTGGGCAGACGTCCCGAGTCTGCAGTCACCGGCTTCCCGTCTTGTTCCGCCGCTCGCCCAGGAGATTCTTCTCCAGACTCTGATGCGGAAGGCCAGTGTCGCGCCTCTTAGGAACGTGGCCATTCACTCGGCGTCGCTTTCCCGGTGTGAGGCCGGTTCAGCCCGTTGCCTCTGGTCTGCCTGGACCTATAGTTGAAACTTTAGGTCTGTGACAGTCTGGGTTCACTTGTTTCATTTTCCTGGTTGAAGCAAGGCCTGACGTATTGGGGGTGGGGGGCCATACGCTCCGAGTTGCGCCTCAACTAGTTCCCGGAACCTTTTGTGTGCCTAGATTCTTGAGACAGGATCTCTTTACATAATCCTGGTCGTCCTTGAACTCTCTCTCTGAAGACCAGGTCGGGCTCGAACTCACTGAGGTCCACTTGGCTCAGTCCCCGGAGGTCTGGTATTAAAGGCGTGTCCCACTAAGCCCGGCTTCACATTTATCCTTTCACCAGCACAATAAATGTTTTTAAAGCAGTACTGCCTAAAGACAGAGTACACATATGAGAGGCCAGAAGATAGGTTCTCCTGAAATCGAGGTTGTTCTTGAAGTTTTTTATTTAGGTGTAAATATTTGAATGACTACCTGTGTGCAGGTGCTCTAGGAGGCCGGAAGTACTGACCCTGGAGTTAGAAGGATGTAAACTGAGAAACCTAACTCAGGTCGTGTGAAAGCATCATTAATTCTTAAGCCACATTGGCCACCTTGCCTAGCCAGTCTTAGAACTTAAAAGTTTTTTGGTTGTTGTTGAAACAAGATCTCACTGTGTAGCCCAGGCTAGCCTGGAACTAGAGATCTGTCTGTCCCTGTCTCAGGCATTTTTTAGAATTCATTTTTAATATATTCTAGCATTTGGGAAGTGGAGGCAGGAGGATCTGGAATTCGAGGCTAGTCTGGGCTACACACAAGTTTGAGGGCCTGCATGAGACTCAGTTTCAAATAGAAATAGGTACATCTTGGTCATTCAGGTGTTTGAACCCAGAGATGTGTGATTCTTTTCTCCCCAGGACTGGCTTTGAGCTCTTTGGTGACTCATCTTCTCGACTTCAGTACCCCACCCAGCTAATTCCCTTTCAGTGAATTAGTTTCTCCCTGCTGTTGCTCTTATCTTCCACTCCATCTTGAGCAAATTCTTACTGAATCACTCAACTCCAAGCCTAGTTAGCAACTGAAGTACACAACACAGGCCCTGGGCCTGCTCAGCTCTCCTCTCCTAGCTGTCTCTGCTTTAAACCTTTGCTGGGGTCTAGTGCTTTAAGGACTGATACCTAAGCATTTTCACTTGTGTATGTGTAGGGGTGTGTGGATGTGGGGGACTCGTACAGCACAGTGACAGCCAGGTGTGATGTAGCTGGAGTAGGCTCCCTCTGCCTGCTGTGGGAGTTGTGTAGCATAGGGATCAGTGGACACTGAGGAGGCTGTTGGTGTGATCCAGACAAAACAATGTAACCCAAAAATGACACCCGTGATATTCTTACATGCTGTGGCATCAGCACAATCAACTTGAATATGCTTCACCACCTTTCAAAAAGAAAACCTCTGGATGGGTTAGAGAGATGGCTGATTGATTAAGAGCACATGTTCTTTCATTCTTTCAGAGCACTGGGGTTCAATTCACATGATCTTATATTTGGCTATAAAAAGGAATTCAGCATTTATTCCCATTCTGGGTGGGTGTTGAGAATGGTAGAGTGAAGGAATCAAAGTAAAAGGCCAGGTGATGCTGTCTGAACCTATTTATAGAAAATGCCCAGAAAAGGCTAGTCTGCAGACGCTTCTTGGCAGAGTAACTGTCTGGGAGTTAGGCAGGCGATGGTTGTGGGCAGCAGGCTACTTTGTGGTTTGGGGGATGGAGTTCAGGGTTTTCTCACATGCTAGGCATTTATTGGTGAGCCACACCCCAGGCCCAGGGGTTTTTTAAATTTACTGATTTTGTTTTATAGAAGTGTTTTGTCTGAATGCATTTATATTCAGAGTGCATGTTTGGTCGGAAGGTCAGAAGAGGACATTGGGTCTCTTTGGAACCGGGGTTATAGACAGTTGTCGACCTTCATGTGGATGTTGGGAATTGAACCTGTGCTCTGAAAGAAAGATCATGTGATCATGTACTTTTAATCAATTAGCCATTTCTCTAGTTCATCCAGAAGGTTGGGTTTTTTTGGTTTTTGGTTTTTGGTTTTTTTTTTTTTTTTTTTTTTTTTGGTTTTGGTTTTGGTTTTTCAAGACAGGGTTTCTCTCTGTAGACCAGGCTGGCCTCGAACCTAGAAATCTGCCAGCCTCTGCCTCCCAAGTCCTGGGATTTAAAGGAGTGCACTACCACTGCCTGGTGTTAGAGCTGATTGTGTGAGCATGTTTGTGGCTCCTGAATTGTGTGCTTTGGTTGGTGAATTGTATATCATATGATTGTTTCAGTAAAGCTGTTCCAATTTTAAAGAAACAAACAAAAGGTCACTTCACCTTGGGACCAACCTTTGTGAGAAGTGGCTAGGTGGGCCTAACTGGATTTGGTAAGTGGAATTTACTGGATAAGATTTCTTGGTCAGTCAAGACTGCCCCTGAGAATGGCATAAATATTTTTGAGATGGGGGAATGTAGGTAGCCCTTGGGGTGAATCACAAAGCTTTGCTGTAGACCGCCTGAATTAAACTTGTAAGGATATGGGAAAGCAGCTGGTAACGGCTGTGGAGTGGAAAAGGTATATGGCTGTAGACAAAGTTGGGGAGAGTCAACATAGAAATGGCTGAATATCATTGGATAAAGTCATGGAGAATGAACAAGAGGGCTAGAAGTGGGTCCTAGTATGTTAGCATCCTACCTCAGGAAGATGGAACTATTTTTGCAGGCTAGGGAAGATGAGAGACAGGCCTGGCTGGTGTGTGCCTTGTACTTGGTGTATAAGGGATTAATAAAGTGTGTGTGGGGGGGGGGGTGAGCTCGTCTCCTGAGAATTCCATTTAGCATCTTAACTGGCTGGCTTGCTGGCCTGGCCCAATGGGAATCCTCTTCATAAAAGCTCTTAATGATTCCCCTGTGTAGACCACAAAAGGTAGGGGAGGCTAGGCTAGGCTGGGCTGGGCTGGGCTGGGCTGGTAGGGGAAATGCTGCTTGCTTCTTGACCACAACAACTCCTTTCTCAACACCAAGGCAGGTACAACTTCAGGTCCAAGCTGTGGGTTCCAGGAGCTCCTTGGGAGGGTGGTCTGAGAAACCTTATTAGTGCCAAAACTTGAATGTCAGTGAGGACACATTAGCCAGGTGAAATGATGTCAACCTGTAACTGTCCGTTCTGGAACAGCCAGGACTATTAGGGCTGTCTAAAAAAAATCTTGTATATACAGACTTGAAAACGGCCATGAGGGCTATAGTGACGAATCTGTGTGATAACTATCACTTATTTGATTTGTGGTGTTGGGGATAGAACCTGGTAGATCACTGGGCCAGGTCCCCATTTGTAGTATGGTAGACCTTAGAATGCTTGGGCTGGGTGGCATTGGATGGGAGAGTGGTGTGTAGCAGATGGGAGGTTGCTGAGAGGATGGTGACAGGACAGTAGGCTGAAGTGGGAAGTCCTGTACACCACTGAGCTCTGCCTGTCCAGGGCTTGCCCCTGCCACCCTTTCCTTATCCTCCTTCTCTGCCAAGTGGGTTTTCCTACGTGGTTCTCAGATGTGTTTCTACCTTACCCTCTTTTCTGTTCTCAGTGCCATGGCAGAACAGGATGTGGAAAATGAACTTTTGGATTATGATGAAGATGAAGAGCCCCAGGCACCCCAGGAGAGCACTCCAGCTCCCCCGAAGAAAGATGTCAAAGGATCTTATGTCTCCATCCACAGTTCTGGCTTCCGGGACTTTCTACTGAAGCCAGAGCTCCTGAGAGCTATAGTTGACTGTGGCTTTGAGCATCCTTCAGAGGGTATGCTACACTGGTGCCACCCTGTTATGCCCTCTTCCCAGAGTAAATCCTACCCATCCTGAGCTTCTCCTGTGCCTTGGATAGGGGATATGTCCTCCCCGTGAGTCAGTTATATCAGCAGCCTCTATGCAAGCAGATGGTTGGGGTCTGGCAGAAGAGTGTGCAGAGAGGCAGCAGCCAGTGTCTTAACTCACACGCTTTTTTCTTTCTTAGTCCAGCATGAGTGTATTCCCCAGGCCATTCTGGGTATGGATGTCCTGTGCCAGGCCAAGTCTGGGATGGGCAAGACAGCTGTGTTTGTGCTGGCCACCCTGCAGCAGATTGAGCCTGTCAATGGCCAGGTAGGTGTGGGCTCTTTTCTGGGCTAGAGTTACCACATGACAGTACAGTCTTGGGCCTCATAAAACTACTTCCATTTTCTCTGTGGGCTTTTGAATGTATCTGGGAAGTGAAATTTTACTGACTGCAGTCACCACAGTGACTGCTGACTTGTTTTGCAGGTGTTCTTAACACTACCACTATAGATACATTGTAGGATCTTAAGATTTACACTGGAGTCCAGAATGGGGAGCTGGGGTGGGGGTTGGGAGGAATCCTGTTGTGGTGGTCTGGAGTGTGGCTCTAAGGTCGAGCTCTTGGGTGGCCTGGTGAGGCTTTGGCTTGTTCTTTCTTGGGTGGGTGTCTGCTTGTCTTTTCAGGGTCTGACAAGAGTGTGAGGATTTAGGGAAGGGCTATCCTGTGGGTGGTCAAAAAGACATGGCAGCCTGAGGTAACCCTTTTATTTAGGGTCAGTGCTCCATTCTGTTCCTTGCCTACTGTAGCCATGAGGAGGATAGGTCAGGGTGAGGAGAAGTGGAGATGTTTGGGCTTCAAACTACTGGGCTACAGCAGTAGGTTTGGGGTAGGATGGTGTAGATTCTGGGAAAGAAGGCCTGTTTGTTGCTCTCTAGGTATCAGTCCTGGTCATGTGCCACACGAGGGAGCTGGCCTTCCAGATCAGCAAGGAGTATGAGCGCTTCTCTAAGTACATGCCCAGTGTTAAGGTAAGCCTCCTCAGGTGCTGTGCTGGGTACCACGGGGCCTTCTGGAGCCCTGCTGGCCTCAGTGTCAGCTCAAGCAGCATTTCTCAATCTTGAGGTTTATGCTAACTTATGTTCCTTATGAGCCTGATGAATTATGCCCAACCCACAAGGCTTGTGCTGGTCCCACATACCTCAGCCTTGCCCTGTTTTTTCGGCCCCGCCTGGGTTCTGAGGGAGTGGGGCTGGAGTGTCAGGTCCCCTCAGGATGGGTGGGACCTATGCTGTAAGGATCACTGCCCCCAGATGGTGGAAACAGCTTTCTTTCTGTCCCCATAGGTTTCTGTGTTCTTTGGAGGCCTCTCCATTAAGAAGGATGAAGATGTGTTGAAGAAGAACTGTCCTCATGTTGTGGTGGGGACACCAGGCCGGATCCTGGCACTTGTGCGGAGCAGGAGCCTCAACCTGAGGAATGTGAAGCACTTTGTGCTAGATGAATGTGACAAGATGCTGGAACAGCTGGGTGAGCATCCTACTGTCCTGTCCAGCTGGTTTCCCACTCATAGAGTCACAGCCGTTTTCTAGGGGGCCTGATAGGGCAGGCAGAGGTGGCTCTTATAGTGGGTCACATGGGTGGCCAGAACTCAGGGTTTCTAGGAGAAGCCTAAGGGGAATTCTGAGGTTACAGAGTATGTGCTGCTTCTGGACCCTAGGCCCCATGAGCTGCCAGCCCTTTAGGGAATCTAGAGGAGTAGAGTGGCCTCAGCCACCATCAGGGGCTGGGAGAGATGGGCATGTGTCCTGGGAAGCAGCTGCAGCTCTCACGCCAGTGGCTGTCTCTGCCTCAGGCTCCCTTTCCTGAAGCGTGGCTCAAGGCGCACTGGCAGCCGCTCCATGCTGGCAGCGAGTAAGTGGACCGCAGCTCCTCCCATGCTTGCGCTCCCGCCCATCCGAGCCCAGCCCCTCAGGCAGCGGGGACACCCCTGGGCCCACTCCACCACGGCTATGGTGCCAGTGTTGTCCGGTCCAGGTTGGGAAGGGCTGGTTCCTCTCTGCTGTGGGTCTGCTCAGTCAGACAAGACACTCAGGCTTGCGATTTGTTGGCATCCCATCCAGACATGCGCCGGGATGTACAGGAGATCTTTCGTCTGACACCCCACGAGAAGCAGTGTATGATGTTCAGCGCCACCCTGAGCAAGGAGATCCGGCCAGTCTGCAGGAAGTTCATGCAGGATGTGAGTAGGGTGACGCCCCAGCTGGCTGGCTGCCTGCCCACCGTGGCCAACACCTCAGCGCAGCAGCTTTGGCCCTCTCTGATGGGCTGGGCCACTCTGCGACAAGCACACTGCTCTCATGGCCTGGAGGATGCTAGGAGGCTTCGCCGGCCTCCTTCCTTCCCCTGGTTTGTCAAACTGGGAGCTGAGTGGTCCACACCTGAGCCAGAGGCAGAGCTTACATCCGGCTTTTGGGAGAGAATTGTTTACTGAGGTTGGGTGCAACAGGCCCTCTGGGAATCATCAATACAGAGGAGCTGCTCTCTGGAAGGTTCCGGGCACATGAGACGCCCAGAAGTGAGCCCTACTCGCCCCTTCCTGCTTCCCTCCCCACACAGCCTATGGAGGTGTTTGTGGACGACGAGACCAAGCTCACACTGCATGGGCTGCAGCAGTATTACGTCAAGCTCAAGGACAGTGAGAAGAACCGTAAGCTCTTCGACCTCCTCGACGTGCTAGAGTTTAACCAGGTGATGCTTCCTTCCTTCCTTCCTTCCACACCAAGATATGGGCCTGTGGGGTGATTATCTATGCGCCTAAACACCCTTCTTCTTCAGGTGGTGATCTTTGTCAAGTCTGTGCAACGCTGCATGGCCCTGGCCCAGCTCCTAGTGGAGCAGAATTTCCCAGCTATCGCTATTCACCGAGGCATGGCCCAGGAGGAGCGGTGAGTGCATGAGTGAGTGATGTCCACCAGGGCCAAGGCTGCTCACACCTGGGACTCGGGTTTAATGCCTCTGCTTGTCTCCCGCTCTAGCCTGTCCCGATACCAGCAGTTCAAGGACTTCCAGCGACGAATCCTGGTGGCTACTAATCTGTTTGGCAGAGGTATGGACATTGAGCGAGTCAACATTGTCTTCAACTATGACATGCCAGAGGACTCAGACACCTACCTTCACCGAGTGAGCGCCTCCTCCCAGTGTGGGCGGGCTCAGGACCTCCCCCACCCTTCTCAGATCCTCAGGAGTGACTGTCTCCTGACCATCTCTCTGCAGGTGGCTCGTGCTGGTCGCTTTGGTACCAAGGGCCTGGCAGTCACTTTTGTATCGGATGAAAATGATGCCAAAATCCTTAATGATGTTCAGGACCGGTTTGAAGTGAATGTAGCTGAGCTTCCAGAGGAAATAGATATCTCCACATACAGTGAGTACCTGGAGCCACTCAGGGCAGGAGCGGGGCTTCAGGAGCAAAGGCCCTCTATCCTCACTCACTGTGTCTTTCTTGTCTTTACAGTTGAGCAGAGCCGGTAACCGTATGTGTAGCCAGGGCAACATGGCCACTCTCTTTCCCACCTGCTGCTTCAGAACCTCTTTCTAGGTGACAAATCGATGTCTCTTTTTATTGTTCCAAAGCTTTAGTGATGTAAGAATAAACTTTTATTGTGAATGCATGGCTCCAGCCCCATCCCTTTCGGTCAACATCTCATGGGGTTGGGTCAAGCCAGCAAACTTCTCACCAGCAAACGTGCCATCTTTTTTATCAATATGATATTTAATTTTGTGTGTCAACATTGAAAGGTTTACAGGTTAAAAAAATTACAAAACCTAGTCTTTAGCTGTGAGACCTTCTGCCCTGGATGTGGAGCAGCGAGGCCTCTGTACCGTGAGCCTCAGCAGCAGGCGGGCTTCAGTGGCTGACGTGGCATCCACAGTCTTAGCTTAAGGAAACTGAACCCAGCACCCTGGCAAAGAGCCCAGGTCTCAAGGGCTCTTCCCTTTGTCCTAGGACTGCCTGCCTCGTGTACCAGGCAGTGGGCTGCAGGTCTGGGCTGGCTGCATTCTGTTTCTCTGGTAGGCAGTAGCTGTGGTGAGGCAGAGACAACCAGAAGCAGGACCAGCGACCCCTTGCCCCGTGGCAGGGCTCATTGCTGGGTTTGCATCCCTTCTTTATATGAAGTGGGGTCAAAGGCCGAAAGGTGGCAGGAACAGAAGGCAGAATGACAGCCGTGAGTATGTGCTGCTGTCCTTCATGGAACTCGCCTTCACATCCCTGATTCTGAGGACCTGAGAGCCTGCAGAGAAGGAGGCCTTTGAGGCTGAGCTCACCTAGGCCTGCCCTCCCAGCCCCACTGCAGGCCAGCCCCTTACCCGTGTTTGGCTGGTGCCAGTGCCTGTTGTGGAAGAGTTGAACTCTGTGTACTTGCTCCCAGTGACCATGCAGGCCCATTTCCAGTACTCTTCCCTCACCTGTGAACACAAGGCACCAGGTTATGGGGAAAAAAGGAGCTGGGCTAGGGACTCAGGCCTGGCCCTGCCTCCTCCCACCCTGGGCTCTTCCATAGCCAGCTCTGGTCAGCCTACCTTTTTGTTGAGCAGGCAGAGCATCACATAGAGGAATAGGCCCTGCAGGCAGTTGAGCAGGGTAAAGATGTAGGATAGCCATGTGCTATGGGGGTTGAAGAGGAACAGGCCGAAGCCCCAGGTGCAGCCCAGCACAAGGAGCTGGGCGATGGAGGTGATGGTCAGCACCCTGTGGGGGTGGACAACTGTAGCAAACAGCCCGGTCTCCAGCCCTTGCCCCAAAGCCTCCTTCCCTGCCCCTCTCACCTCGCCTTCCTTAACTTCTTCATGTTTGGGTTGATTTCAGAAAACTTCTTTGTGAGCTTCCAGACAGTGATCACGAAAATGGCAGCATTGCACTGAGTGGGGATCATGGTCTCGGGTTATAGGGCTGCAAGGAGTTAGCAGTCTGGCTGCTCAGGCCTCCAGTGCCCAGAGAGTACTTACGAAAATGATGAAGGCCACGGGTCCCGAAAAGCTCCAGAGAAAGCCCTGCTTCCTAAAGTCCAGCCAGCAGCTTGGGGAGGAGAAGGTGCCCCATCAGTCAGTGCCCCAGCCCTGGCCCCGCCCAGCCTGGGCCTCACTTCAGTACACTCACTATGTTGCATGCCCATAGCCATCCATTTTGACAACTGCCATTGAGATGGCCACGATGAGGAGGGGCACCCCGTAGCCAATCAGGCAGCGTTGCCATGTACTCAGGCCTTGGCCCTGGAACACACGCACCACCAGGAAGTAGAGCTCCACGCCCTCCAGTGCCATCCAGCAGAAGGCGGCCAGGAAGCAGAAATGCAGCATCACGGCCACCAGGCGGCAGCGCAGGCCCACCTGTGGGATGGAGAGTTAGGAAGAATCAGTGCCCGGTAGGACCACTGGGCTTCAAAGCCTCATGCCCCAGCAGCGGGGCTCCATCAGGTTCTGGCTCCACACTGAGCCCCAGCTGGGCCTTACTCCTAGGACTTAACTCCATGCTCTGGAACTTACCTCACCCCCTTCATTCTCCACGCCGACCAGGAATATGATTGAGCCCAGGAAGAGGCAGATGCACAGGTGCAGGTGCACCATGGTTCGAGAGCTCTGGATGGGCTTCACCAGCAGGAAGGTCAGGATGCACAGCAGCAGGCAGATCAGGGACAACAACAGCCCCACCTTGGTGATCAATTCCAGCCTTGGGTCCTAGGAGCAGGCAACCAGGATGAGTGGTGTGCCCTCACACCCCTCCTACCTATGATCCTGCATCCTGTCTTGGACTACAGGGCCAACTGGCTAATTCAAGCTGACCATGTGGCCCAGGTAATAGCCATGTTCAGGAAGCTACACTACCTGGAACAATCTACACAGGGCCTTTTATTTGCAGGGGAGGAGGGTTGCCGGGTGAAGTATCTGTTGTCACTGTGCTTTCTGGAGATGGAACTCGGGTTATTAGGTTGGCTACCTGCAGGCACCTTTACTCACTGACCCATCTCATCTGCCCAGACTGGTGTGCTTTTAGCAGTTCTTGACAGTTGTGCAGTGACTCAGACAAGAGGCCTGCATCCATCAGCTACTGGGTCATAAAGAGGATTCCAGGGGAGGAGCTAAAAAGCAAGGCATGGGGCCATCCAAAGGAGCCTGCTTGAACAACACCCTTGAGTGGAGACCATGCTCCTGCCTAGCACACCTGGCTACCTGTGGGTCTAGAGCTTACCGCTTACCTGCACATGGTACTGAGCCATTAGGATGGCAAAGCTGGTCAGGTGGTTGCAGTGGCAGAAGCCAGTGCCATTCATTGAGCAGCCGTCGGTGTCCCAGTACCCATTCCCGTTGTGGGCTTTCCAGAAGGCACATATCAGCTCATGACGTGGCTCAATTGACTCCACCTGTGGGCAGATAGGTGGTGAGGGTGTCGGAAGCACACTTTGAGCACACTTAGGGCCAGTCTGGGGGAGCTGAGAACCTTGCTTTTGGCTACATAAGTATCTACTTTGTGCTCAGAGAGCATGAGGAGCCAGCAACTGAACAACAGGACACCAGCCCTTGCCCTGAGCTGAAACATCACAAGCAGTAGCAGGTAATAAATGCCAAGGAAATTAAAAGAGCCAGCGGGAATGGTTGCCTACAGATTGTAATTTAAAAACAAAAACTAGGTTTATTGGATGTCCTCAGTCTATGTATACTATCTCATACACTCCAGGCTGCCTCAAACAGCAAAGAGTTACAGAGACAAAGTTTGGAGCTGAGACGAAAAGATGGACCATCTAGAAACTGCCATATCCAGGGATCCATCCCATAATCAGCTTCCACACGCTGACACCATTGCATACACTAGCAAGATTTTGTTAGAAGGACCCAGATATGGCTGTCTCTTGTGAGACTATGCCAGGGCCTGGCAAACACAGAAGTGGATGCTCATAGTCAGCTATTGGATGGATCACGGGCCCCCAATGAAGGAGCTAGGGAAAGTACTCAAGCTGCTGAAGGGATCTGCAATCCTATAGGAGGAACAACAATATGAACTATCCAATAACCCCTGGAGCTCGTGTCTCTAGCTGCATATGAATCAGAAGATGGCCTAGTCGGCTATCAGTGGAAAGAGAGGCCCATTGGTCGTGAAAACTTTATATGCCTCAGTACAGGGGAACACCAGGGCCAAGAAGTGGGAGTGGGTGGGTAGGGGAATGGGTGGGGGAGTGTGTGGGGGACTTTTGGGATAGCATTGGAAATGTAATTGAAATAAATACCCAATAAAAAATATGGAAAAAAAAACTGGTTTCTACTACCATGTAGGTCCCAACTCAGGCTGGGAATTAAATTAAGGTTTGGTGAAACCGTGGGAGCTGGGAATTGAACTCACGACCTCTGGAAGAGCAATCAGTGCTCTTAACCACTGAGCCATCTCCCCACCCCTTTTAAAACATTTTATGATACTGAAGACCAAACCTTACCATGCCAGGTAAGCATTCCACCATTGAGTCAACTACTGGCCTTGCCTCACAGTTACTTATCTGTTTGCTCATTCATTCATTCAATTCAGCAGTACTAGGGGCTGAACCCAGGGACTTTCTGAATGCCAACCAACTGTAGCACTGAGTTTGAAAACAAGGTCTTGCCAAGTTGCTCAGGTGGGCCTTAACTTCACTCCAGGCAGGCTTTGAACCTTGAATTTCCTGCCTCCCAGCAATTGAGAGGAAAATGTCTGTGCCACAACACCCAGCTCAGATTTTATTTCTTTTTTTATCTATTTAGTTTTGTTTTTTGCTGTTTTATTTTTTGGGACAGAGTCTTTATGAGCTTTATCCTGAATTTCTGTAGACCATGCTGGCCTCAAACTCAGAGAGCCTCCCAAGTACTAGAATTAAAAGCATGTGTCACCACACACACCCCACAGCTGTGATTTTAAATTTTTTATGTATTTTTAGTGTTTTTTATTACATTTATTTTGTGTGTGTGTTGGAGGAAGGAGTCAGAATAACTTTGGGAGTTAGTTCTCTCGTACCATGTAGGTCAAGAGGCGCTGCCCTGACTTTTGACTTTGGTTAGGGGGTGAGCCACAGAGCATCCCCACCCCTCCCCTCTCTCCAGTTGGAGGACTCACAGAAGTAAAGTCGAACTTGAACGTGACATTCGAGGCGAGCTTTTCAGTGTTCGTGTTGGTCAGGAAGACAGAATTGATGTTTGAGAGAAGCTTAAGTGAGACACTCGGAATCGGGCTTCCATAGAAGTCCTCCAAGGAGGCCCTTCTCTGCTCCAAGTTCAGCGGGGTGTTGCCCAGCAGCTTTTCCATGTTTGGGCTGGACAGGATGCCTGCCACCGAGGAGCCTGGGGGCAGACATGAAGGCTCAACTCCTGTCCCCTCTCTGTACTCCTCCCAGTGGGCTGGTGTCTCCCTGTCCTCTCCAGACCTCACCCTGGTTTCCCTGGCAGGCGCCCTCTCTGGACCCCTACCATTTTCTGAGATTTTGGCTCCAGCTGTCACAGCCCAGTCCAGCTCCATCCAAGTTTGGCCGTGGTGCACTGTGGTAACATCTTTGTTGTCTTGCTCCTTCACCATCAGGGACAGTTCTGAAGAGACAGGGACATGATTGGGGGAACCAAGGATGGTTCCTGGGGTGGGGCAGGAAGAAGGCTTACCAGTATTTGAAGGGGACGTGTAGGTGAAGGGGCCTTTGGGTAAAAACTGAGCCAAGGTCCGAAGGCTTTGTTCCAGGTTCGAGAGCAACTGGGCAGCTACTTGTTGGGTTTCAGTCTCCATGGGGTCTTCCAGCAGCTTGTCCACAGCCTCGATGAGTTTCTGGGGTAATGAGTGACAGAGTTGCTAAGGTTTTGAACCACAGAAACTAAATGAAGGACCCTGACCACTCTGCCTACCAGCAGACACTGGAGAGCCACGCGGGCTCCCTGGGGAGTCAGCTGGCGGGATGCAGTAAGACTTACACAGTAGCCAGAAAACAAGGAGGTGAAGTTTATGACCCTGTGCATCTGCATGTCACAACAGCACGTAAACAACAGTAGGCACAGGGACTGCCAAGGCTCTGCTGAGCCATGCCCCCCCCCAGCCCTCACTGGGGATTCTAGACTGGTGCTCTTCCATTATGACCTTGGGCTTCTGCTCTTCCTGCCTCTACCTGCTGGAGTCACAGGCATGTCATCGATGTCTAACTCAGGAACTTGAGATCCTTCTTAAGGCCCCAAGCAGAGTGGGCCATCATGCTCTGCTTAATTCCAATCTTAACTGCCCCAGTCACTGCCATTATAACCCTTGTGTAGTAGCCACACACATGGCTGCACATGTCAGATCCATGTGCCCCAAACCAGAAATACTGCTCGGACGGATAGAATGCTGTCAGTCTGCCCTGAAGCCTGTGACATGTTCCACGATGCACCAGGGTCCCAAGTGTCTCCCTCACCTGGATGGTGTAGTTGACCGTGGCTGGATTGAAGTCACGGAGCAGATTCTGGACTTCAACAGAGAATCTCAAGAGAGTCTGGGAAGGGAGAAGGATGGTCATGGGTGGGTGGTGAGTCATGGGTGGGCAGCTGCACAGCTGACGGGCATGGACAGGCTGTATGAAAAAGTCCAACCTCCTGGTATTCACTGGCTACTCACCTGACTGTGGGCTGTGGGCAGCAGTGTCCAAGTAGGGAACGGTGGCTCTGTGGAGACAGGACTATAGTTCAGTAATCTCAGAGAGCACTTGTGGGGCATGGAATCTGGGTGGCT
Organism: Mus musculus; assembly: GCF_000001635.26. Lineage (NCBI taxonomy): Eukaryota > Metazoa > Chordata > Mammalia > Rodentia > Muridae > Mus > Mus musculus. The sequence goes on from NC_000074.6 coordinate 83,729,371, forward strand.
GGGTCAGGTACCTTGGCATATGGTGTCTGGACCACGGAGGGACCCAGAAGTTGGCTTCCAACCTGGACGGCAGTGGCACTTGTAGGAGCCTACGGTGTTTTTGCAGACGGTGGAATTGTGACATTGATGCTGCCCAGAGCTGCACTCATCCACATCTGCAGACATAAGGAAGGGGTTAGAGCCTTTCCTGTCTGGCCCCAGTCTCTTTAGTACTGCTACAGTCTCTGGCCTGAGGTACTGACCCCTGGTGGCCTCATTCAGTGGTACAGGATGGTAGGGAATGTGCAGAGGCTAAGGCATATAGATGTATGTGAGAAACTGTGGACTTTTAGTAATTGAAGGCATCTGGGGTCCCCCGGGGCCTCGCCTTTGTAACCTGGATCCTTTCCTGAACCCCACAGCTTTTCAGATTTAGCCTCAGGAGAATAAGTCCTGGCCTAACAGAGCCCCCTTTCATTCCTTTGATAAAACACAGGAGCTGAAGAGATGGCTCAACCTGTGGATTCAGTTCCAGAGGATCTGACAGCCTTCTCTGGCTTCCTTGGGCACCTGCACCCACATGGTGTACAGATCCACACCCATACATACATATGAAATGGCCCTGAAACTCACAGAGATCTATCTGCCTGCCTCTGCTGCCCTCCAAGTGGTGGGATCAGCACACTTGGCTAAAATAAACAAATCTTGAAGGTGAGATTAGCTATTGTGATTGTGAGTCCTTAGAAAGGTTGCATGCAGACCTTCGCACACTGTGCTGACAGGGCCATTGGGGGATCCAGGAACAGGTTTCCAGCCTTGACGACAGATGCAAGAATAGCCACCCAATTTGTTGATGCAGTGGGTGGATTGGTGGCAATGGTTTTGCCCGGAGATGCACTCATTCACATCTGGGAACAAAACGAAAGGGTCATCCCTGTCCCCACTCACTCCTCCATACACTGTGTCACTTGCCCGTCTTCTCACTGCCACAAATGTAGTGACCACCTCATGGTGGTTTCTGCAGGTCAGGCCCAGCAAGGATCAGGGGTCCCAATTAATAGAGGTAAAACCAGGACGGAGACTGGGCCACCGCACTGCACTTCTTGACCGAGGCCTCTTGTTATTTTTTAATCTTTCTCAGGACAGGATGTGACGCTGCTCTCAGAACTGTGGAGGACCTGAGGTCTGGGAGCTCCATGGAGTTCCTGGGGCCTCCCTACCCTGTAGTAACATGTTGCTGGGAGCTGAGTCCTCAGGGGAGTCTTCATAATTCTTGGAGCTTCTGGGACCCTGCAGATCTCCCTCTTCAGGCTAACAGACTGTGCCTCCTCCCAGGTCCTGTCCAGTCTTACGGTGTCTTCTGGTGGACTTCCACCTGTGTACACCTTCAGGGTGCACAGCTGTGTATGAGGAGCTGCCCTGGGTTGGTGCAAATGCTGTGTCCCTACAAACTCTAGGGTTCAGACCCTCATCTGCTCATGAGAAGAAGCAGAGGGGATTATGTGCTTGAAGTTGAAGCCTCAGGCTCAAGGTTGGCCACGTGACACAGAAGCATCTGCAACATTTTAATCTCCTCCTTGTAGGAAGACCAACTTCTAATTCATATAAAGGCATCAAATAGGGTCCATGGTAGCTCTAACTCTATTGTCTAGATATAGGGGAAGCAGTCAAGGGTTCCCTAACTGCCAGCAATAGAACAGCGGCAGCTATCAATATCCCAGCCTGAAGATTTGGGGTGAAAACTACATATGACCCTTAGGAGCCAGTGCAAGAAGGTGGGAAACTCTGTATTCCCCGTGATAGCCTCTGTCCCCACTCCTACAAGGTACTGCTCCCTTGCAGAGTTCTACATAGACTTCCAGGAACCTTCAGGACTATGCTAACCTCAGTCACACTAGGTCCCCAGATCTCTGCTCTGTCAGTGGAGAACTGAGTGTTGCCCACAAGCCACGCTCCCTCTAGGAAGAAACTCAACAGGAGAGGCAGGGCAAGAGGGATAACACTAGATAGCCATGATGCCTCACAGTGGGAGCTAGCTGTGATGGGCTGCCAGGCATCACCTGGCTCAAGTTACAGAGGGTAAGAACATCTATTCCACTGAAGCCAGCCCTTCAAGATCGCAGTGCCCAGAGAGGGAGCCGTGCTGCTGGGGCAGGAGTGAGATATTTCTGTTCTCTCTTTTTCTGTCATGGCCACAGACCCGGCAATGTGCTGAGTGTAGCCCAGCTTTCTTACACTGAATTGTCTGGCCTGGCAGCTGTGGGTGATTGACATCATCAGGTAAGGGTTATGAAGCAACGATCCTCCATGACACCTTCTCTTGCATTGTGCTAGCCTTCAACTCTCTTGGGTGTGTGGTGGAGGGGTGGGGGTAGACGTCACCCTGCCCAATCCGGCCATGCCATTCTATGCTGTATTCAAGGAACCAGAATTGCTGGGGATAGTCAGAACCGGTGACTGGGTAGAGCAATGGACAAGGCTCTGACCAAAAAAGGGAATCCGGGCATCAGGCGTTGTCTTCCAGCAGAAGTAATGACAGGGAATGTGGCCTACCCTTGGGTGTCCTCTCTTCTGAGTCTCCCATCTGTGTCTGGTGCACTGTAGTTGTCTGCTCGGGGAGATTTCCAGGCGCAGTAGTAACTGTGTGGATCCTGGAGGGCACAGGTGTCATCCCAGTGTTCACTGATGCTGGGAAGAGGACAGACACTGCAGTGGGCCGTGCTTGTGGTAGATGCAGAGCATTCTGAATGCCTTGCCTTTGGTTTATGCAAATGAGATGCAGATGGGCAGAGGGATGGTGGCTTATGCAAATGAGATGACAGAAGGATAGTGGCTTATGCAAATGAGATGCAGATGGACATAAGAAGTTCTGAACTTCCAGAACAAAGAAGTAGAGAAGAAGAAGATATGGCCCAAGGAATCCTGACATCTTTTGAGTGCGATTCCCGGGAGCATGTCTTCCAAGCGACGCAGGATGGAGTCGGGAGTGCTCCGTGATGGGTCAGCACCTCAGGCACTGGATGAGCTCTGCTCTAAGCTGGATGGTTTCTGTCACCTTCCTTGGGATCCATGGAGATGTCACCTCATGTACGGATAACATTTTTCTGAAAACCATTCTCTTTCTCTCTGTCTCTCTCTTTAGGACATGGTCTCATTATGTAGCTCTGCTGTCCTGGAACTTACTATGGAGACCAGGATGGCTTCAAACTCACAAGATCTGCCGGTCTTACTGTGTTGAGTTTAAAGGACTTGTGCCTCACACCTGGCTTTGAAAATGTCTCTTGCATTCAACAAATTTTTTTCTTAGATCTTGCCAACAAGTTAAAAATCTGCCTTGAGATCACTTAAGACTACGTACTTGCTGGGCGTAGTGGCGCACGTCTTTAATCCCAGCACTCAGGAGGCAGAGGCAGGCGGATTTCTGAGTTCGAGGCCAGCCTGGTCTACAAAGTGAGTTCCAGGACAGCCAGGGATACACAGAGAAACCCCCAGGGATATACAGAGAAACCCTGTCTCGAACCCCCACCCCCCAAAAAAAAAGACTACGTACTTAATCTACTGTGTGCTCAGCTTGGTAAAGTTTAGCCTGCCTTAAGAGAACAATGTTACCAGCCTTACTGTTCTTTAGATTTAATCAAGGTTTACAATCTAAGCGGAATGCATAGCTTCAATCGTAAGTTATGGACCCTTCCGTGCTCCTGACCCAGAATAATGTACATGCATGCCTTTGTGTGTGTGAGGATGTGCTGTGGCAATCATTTCCTGAGAACAACCAATAGGCTGAGAACAATGTTACACAACAAATCTCCCCCAGATGCTAGAAATAGCACGTGGATATAGAATGATGTCTGCCTGCCATCGTTTGCTGTTCTGAGTAAGTTATTTTTCCCTTATAAAATGCTGTTAAAGACTTCTGTCGAGAAGCCCTCATTCCTTTGCATGCTGTGTGTTTCTGTGCTGTTTAATAAATACAGAACAAATCTCTTTGTTACAGACAGACAGAATACAGATGCTGGTGACCTTGAAGCTGACATTGGTGACCTTGAGGCAGGGGGGGCTCTTACCTTGACATGTATTCTCACTCTCGTTAACAAAAGATTCTGCACCAGAAAGGAGCTTATATCCCAGGTTACAGACGCAGGTGTAACTCCCCTCTGAGTTCTTACACATGGCAAAGTCTCCACAGGAAAATCCAGGTAGTAAACACTCGTTGATGTCTACAACAAAACAGGGGTCACCTCCCAGACCTGTAAGTTCTCCCAAGGAGGAGACTCCCACGCCTACCTGACTACCAGTCTGGGATCTGCTGATGAGTTAGCCTTCTGAGAAAAATGATGAGCTCTACTCATAAGGCTGAGCTGCAGGTCTAACAAGCTATTCCTGGAGCTGACTGGTCTGCTCTGCTCCTCTCAGTCCTCTGGATGGGACCCGGGACTTGAACAATACCAGTGTGGGAGTGGAATGGAAGGTCAGCCTTCTCCTTCTGGTTCCTAAAGCCAAGTTCAGGCACAGACCCCTGGAACTCCTCTCAGGAAGCCCCCTTTCACTTCTTGCCTCCCTACCTTGCTTTCTTTCTCTGTCTTTGATGAAAGCTAAAGACCCCTGCCCTGAGTCCAAACCTTGTCATCTCTTTTCATGCCCATCCCTGAGGCTTCGTACCTTCACAGCTCTCTGCAGGGTTAGTGATCAATTCCTTCTCCGAGCTGAAGCCGGGCTTGCAGACACAGCTTCTGTTACTGACACATTTTGAGTTGATAGGGCACCACTTGGCACAGTCTGTGGGGGACAGATACTCAGTAGAGGGGAAGTGCCACCAAGAACAGAATCTTAGGAAGGTGTGAGCAGGTCCTAAAGTTCCCCAGCAGTGCTCATGCCCTCCCAAGGTTCTGTGGTTGGCAGCGGGATTCCCTCCCCAGCTCCGACTGGGCAGCCCTCGTGTCTCTTACTCTTACTCTCTGCCTTCTGGGTTCCAGCTCCTGAGAGACTCAGTAAAATGCACACCACTGCAAGGAAGTAAAAGACGGTCAGCCAGAGCAGGAACAGGAGGCCCAAGCTGTGTGCCTGTGGACATCGGGCATCCAGTGACGACCCTGCCCAGGCTGAGGTTCTGTAACTCATACAAAGAGACAGACCCAGGGGGTGGCCTAATGACACTTGCTTATAATTCAATCACTCAGGATGCTGAGGCAGGGGGATTAGGAGCTCAAAGCCGACCCTGGGCCACATACTGAGACCCTGTCTCAAAAGCAAAAACAAAACAAACAAATAAACAAATGACCAGCCAGGTCTGGAGAGAGTTCAGTAGTTAAGAGCACTGGCTGCTCTTCCAGAAGTCCTGAGTTCAATTCCCAGCACCAGCATGGCAGCTCACAACCATCCGTAATGGGATTCCCCTCTCCTGGTGAGCAGACATACATGCAGACAAAACACCCATATACATAAATAAATAGATCTTTAAAACACCTAAATAAGCAGATAGTAATAATAGCAAGGACAACAAACTGCACAGTTAAGAATGGGGTTTATGCCTGACACTCCAATGTATGGGGGGGGGGGGTTGCAGGAAGATCAGAAGTTTGAAATCATCCTTGGCTACACATGGAGGTTAAGTCCAAGCTAGGCTACATGAATTCTATCTATAAATAAATAGATAAATAGGGGGCTGGAGAGATGGCTCAGCGGTCAAGAGGAAAGCCAGATGTGAGTTTGAGACTAGCCTAAGTTACACAGTTCTGCCTTAAAAATAAAACAGAGGGAAAAAATATACAACTCAGGTGTTTTCTCCTATGGCTCAGAACTCCCACAGCCAGAGGACCAGTACCCATGGTAGCCTGTAGGCCAGCCCAGGACCTGGAGACCAGAGAGGTCTAGACACAGGAAGCTAGGCTTGGCTCTCCAGGCCTATGGGGTCACAGTTGGATGTTCCTCACTCAGTCTCCCTCTCTGTGGGGAAGGAGAAGATGATGGCTTGGCTTTGTGGGGACAAACCCTACATGGCTAAGCAATTAACTATAGGGGATGCTGCTTGTACTCAGTGCCAAATTCTGTGCCCCAAGATCTGGTTGCTCCAAGGTCCTCACATCTACCAGCATTTGTTATGTAAATCTTGCTCCCCAACTACTGGGGAGGTGAAGTTTGAGTTTCAGGCCTGGGGGTCACAGGCAGAGAGCACAGAGAAGGAGAGAGAAGAGAAAGAGAAGGGTCTCAGAGAAGAAGACAGCAGAGAACAGGTGGTCTCCATAAGACATGATGGACCAGCAGCACGTGCCAGAGTGAAACGCCTCCCCAGGACTCCAGACTGCTAGAGCAGAAATGAGTTTCAAACAAGTATTTGCAGAGCACAGTTGGAGTCGTAGCCAGACTACAGTTAGAGATTTAGATTAGGCGTAATCCTCCAGTAATTGCTCAGAGCCTAATAAATAAATATCGTAGTTTGAGTCTTATTCATTTGAAGCTAGATCAGGTTAAGTTTAATACATATTATTTTACATTTGTCGCCCAATGTGAGGTGCCAATCTGTTGTAGTTATTATTATGGGGGTTTGCTACATCTCCTTTTGACTTTATTAGGGGTTTCTACCCCACTTAGATCAGATGGTTCCCAAGTCAAAGGCACAAAACCTTTAGATTTGTAATAAAGCTTAAAGGCACGAGAGCTGAGCAGAGACAAGCCCTCTCTGCCATTTTGTCTGCTTCCCTGTCAGTAACCCCAAGATATCATTGGCCATGCTCTGCCTGGGCCGCTCCTACTCCATCAGGCCGGCCCTCAAGGCCATGTGTTCACGCTCCACACTAGGGCATGGTGATTTCCTTTTTCTTCCCCATTCTCCTCATGGTTCCTGCCTGAGACCCCAAGCCTGAGAACCTCTCCCCTGTCTCTTCTGTCCAGCCCAGGCTGTAGGCATCTTTATTAACCAATCAGGGATAACTCGGGAAGGGTGTGTGTGTCAAGGTTTACACAACAAAACTGGTGTACCTGAGAATCTCCTCACGGGGCAACCCGGCCTTGGGGCCAGTACACAGCATTTGAACATACAGTAGCACCAGGCCAATCCCCCACAATTAACATCGGCTCTGGCTGACCTGGGACTCCCAGAGATCCAGATGCCCCTGCCTCCGAAGTGCTGGGATTAGAGGTATGCACCACCACAGCCCAGTGTGATACTGTCTTTTTACACCTCCTCTCTGTTTTAGTTTGTTTTCTATCATTTTGTGTCAAAATGCTGGGCCAGAACCCAGCACTTCCATGTTAGTCCAGTGCTCTGCCGTTGAGCCTCATCCTCAACACTTCTTTTCACTTTATTCCTAAGTTCAGACTGGGTTTTCACTTGAAATCTTCCTGCTTCAGTGTTCTGAGGAGCTGGTACAGGCCTATGCTACCAGGCCTGACCTGTGTCATTTTTTAGGGAAGAATGAAAGCTTGGGCTACGTCCCCCAGGTCCCATCCGAGCTCTGACACTCCCAACATCACATGCGTACCCACTGTCAACCTCATGACCCAGTGCCCACATGTCAGAGAGGGCTCCTCACACACAGGAAGTGGCTGCGGTGGAGGGTGGGTGAATGCTGAACACAGCCCATGCCTCATGTTGTTGGCAGGCATCCCACCCAAGGCAAGGGTGGGCAACAGAGCAGCCACTGGAGACAGGCATCCAAGAAAGCAGAGGTGGATGACAGGGAGGGAGATGAGAAGCAGGGTGTGAAGGCAAGTGGGGTAACCCTGTAGCTTGAGGTTGAGGCAGGAGGCTGCTGGGGCAGGAGGCTCTTCACTTAAAAGCTACACAAAGCTCAAGGGCCACCTTGGTAGCTTAGCGGGAACCTGACTGAAACAAGGCCCTGGGTTCCATCCCTAGGACCTAAACATGAAAGGGGGCAAAGGGAGCCCACAAGATGGAAGAAGAGCACCAGTGTCTACATCAGTGTCACGGCATGTGAGCACGGCATGTGCACACACACACACACACACACACACATACACACACCACTCGCATATACACAGACTAAAACAACAAACAAACAAAACCAAAACCAAACTGGCAGCTGGAGAGATAGGTGGCTCGGCAGTTAAGAGCCCCTCGCTGCTCTTCCGGTAGACCCAGGGTTTGATTCCCAGCACCTACACAGTAGTTCATAACAGCCTGTAACTCCAGTTCCAGGGACTTAGGCGCCCTCTTCTGGTCACTGAGGGCACAGGCATGCATGTGGTGCATATACATACATGCAATCAAAGCACTCATAAACACAAACTAAATATATCTAAAAAGAGGCTGGGGGAGAGGGAGAGAGAACAGAAAACCAGGCAGTGGGGCTGCCATGCAATGCCAACTACTTGGGGTGCTAACACAGGAGGACACTGGAAGTTCCCAACCTGGGCTACAGAGCATAGATGCTTGTCTCAGAATAAAAACCAAGAAAAAAACTGGTGTGTTGTATGTGTGAAGGTGCTGGCCTGGCAGCTGTGAATCCCTGTTTTCCCTCTCGGTACAGAAGAAAAGAGTGTGTGTGTTTTGGCGGAGTGTGTGGGTGTGTGTGGGGGTTGTCCCAGGAGCAGGAGGCCTGGGGAGTGGTTAGCTGATCCCAATATGGGGACTACAGCAGCAAGAAACTAATCCCAAGAAAGGAATCCCAGAGGGAGCCCTCAGGAGAAGGGCTGGTGGGGGGTGGGTGAGTCACTTCCTTAATGATTCAGCCATCTCTGGGCTGGCTGCATGCCAGGTTCCCAGGGGACTCCTGGGATCAGCCACAGTGAGCAGGGTTGCTGGGGCAGGGACAGTGGGCTCAGAGGGTCCCCTGAAAGCTCAACCTTTGTCTGACTGGATTTCCCTCAAGCCAATGGAGAGGCTTTGGATGAAACACTCCCTCAACACTGGAGTGTTCTGAGGTGGGGCACCCCAGCCAGGCAGTTGTCCCCTCAAGTCAGAATTCTTTCTTCCTCCTCTTGGGCCACTGAGCTGGAATTCTCCCACACCCATCAGAACTCAGTTCCTCTTTGTGGGACAGACCACAAAATGACCTTCCCTTCACCCTGAGCCCTGGGGCAATGCACAGTTCCTAACATCCAGTACCAGTATGTGTGTCTGTATGTGAACAGCAGAGGTGCCTTCTACCTTGAACCTCGGCTCATCAAGCAGGCTTGGCTAGCTAGCCAGCAAGCCCCAGGGACAGACACTATGATCGCAAGTGTGTGTCACCGCATCCAGCTTCCTTCACACAAATCATTAACCGACAGAGGCCTCCCTCCAGCCCTCAAGTCACTTTTGAAAAAATAATATTGATTTATTTTTAGGTGTATGGATGTTCTGCCTGCATGCATATTGCCCGGGGCATAGATAGGTAAGAAGAGGACACTGAATGTCCTGGAACTGGAGTCACAGATGGTTGTGAGCCACTGTGTGGTTCCTGAGAATCGATTTCTGTCCTCTGAAAGAACAGCAAGTGCTCTTAACCACTGAGCCATCTCTCCAGCCCCTTAGGTAATTTCTTTAAGACTTGGAACCACAGCCGTGCATGTTGATGCACACTTTCAGAGCCAGCACTGGTAAAGCACTGTGGGAGAACTCCGCTGGAAGCCAGCCTGGTCTACCTAGGGAGCCAAGGCTATGTAGGAAGACCCTATTTTAACAAGACAGAAGTAGGGGGATTAGTACACATTCAAAACCAGTTACGGCTACAGAGCTGCTACAGCGAGCGCCAAAGCCTGTCTCAAAACTAAAACCAAAGCAGACTCAAAATGAAGCCAGACCCTTTTGCGCAAATCTGTAATCTCAGCACTCAGAGGTAGAGGCAGGAGGACCAGAAGTTTAAGGTCATTTTAGCCACTTTGAAAGCTTGTTTACAAAAACAAAGCAAAAAACAAAAAACCAAACAAACAGACTCAGAGTAACATCAGCCATCAGGAAGATCAGGAGGTAGGGGCGGGGCTATGTCCAATCTACACAAAGAGAAGCTAGGGCTTGGAGCTTGGAAAAAAGATGAGTGATCAAACCAGGCCAGAGAAAGGACAGTAGACTCAAGTAATAGTTACCCAAGTCAGGGGGGTTCCTTGTCCCCTGGGCTGGGCTGGGCTCTACCCCACCATGCTAAAGGCATCAGCCAGACCGCCTACATCTGGAGACTTGGAAATTAATCAAACGGGAGCAGAGCCGTTCCCTTCTGCTCCCAGACACATCTGGTTCAACTTCCCAAGCTCAGACTGGAGCCAAGGGACTCCTGCTTAGAGAATCCAGAAGTGGGGGTAGGGCAGCCTTTGTGCTTCCTGCAGTATTTCATTGTGTAGTTCCGGCTGGCCTGGAACTTACTATGTAGACCAGGTTGGCCTCCAACTCCCAGGATCATGGAAGCCTCCTGCCTCCGCCTCTCTAATACTGGGATTCAAAACCTGAGAATCCAACTAGCGAGGCTGCTTGGTTGGTTTTGAAGACAAGGTATCATGTGGTCTCAAACTCAGTATACAGCAGAGAATGACCTTGAACTTTTGACCCTCCTGCCTCTACTCGCTAGGTACTCTGATAGCAGACACAGACACCACACCCACATGTTCAGTTAATTCAAACTGTAAACCAGAAAGTTTGTACACAAACTCTTGGCCCTTGAAACAATATGGTAAAATACAGCTGGTCTTGTTCCATTTTACAGAGGAGGAAAGTGCAGCCCAAAGTCACTGTGACCCAGCTTAGTGACAGCCAGGCAGGCCCCTGCAGCTGTTTGCCACCAACTGTGACACCCTGGGACTCTATTTCCTGGTTCTAGGTCCATGGCTACTGAGCTGCCTGCCACCTGTCACTAGCACTCAGGCCAGTCATTGTGGTTAGGGTGACCCCAGTTTGTGCCCCAAGTTCCATATCTTGGGGTAACTCCAGCTGGTGCCCCGTTCCATTTTTTCACTGTTTGTTGTCAAGTTACTTAGGTGACTTAGCCATCAAACAACGGTTGAGGCACCCAGGGTGGGGCGGGAAAGTCATGATGAAAGCCAAGTTCAAACCACAGCCTGGTAAGTTCCTTTCAGCCAGCAGCTCCGTCCCAGACAAGTCCCAAGGAGATTCTCTGCCTGTTCCTGGCACGGAGACAGCAGGGGACAGACTGGGGCAGGGGGAGTTCCCACCCTCGAAGAAATGGGCACCCTCACGTGGGTTTCTCTTCACATTGAGAGCGTCTGTTTGGGCAACAGTTTGCAAAGTGTACTTTAACCTACAGTTCTTTTTAGCTTTTTTTTTTTTTAAACTGTATGTGTTTTGCCTGCATGTATGTTTGTGCACTGCATGTATTATTGTACACTGCATGTATGTCTGTGCACTGCATGTCTGTTGCCCGTGGATGCAGAAGACAGTGTGAATCCCCAGGAACTGGAGTTACAGACACTTGTGAGCCACCATATAGGTGCTGGGACCCAGCCAGGTCCTCTCTTAATGCTCTTGACCTCGGCACCACCCCAGCCTCTAGCCTGCATTTCTTTTTCTTTTGTTCTTTTGAGACAGGGTCTTGCTGTGTAGCACAAGCTGACCTGAAATTGGTGACCCTGCTGCCTCAGCCTCCCTAATGCCCTGTGACACCATGCCTGCTTTGTTACCCTCTTTAACTGCCCCCGTGCCTCAGTTTCTCCCTCTTAGTCTCCAAACTGGCAACACTCAAGCCCATTAGGATCTGACACCCCCTGGAGAGCCCTCTGGGGCGCACAGGTGCGCCGGCTTCGACTGTCCCTGCCCCTCCTGGCCACGTCCCGCGAGTTCCCTCCCGGCTCCGCGCAACCCCGAGGTCTCACCAAGCAGGCCGGGGCATCTGACGCCCCTCATGGTGGCGCGGCACGGAACGGACAGCGTCTGGGGTTGATAGAGGGCTGTGGCGGCCGGCTGGGCTGGGCTTTTATGCAGCGGGCGTGAGCAGGGCCCTCCCCGGAACTGTCCTCCCCGCTGGAAAGTAACAGGAAAGTGCCGGGGAAACAGACCCAGGGCGCGCCGCGCGCCCGCGTCTGGAACAAACGCAACATTCCTCCCCCCCCCCCCCCGCGCGCGGCTCCGACACCCGCCCCCGCGGGGAGCTGGGTGGTGTGGTTCAGGCGTCCTGGGACGGGGACCAGGCACATCGGACAGAGCTGGGTGGAGCTCCCACCCGAACGATGTCCTGGGCGACCCTCGCCTTTCCCATCAGCAGGACTTGTCGGCTTCTTTTCCAAGAGAGAAACTGAAGTTCAGAGAAGCCAGGGGCCAAATAAGAACCAGAAGAGGACTGAGGGTCCTGCCGGGCTGACTGTCCAGGAACGAGAGACATCAAGGTTTGGAGATGCGGCTCAGTGTGCGCAGTGCTTGCTTAACCTGCCCGAGGCCCTGTCTAGCCTCAAAGCCACATAAGCCGGCAGAGGACCGCTAGCCTGTAATCCCAGCACTAATCAGGAGTTCAACTCATCCTCCGTTTTGTCGCTTTTGAAGCCTGCCCGCGCTACAAAAGACCTTGCCCAAAAAGACAAGGGGTCATGGCATGGCTGCGTTGGCCTATACTAATACCGTTCTCTGGAAAGCAGAGGCTAAACCGGAGGCCGTTTTTGGCCACTTAAGAGTTGCAGGCCAGCCAGGCCTACGAAGCATGAGTCTATCGCAAAAATAAAAAATAATAAAGTGGGGGAGGGAAGTGCTACCAAGATGGTTCAGCGGGTAAAGGCACTTGCCCCAAAACCTAACGACCTGATTTCTGATACCCAGGACCTCCATGATGGAAGGAGAGAGCCAACTCCTGGAAGTTGTCCTCTGACCTTCACGGGCACACGGTGCCACACACAAACCCAAACACTAAATAAACAAGTCAATAAATAAAACGTAATAAGGGGCCGGGCAGTGGTGGCGCATGCCTGTAATCCCAGCACTTGAGAGGCAGAGGCAGGCGGATTACTGAGTTCGAGGCCAGCCTGGTCTAGAGAGTGAGTTCCAGGACAGCCAGGACTGCACAGAGAAACCCTGTCTCAAAAAGCCAAAACAAATAAACAAACAAAAAACGTAATAAGGACTTAAAATAGAGGAAGAGAGAGCTTTGACCACGGGACATGGCTTACCACGGCAGGGCTTTTTGGTTACACGCACTGACCTTGCCACAGTCTATAGAGAGTCATGTGATGTACACTGGCTTCCTGTTTGAGTTACTTGTGTAACTATGGTTTCTTTTCATGTGTGTGTGTTGGGGGCGGGAAGAATGCCAAACCCAAGGCTTTGTGTATGCTGGACAAGCACTCTACCAAGGGAACTACATTCTCAGACACATCTAGTGATTTTTCAAAATATTGATTTTCTTTTTCTTTTTTTCTCTGAAACACGGTCTGGTCTCAAACAGCCCAGGCTGTCTTTCAACTCTATGTAGCCTAGGATGGCACTGAACTCCTGACTTCCTGTCTCCAAAGCCTAAGCCTGCTGGGATCACAGGCATAAACTACCAGGGGTGTCAGGCCTTCCTTTTACCTTAGTAAATTCTGGGTTCAAGTTGGGCCATGGTGGCGCACACCTTTCGTCCCAGCACTTGAGAGGCAGAGGCAGGTGGATCTCTGTGATTTGGAGGCTAGCCTGGTCTACAGAGTGAATCAGGGCAGCCAGGGCTGTTACACTGAGAAACTCTGTCTCAAAAACAAAACAACAAAGAATAAAAATAAAAATAAACTCCAAGTTCTGAGAGATGACTGTAGCGAACTATGATGGCGCACAACCTGTAATGGCAGAGCTCACGAGGTTGAGGCAAGAGGGTTGCTGGGAGTCTGTGGCTCTCCTGATCCACAGTGTGAGAGAAAAGATAAAAGGAAGTTGCAGACCATGTGTGCTACTGGGGCTGGAGAGATGGATCACTGGTAGATGAGAACACTGGCTGCTCTTCGGAAACAGGGTTAGATTCCCAGAATTCTGTAACTCCAGTCCCAGGGGAGCCGATGCTATCTTCTGGTCTCCCCAGGCACCGCATACACTTGGTACACAGATAAAACAAGCAGGCAAAACTGATAAAGGACAAACTGAAAATTAATAACAAAAATAAAGACACAGTATTCCTGTCAAATGAACACATAGAAAAAACAACTTTTTTTTTTTTTTTCCGAGACAGGGTTTCTCTGTGTAGCCCTGGCTGTCCTGGAACTCACTCTGTAGACCAGGCTGGCTTCGAACTCAGAAATCCGCCTGTCTCTGCCTCCCAAGTGCTGGGATTAAAGACGTGCACCACCACTGCCCTACTAAGAAGAAACATTTTGTAAAAATAAAATAAATATTTTATTTGGAAAAAAGTCAGTTTCTTACATAGCTTTTAAATTTTAAATAACTTTAAATCTTTATTTTTACCGTGTTAATTATAATGGTATTATAATTCAATTCATTGACTGTCACATGTATGTATCTTTCTTTCTCTATTTAGAAGGGTTAAAAAATATTGACAATTGCATCCTGGTGTATCTCCCTTCCTGGCCTTACACTAAACCATTTCTTCCCATTTTCTTTTTTTTTTTTTTAAGATTTATTTATTTATTATATGTAAGTACACTGTAGCTGTCTTCAGACACACCAGAAGAGGGAGTCAGATCTCATTACAGATGGTTGTGAGCCACCATATGGTTGCTGGGATTTGAACTCTGGACCTTCGGAAGAGCAGTCAGGTGCTCTTACCCACTGAGCCATCTCACCAGCCCCCTTCTTCCCATTTTCAAGTCAATGAAAAGGCCAGGAAGCTTCAGGTTTGTGGGATGAAGACCAGGGCCAAGAATTCTAAGCATGACCTAAGTTTCTCTTTAAACCTTGGTGTGTGGATTAAAAAAAGAAAGAAAGAAAATGTGTGATACATAGTAATTCATAGGTGAAAAGTGACCAGCGGCCACATTAGGAATGAGTTGCTGATAGATGACTGTGCCTTACTTAGTTCAAGGTTTAATCCCTTGGGGTTTGCGCAAGAGCCAGCAGAGAGGAGGTTGGGAGGGGAATGGCCATTCCTAGTCTTAAGTGGAATTTGGACCTTTTTTTTTTCCTCCAAAAAATGGTATAACCTCAGGGCTCAATGTCCCCACAGACGCCCTGGCAGGCAGAGCCTCCCTGGGACTTGATTCGTCCTGTCTGTTGAATGAAGATTAAACCAAGCATGGCAGCTCATGTCTGTTATCCCAGCACTAGGAAGGTAGAGCCAGGGGCATTATGAGTTCAAGACAAGAGACTAGTTCACAAGGTGTGATGGCTGTCCTTGTTGTCACCTTGACTACCTCTGAAATAAATGAAAAGCCCAAGACAACAGCACACCTGTGAGAGATATTTTTAGCTGATTAGATCGTCTGAACTCGGAAGACCCATCTTAAATCTGGCCACACCTTCCGACAGCAGCCTATATAAAGGGCATGGAAGAAGGAAGCTCTTCTCCTAGGTCTGCCTGTCCTCATTGTCACTGGGAAGTTTGTTCCTTCACTGACATTAGAGCCTTTGGGATTCTGAGACATACTGAAGACCAGCAGAGGCATCCGGCTTCATAGACTGAGCAACTATTAGATTCTTGGACTGTCAGCACACAGCCATTGTTGGCTTACCTGAACCACCACCTGTAAGCCACTCTAATAAAGCCCATGAAATACTCATGCTATCACCTTTGTTATTCTAGAGAACTCTGACTATTGCACACATCAAATTCAAGGTTAGCCAGAGCTACATGAGATACTGTCTCAAAAACAAAACAAACAAACAAACAAAAGCCAAGTGTGGTGGCCCACCAGAGTCATCCCGGCACTCAGGAGCAAAGGCAAGAGGATTGCTGGGAATTCCAGGCCAACCAGGGTTATAGACGGAGTGGGTTTCATACAAAATAAATAGGCTGGAGAGATGGCACCGCGGTTAAGAGCACTTGCTGCTCTTCCAGAAGACCTGGGTTTGCTTCCCAGCACCCACATGGTGGCTCACAAATATCTGTGACTCCTGTTCCAGGGGACCCAATACCTTCTTCTGACCTCCCTAGGCACCAGGCAGGCATGTGGTGCACAGACATATACACAGGCCAACACACATATACATAAAATAAAGATAAAACTTTAAAAACAAAACAGGAAAAAAAATCTGATTTCTGTAGTGAGAATTCTGGAATTTGGTTTCTTTAAAAACACAGGAATATTGTAAGAGTATACTTTTGTTTTAATCCCAGGGGTGAGATGCAGGGCTGCTTCTGACTGTCCACAGCAGCTGACTATGCACACCTGAGGCACCACACGACCTGACTGGCCTGGAACTCACTGCGTAGATCGGGCTGGCCTTAAACTCACTGAGATTTGTCTTTCTCCTGCCTGCTGAAATTAAAGTTGTGCGTCACCCTGCTTGGTGAGTCTTTAATCACATTACTGATGTTGTCACAGGTCTTACAGAGGTTATCTGGCACTTACTGGGTACCTGGCTTGTGTTCTGTTGGTGGTGTGCGTTTTCTCGGCACTAGGGAAGACTTTCAGGCTCTGAAGCATGCCTGCAAATGCTCACCACTGACCCCGGTCCCTAGCCCCTGGGAGGGTCTGCTCTCAGGGTGTTACACAGGTGAATAACTCCAAAGGCCCTCTGCTCTTTGGTTTAGGCTTGAATATCAATGAAGCTTCCACGCCTTAGTTAGGACTGTCTACCCAGGTCTCCCTGGCTTGAACCAGCAGTTCTCCCTGGCTACTTGCTTTTTTCATTTTCTTTTTCCTATGCAGCATGCATGTATGCGTGCGCTCACACTTGTGCATGTGTGCGAGCCTGCCTGTTCATGCTGGTGTGGATGCCTTGTGGCTGCCTCAAACACTTTTTATATTATTTTCTGAGACAGGGTCTCTCCCTGGTTCTGAAACTCACCCACTGGGTTAGACATCAAGCCCTGAGATCTGCCGAACTCTGCTTCTCTCCCAGAACCGGGCATCTTCTCTTTTCTCCACAGTACTATCATCTGTCCACCATAAAGTCTATCGGGTTATGTTGTTCTTATGTCTGACCCCTCTCAGCTGTCAGTCCTCAGGCAGGATTTTTGTCATCTCTTTCTTTAAAGTTGGAATCTGGCCTTGTAGCCCAAGCTGGTCTTGAACCCGTGATAATTTGTGTCAGCCTCTAGAGTGCAGGATTACAGATATTCTACCATATTTGGCACATTCTTTTTTAAAAATGTATTTATTTTATTTTATGTATATGAGTGCTCTATCTACGTGTGCACCTGCATGCCAGAAGAGGGCATCAAATCCCAGTATGGATGGTTATGAGTCCCCAAGTGGTTGCTGGGAATTGAACTCGGGACCTCATACATTTTTTTAAGTGTTATGTGTATGGGTGTTTGCATATATGTATATGCACCACTGTGTGTCTGATGGCCACAGAGGCCACTTGGAACTGGAGTTACAGAAGATTGTGAGCCACCCCCACAAAGGTGCTGGGAATGGAAGCCAGAAGAGTAGCCGAGCCATCTCGCCAGCTCCTATCTTTTTCTTAACTCCTAATAAAATCTTATTTTAATTAATTTCTTTTGTGTTTACTTGTGTGTGTCCCTGTGTGAGCATATGCATGTCTATGCAGGTGCCCAAGGGGACCAGAAGAGAGTGCTGGGTCCCTGGTGAATGCTGGGGTTTGAACTCATGTCCTCTGCAAGAGCAACCAAGAGAACTATAGTTTGCTTGTTTTATTTTTGGAAACAGGGTTCTGTGTAAGAATGGCTGTCCTAAAGCTGGGCGTGGTGGCGCACGCCTTTAGTCCCAGCACTCGGGAGGCAGAGGCAGGCAGATTTCTGAGTTCGAGGCCAGCCTGATCTACAAAGTGAGTTCCAGGACAGCCAGGGCTATACAGAGAAACCCTGTCTCGAGGAAAACAAAAACAAAAACAAAAAAAGATTGGCTGTCCTAGAACTTATTCTGTAAACCATACTGGCCTCAATTCAGAGATCTGCCACCTCTGCCTCCTGCGTGTTGGAATTAAAGTCGTAAGCTCCAGCAGCCAGTGCTGAGCCATACAGTCTCCTTTTCATATTATAATTATTACAACTGTTATAGTTCCTGATAGCTACTGTACATCTCACTTTTTCCTGAACTGTTGGAGACGGAACCCAAAATCCAGGTTTTTTTGTTTTGTTTTGTTGTTGTTGTTGTTGTTTTCTGACTAGACCGACAGACATTGCTATTTCTTTGTAGGCTTTCATAGCGATTCAACTCTGGAACATATTCATCCTCCCAGTAGCTCCAGGAGGCAGGCGGTATTCTTTCCACTTGACAGATAGGGGAACTGAGGCACGCAAGAGTTTAATGACTAGTTTGGTGGCACAAAGCACTCCGATCTACCCGATATGAGGGACTAGGCAAAGTTCTGCCCTTTTGGGGGAAGTGATATTTCTTTGGGCCTTAATGTCGCCATCTGTGAGTGGAGCTCATTGGGAACGTGAGGGAGTGACCCTGTTGCACCGGCATCGCTGTGACCGCAAAGACCAGCAGCTGCCTTTGAGGTATGGCGAGCAGGCTGGGACCTTGATACCTCACCAGAGCAGGTCCAACAAAACAGCACATGTACAAGCCTGGGCAGGGCAGGGGTCGATAGGATCCCGGGCGGAGGGACCATAACAGGATGCCACCGACTGGAGACAATGGCAGAGGAAGGGGCCGGGCAGCTCCGCGCGGATGAGCGAGCCCTGGGCTCCAGCAGGGCGGCCGCGCAATTGTGAGCATGGACAGCTGTCACAGAGCCAGGAAGCCCCACAGGAGAGGGAAGAGGGCGGGAAGCATGCTCTTCCTCCTACAGTCCCCAGCACCCGGGGTTCCCCCAAGTCTGGCGCCTCACAGCTGCAGACTCCTCCTAGCCGCAGCAGTCTCCTCCTCACCCTGTCTAATGAATCCCAGTCTGCCTGCGTGTGTCGGCAGTCAACGCAGCAACTGTATTTATAGTCATTGACAGTGCTGCGACAATGCCTAAATATAGAAGTTAGGCTATTTGGAGCCCCGGGCCTTTAGTAGAGTGAAGGGAAACACACCTGCCACCTGAGTTATCATTGTCCCTAAGGTCACCCGGCCTGACAGTCCCCTGGGGCTGGAGCCCTGGGGACTCATCCCTGGGGAAGTAGGAGAGGTTGGCGAGGGATGTGTGTAGCAGCAGAGTAAAAAGCCGGGGTGGTGGGGGAGGCCTGTTTCCCACTCAGAACTTGGGAGGCTCAGGTAGGAAGATCCTGAGTTCAAGGATAGCCAGGCTATGTAAGGAGAGTCTATGGGGGAGGGGGGAAGGGGGGCAGAGGAGGGAGGAATGAAGGGGAGGGCATAGGAGGGGCAGGAAAGGGGTAAGCTGCAGTCAAAGTCACTTCCACATATATGGAAAGGCACTTGGGGTGATAACGCTGGGAGAGACAATCTAGTTTTGGGGGAGTGCCCCCTTTAGGACTCTGGGTCTCATACCCACCTCCTTCCACCAACATGGGAAAAGGGACATGACTTAAATGTTCTCTTCTTCTAAGAAATGAAGCTGCAGGGGCATCCCCGAACCCCAAACAAGCCTAGCACCTAGCAACACACTTCCCCTTTCTCATGGGCCTCTTAGCTCACTGGTGGCAACAGCTGGGGACCCGGGCAGGAGTGGGGGTTGGGGTTATAAATAGACCAAATATAAGCAGCTGCTGCCACACAGTTCCACAGGAAGCCCTGCAGAGAAGGCTCTTCACAGCCAGCTGCACCCCATCCAGAGACCATTGATCACCAAGATTTGGGGCAGGGTGGGAGAATTCAAGGCTGAGGGCTTCCTTCCCCTCTTCCTTCTGTTCTGGGCTCACATGGAACCCGGAGCCTCACTTGGGCTGAGTGGCTAAGTGTAGGTAGCAGCCTTGGCTCTGTGAGTGACTGTTGATCACTGTGAGCACAGTTGTGATTGTGACTTTAACCCTGCCTCAGCAGTACTGTGTAAAGTACTTTGGAATGTTATATAGTTGTGGAAAAGGGAAGACGGCAAGATGGCTGGGTCTCCATGATGTATTCCTTTTATGTACTTTAAAAGCTGAGGGGCTAATTCCAGAGGCTGTGGGTTGTATCTACATCACCGCAGACAGGGAACAAGAACCAGGAGGAGTGAAGTGCACCTAAAATCCCCTTTCTAGGGGAGCTTAAGGCAGGATTAAAAACTTGAGGTCATTTTTCTCTTCTCTTTTCCTCCGCCATCATGTGCACGCATTACGCCTGATTTGGCTTCTCGCCACGTCTTCTCACAAGACTTTCAGAATCAAGCGATTCCTGGCCAAAGAACAAAAGCCAAAGCATCCTGTTCCTTGGTGGATCCGGATGAAAACTGGTAACAAAGTCAGGTTCAACTCTAAGAGAAGACCCTGGAGGAGAACGAAGCTGGGTCTGTAAGGCTTCACACAACAGCAAGACTGAGGGCTTATACCGAGTAGTGGTCATCAACCAGTCCTACCAGATGGAGTTCAACATTTTTAACCTGGAGACTTGCTCAGGTCTTAAATCAGGGTGTTTGTCCAGTAATAAAATATAGAACCTTAAAAAAAAAAACAAACTTGAGGTCAGCTTGGGTTACATGGTGAAAACCAGAAACAAAACCTATAAATAAATAAATAAATAAATAAATAAATAAATAAATAAATAAATAAATAAATAAATAAATAAAGGAAGGAAGCTTTAGGGAGAAGCAGAAGCAAAGGTTGGGGTGGGAACGTGGCTCTGTCAATAAAGTGCTTGTCACACAATCCTGAGGACCCAAATTCAATCCCCCAAACTCATGTAGAAATCCAGGCATAGCCCCCAGGTAGCGAGCCTCCTGCCTCCCCAGTGCTGGGATTACACATGCCTGTAATCTCAGCACTGGGGAGGCAGGGGACTCAATACCTGGCTGGTCTGGCCTAAGAGACAAGCTCTAGGTTCTCAGAGAGTGACTGTCTCAAAAACTCAGGTTACAGAGTTTGGGGGTTGGTCCTCAGCTCCAACAAAAGAATAGTAGGAGAGGAGAAAGATTGATGAAGACATAGTCCTCGGGCTTCTTCACGCTTACATACATTCATGCACACTCGTGAATATGGAGAAGACACAGGACTCTGGCACACATACATTTGTGCATACAGGTGAATATATATATATATATATATATATATATATATATATATACACACTTCTTTTTCTTGAGATAGTTATTATTCCTGGCTGTCCTGGAACTCTCTATGTAGACCAGGCTGGCCTTGAACTCAGAGCTCTACTTTTCTCTGCCTCCCAAGTGCTAAGACTAAAATTTGTGCCTGGCACAATTTTTTTTTTTGACTCATCTTACTTTACTTACATTAAGATTTTGTTTTGCATCAGGTGTAGTGACAGACGCCTTTACTCCCAGTGCTGGGAGACAGAGGCAGGCCGACCTCTGAGGTCAAGGCTAACCTTACTTTCAAGACCAAGTCAGTCGTGAGAAAACAATTCTTTTCTGTGGGTATGTGGTGTGTGTGGGAGGGGTGCACACATCTTGGCCCATGTATGGAAGTTAGAGGACAACTTACTCTACCTGTGTGGGATTTGTTTTCTCTTTTCAAAACGTGGGCTCCAATTTAAGCCTTTAGTTTTGGTCACTAGGCTTGGCAGCCAGCGCCTTTACCCATGATCCATCTTACTTGCCTCAATTTTTCGTTCTTTTCTCTGCTTTTTTAAGAAGGATGGAGCGCTGAGGGGGGGGGGTAATATCCCGATCACAGCACTCGGAAAAGGCTGCGTAGGATACAGGAGGACCACTGTGAGTTTAAGGCTAGCCTGAGCTACACAATGATGGGGGAGGTGGGAGGGGTGGTGGGGGTGGGGCGGGGCTGTTACTAAGTGAAATCCTGTTTTGAAATAAAACAAAAGAAAGAGGAGGAGCCAATAAAGCTGTTAAGAGAAGAACTAGAGGGAGGGAGGGGCTGGGCCAGATGGCTGCAGGAGGGACAGTGGACAAGGATGGGAGTGGGTCTGCGCACAGGCAACTGGAAGCTCTTGCAGCCCTGCTGGATACCAGGGACACTTGGTGTCTCTGTGACTTGCAGATCCCTGCCTCCTCCTCGTTCTACAGGAGCTTTCTGGGAGCCCGTGGCAAAGTCAGGGTGAAGGTCAGGCCTCTTTGGGGGTGTCCTGGCCCTTACACCTGCCTGCAAGATGCTAGGGAGGAAGGGGTTTACAGAGAGCTCCAGGGTCAATCTCTCCCAGAGTTTCAGCTTCCCCCCTCTGAGACACCTCTGTGTGGGTTTGAGAGCACCAGGAATGGGGAAGGTATGGATAGTCACAACCAACCCAGAAAGAAAGTTGGGGTGTGTGCATACAGCCTTGGGGACCGTGTGTCAAATCCTAAAAAGGAAGATGCCAGCCGGCAAACACACCAGCAGACCCAGCAATCAAAGGCCAAGGCAGGAGGACCATAACTTTGATAGTAAGACCCTGCCATTATAAACCCTCATACACACAAACCGATTGCCATTTCATGCGGCACATGCGCAACACAAACGAAAGAAGAAAGGGGTAGAGGCGTGGCTCAGCATTGAGTAGTTTCCTAGAGTACTCCAGTCGAGGATGGAGATGAAAACGGAATCTCAAAATAATTAGGCTGGCGAGATGACTCTGTGAGTTGCTTCCAAGTCTGAGGTCCTCAGATCCCCAGTCCCTAGAGGCCACATGCTGGAAGGAGAGACCCAACTTCCTGAAGCTACCTTTGGACCTCCTTGGACATGGACACTAAGGCCCATGCAGTCACAAACATGCAATAAACAAGTGGAAACAAGACAAATTTTGGAAAAAAAAATTCCAAATAAAATAATTGACAGCAGGGACCCCCAAATCTGTTTACTCACAGGTGCACAGTTCACAGTAGCCCACAGCCAAAACAATTTAAGTGTCAATCATCAGATTTTAATGGATAAACACAATGGGCCATTCTGTAGCTGAATATTATTCAGTCATTAGAAGGAATAAAGAGCCAGGCCTCCTGCAGCATGTCGATAATCCCAGCACTCAATATGTGGGGGTGAAGGGGTCAGTGGGGACCATCTCCTGTCCCCAACTGGGCTCTTGTTCCACCTTTTCTCCCAGAATGGAGTGGGCAGATGGGCAGAGTGCAAACAAGGGGTACTTTATTGTCAGTTCTGGATTAACAACTTGAAAAAGGGATTAAACCCACTCAGAACCGACTGCCATGCTGGTTTTGAAAGAAGACGATTTGAAGTCCTGGAGCCTGAGAGCCCTCTAAGGCTCCCTGAGCAACAGGTCTCTAGGGTGTGGGTCTCCACATCTACAGGATGGTAAATTCAGAGGAGTTCCCACCCTTAGATGAAGCATGGTGTCTCTGAGGCTACGGAATAAGTCCCACTGGGTCCCGAAGCTGAGCTTGAGACGTCTCAGTCAGGCACAGCTCCACCTGCAGCCAGTGCCTTCTCAGCAAGTTTAAAGACAGGCTTCCCTTCCTCCTCTGGAGAGTTCTACAGCATCCTGTGAGCTGGAGCCAGGGTGAAGGACTGGATCAATGTGGGTGTACAAATAGGGCCGAAAAAGTAAGAAAGACTGCTCAGGCCTGGTGGGAAGGCCAAGAACCCTGAGCCCACCAAAAGTTCCTGGTCTGACATGGAGAGATGGCTCAGAGAAAAGTGCTTGCTGCTGGGATGTGAAGTCGATCTGACTTCAACAGCTGTCACCCCACTCATCACCAGGGTTGATTGGGCTGCTCTGGCTGGCTAGGTGGCTGTCCCCTTCCTCCCTCACTGCTCCATGTGCATCTAGCCAGAGGCTGCACACTCAGTGGAAGAGGACCACCTTCCCCAATAGAGGAGGATCGGCCGGTCTTCGAGCAAGGGAGTAGTTGTGCTCGCTTCCCTGCTAGACCCTCCAAACAAGCTCTCAAGAAAGCTTGCTGCAGTGCAGAGGACTCTGGTTTAGTTAGCAGCACTGCCAGGCTCATAACCACCAGGGGATAGGATGTCCACTTCTGGCCTCCACGGGCACCTACCTACACACAGATGTACACATACACAGATAATTTTAAAGCATAAATAAAATCTATTTTTAAAAGTATATAGCCAAGTCTATAGGAGTCTGCCTCTGGCCCGGGTAGTGGTGGCGCCCACCTTTAATCTCAGCAGAGGCAGGTGGATTTCTGAGTTCAAGGCCAGCCTGGTCTACAGAGTGAGTTCCAGGACAGCCAGAGCTAAACAGAGAAACCCTGTACCAAAAAACAAAAAACAAAAACAAACAAACAAACAAAAAAGAAGAAAGAAAAAAAGCAGTCTGCCTCTGTAGATACTTGTTGAAAATAATAGTTCCCCTCCCTCCCTCACCCAGCCCCATGATTTTGCTTTGTCTCTCAGATGAATTTTGTTTGTTTGCTTGCTTTTGGTTTTTCAAGATCCTTTCTCTGTGTAGCCCTGGTGGTCCTGGAACTCACTCTGTAGACCACTCCAGATTCAAACTCAGAGATTGGCCTGCCGCTGCCTCCGGAGTGCTGGGACTAAAGGTGTGTGCCACCATGTTAGGCACTCAGTCGAGTTTTTGTTTCTTTGGCATCCTGTACTGCTGTCCTGACAGCTGTCTGCTGTATGCTGTCCACTTTCAAAGCTTGAGCCTGCAGGTTGTCGGGGGGCTTTCAGAAAGGTCCATGTCAGGCCCACTTCCAGAGGCAGGAGAATCACGAGTTAAGGTCATCCTAGGCTACACAGTCCTAACACAAGGTATTCATTTTCTTCTTACACGTTTGTCCATTGAGCAGTCAGTGGGCCAGTGACCGATGCACACATCACCCACGTTCTAGGAAGCGAGTACGTGTGAGCCCACCCCACCAAAACCCTGGCCTGTAGGGCAGACATTGCAGACAGGCAGAAAGCAAGGTCATGCGGATAAAAAGATGCTAAAATAAGTGAATGTTGGAATAGAGAAACAGGGAGACCAGGGAGTGCAAATAAAATAAAGGTGAAGGGAAGGATAATATTTGAAAAAAAAGAAAAAGAAAAAAGTGTCAGTGGGAGCTGGAGAGATGGCTCAGCGGTTAAGAACACCAGCTGCTCTTCCAGAGGTCCCGAGTTCAATTCCCAGCAACCACAAGGGGGCTCACAACTGTCTGTTCCAGGGATGTAACACACTCTTCTGGCCTCCCTGTGCACAGAATCATGCACACAAAAATCCTTTCACATAAAAGCAATAAGGGGATAGTATTTGAAATGTAAATGAAGGAAATATCTAATAAAAAAAAAGAAAAGAGAGGAGAGGAAAGGAAAGGAGAGGGGAGAGGACGGTAGGGGAGGGGAGGGGAGAGGAGGGAGGAGAGGAGAGGAGAGGAGAGGAGAGGAGAGAAAGAGAAGAGAAGAGAGATGGGTGAGGACAGAGCCGGAGGATAGCTTAGGAAGAATGTGCCAGGCTTGGAGAGAGGCTCATGCAGAGGCTTTGAGGCTGCAGCGTGCCTGGAGCAAGAAGTTTCCTAGATTAGAACCAGGGAACATGCGGGAGAGCAAGGGGTCCATGAGAGATGTATATCCTGTGCTGCGGCCAGGCGTCACCCAGTGCGTCACCCAGTAAAGAGCCCTTGCTTAGAAAGCCCCAGTCAGGAATAGGGATCCCTGGTGCTGCAACAAACAAAGGAAACAGAGTAACAAGACTCTCAGCTGGGCTGGTGAGATGGCTCAGTGGGTAAGAGCACCCGACTGCTCTTCCGAAGGTCCAGAGATCAAATCCCAGCAACCACATGGTGGCTCACAACCATCCGTAAGAAAATCTGACTCACTCTTCTGGTGTGTCTGAAGACAGCTACAGTGTACTTACATATAATAATAAATAAATCTTTAAAAAAAAAGACTCTCAGCTATGAGGGAGGCTGCTGACAGCCTGCACAGGGGTGGGCATAGGTGCAGGAAAGACACACGCCTAGCCCCTCCAAGTTGAGCAGCTTCTGGCTTCAGAAGTCCAAGCAGGAAGGGGCTGTGTGTCACTTTTACAGCTGGGGAAATTGAGGCTGGAGTAGAAATTGCTCAGGGTCATAGACGGGGACAGTGCAGGGGTCAATGACATTTTCTTTTACCCTGAGGTAGGAGTGTGACTTTTAGGTAAATTCAAGAACCCAGATGCTCTGAGCCAGAAAGATGGCTCAACAGATAAAGGTTAACTACCTGAGTTCAATCCCCAGGTCATACAGTGGAGGGAGAGAACCAACTTCCCAAAGCAACACACACACACATACTAATAAAAATGTAATAAACTGGGAAGGGTATTACACAACTTTAATCCCAGCACTAGGTGGTCTCTGTGAGTTCCAAGCCAGTCTGAGAGAGGCATAGTGAGACCATGTCTCAAAAATGGAAAAAAAAAATCCAGACTCTCCCCACCTTGGTCATGTGATACCTTGGAGCTCAAAACCCTCTGTGATTCCCACCTTCCTCAAGCAAAATCCCAAACCCTCTGTGTGGCCTCAGTCCCTAGGCTGCACCCCTCTCTCCAGGCTCTTACACACTCCCTATGTTACCAGGGAAGCTAAGAACACTTACTGGTTTATTAGTCTCATTAATAGGACTTAGAAATGGACTCAGAAGGAAGCCTGGGGACAATTTAATTAGAATTTATGAGAAAAACCACAGAGCAGGAGAGTTGCAAATCTCGGCAGCTGCCTGGAGGAGGTGAGGTTGTACTTTCTGAGTGAGGGTCCAACACAGTCATCAAACAGCCTCGAGGCATAAGGTGGGAAGCCTGGAGGGTCAGGAAAAGCGTGTCTGGATTTTGGAAAAAGAGACAGAAAAAAGGAAAAGGAAAAGTTATGTTGTGCGTGTATGAGAGAGAAAGAAGTGGACACATTTAGCAGAACTCCATGGGAGTAGCTCTGGAACGGACAGCTTCGAGCAGGGGATTCTGGGAAGGAAAAGAGCTTTATCTGATTAAGGGGATAACTATTTCTCCAATCTCTTAACTTGGCTTGCATGAATTCCCCTTCCTGAGGTCACTGACAGACCCAACTGAATCAACTCTTTTTAAAGATTTTAATATTTTATGTTTGTGCCTGTGCATGTATGTGCGGGTGCCCTTTGAGGCCAGAAGTGGGCGCCAGGCTTGGAAGACCCACAGTGCTTTCCCCACCTTTTCATTCAGTCTTTTTCTTTTTCTTTATTTATTTTTAAATTATTGTATGTGTCTGGGTGTTTTGCCTGTGTATGACTGTGTAACATGTGCATGCAGTACTTACAGTAGCCAGAAGAGGGCACCATCCCCTGGAATTAGAGTTAGCTATTTGTAAACTGCCCTGTGGGTGCTGGGAATTGAACCCAGGTCCCTTTGGATAATTATTAAGGAATACTAGAAATAAAGAATAATCTTGGTGTCCACAAAGGGACACGCAAACAAAGCCAAAATAGCTTGGCAAGGCACACCTAACCCTGACCCCAACTCCGACCACGACCCCAACCTCAACCCCAACTCCAACCCCAACCCTAAACCCTAAACCCTAAACTCAAACCCAAACCCAAACCCAAACCCAAACCCAAACCCTAACCCTAACCCTAACCCTAACCCTAACCCAAACCCTAACCCTAACCCTAACTCTAACCCTAACCCTAACCCTAACCCTAACCCTAACCCAAACCCTAACCCTAACCCTAACCCTAACCCTAACCCAAACCCTAACCCTAACCCTAACCCTAACCCTAACCCTAACCCTAACCCTAACCCTAACCCTAACCCTAACCCTAACCCTAACCCTGATTTGGAAAAAAAGTGCTCAACAAAATCCAGGGCAGGCCCACAAGAACACTTAGTCAAGACTGTCTTTTACTCCCCATGTGTGGTGGCTCATCCTATTGGTTGGAGCGGGACTTTATCAGTGAAAAGGAGAAGCAGCAGACTCGGGAGAATCTGAGTCACAGGGGTGGGAGAGGTGGGGGGTGGGGTGGGGTGAGTAGGAGTGGCGGGTAGGGGGTGGGGTAAGTACCTTGATAGAAAGCACATGCACACAGGATTTGTCACAGGGAGGAGATAACAGTTAAGTCTCTCAGGCAGTCCAAATATCTGGGAACGAGATCTACCTGGATGTAGGAGGATTTCTGGTGGTTAGATAAAAGCCAGCATTCCTCTGGAACCTGTAAAACCAGTTTTCATCTATTGATTCTCATCTGTCCCTTTCCTTACCTGTGGTACCTGTCAGCATATCAAAGCACATACTGACCCCCAGGCTCCTTCAGTATCACACCCTGCCCTTTGCACCTTCTCCCCTACCTACAGCCCATCTACCTTTTTTTTTTTTGGTTTTTCGAGACAGGGTTTCTCTATATCCCTGGCTGTCCTGGAACTCACTCTGTAGACCAGGCTGGCCTCGAACTCAGAAATCCACCTGCCTCTGCCTCCCGAGTGCTGGGATTAAAGGCGTGCGCCACCATGCCCGGCTTACCAACTACCTTTTTATGACCCTCTATGCTCATTCTTCTCGCTCTTGCTATGCCTTAAGCTCTCCCACTGTGTTGGTCCGGGCTCTCTAGAGGATCATAACTTATAGAATACATTTCCCTATATGTCTATAAATATGTAGATACAGGGATAGACAGACAGATAGATAGATATTGGGGGAGGGGTTGAGACAAGGTTTCTCTGTGTAGCCCTGGCTGTTTTGGTACTCGCTCTGTAGATTAGGCTAGCCTCAAATTCACAGAGATCCACCTATCTCTGCCCTTGGAGTGCTGGGACTAAAGGTGTGAGCCCCTTCCTTGGCTTATTTTCATTTTTAATTACATGTATGCTTACACGTGGTGCAGGTTCTCTTGGAGGCCAGCCTGGTCTACAAAAGGAGTTCCAGGCTAGCCAAGATTACACAGCATGACTGTCTTGAACACAGCAGGCTGGGGAAATGGCCCAGTAGTTAAACTGCTCTTACAGAAGACCTCAGTTCAGTTCCCAGCATCCACACAAGGCAGACCATAGCCACAGTACCCAGCTCGAAGAGAACTTAGAGTTCTGCCAGCTTCTGCCTGGGGGCTGGGGGGGGGGGGCGGGATTAAAGGTGGCACTCTTGAGACTGTCTTGCTAAATTCTAATCTTCGGTGGTCACAATGTCACAAAGTACCCAGAATAGTACCAGAGGTGTTCTATTCTGTCCAGGCTTTAAGAGGGACAATGTTTACCTTCTTAGTGTTAGCAGAGAAACCACAGCTTGGAGCTTCAGTGGCCTTCAAGGCTGCACCTCCCACCTCTACCCCAGGACGCTTGCAGGGTTGTTCCTTCATGCAACGCTTCTCCCTGAGACACCCACATCCCTTCTCACCTCCTCCCTCAGCGGTTGGTGGAGGCCTCACCTGTCACTAAGGCCTCCAACCACACCGTCCTACTTAATCCTCCTGACCTTTCTTTCTTTCTTTCTTTCTTTCTTTCTTTCTTTCTTTCTTTCTTTCTTTCTTTCTTTCTTTCTTTCTTTCCTTCTTTCTTTCTTTCTTTCTTTTTTAATTTATTTATTTTAAGTATATGAGTACACTATATCTGTACAAATGGTTGTGAGCCTTCATATGGTTGTTGGGAATTGAGTTTTAGGACCTCTGCTTGCTGAGGTCAACCCCACTCACTCATTCCCTAAGATTTATTTATTATTATACATAAGTACACTGTAGCTGCCTGTCTTCAGACACACCAGAAGAAGGCTGAGAGGGTTTCAGATCTCACTATGGGTGGTTGCTGGGATTTGAACTCAGAACCTTTGGAAGAGCAGTCAGTGTTCTTTTCCATTGAGCCATCTTGACAGTCCCCCTCCTGCCATTTCTGATGCTGTGAGCTCTGTCTGTCTCTCTGTCATTCTTAGTTTTTAAAGACAGAGCCTCACAATGTGGTGTAGGCTGTCCTTTCCTTGCCTGCCTTGTGCTAGGATGACAGGCATACATGACTTTACCCGTGTCTCCTCTCTCTCTCTCTCTCTCTCTCTCTCTCTCTCTCTCTCTCTCTCTCTCTCTCTCTCTCTCGTGTGTGTGTGTGTGTGTGTGTGTGTGTGCAGGCACGCATGAATGTTTTGTCTACATTTATGGTAGGCACCTAGTACAAGAAATTAATTATTCCCTGTATTTTGGTATTTTGTTAACATGGGTTAAGCTGAGCCTGCCTTCCTGGGGGGTGGCTCCTTGGCCTGGTTCCATTGGAATGTTAAGTCTGCACCCAGGCCAGAGATTTTATTCTCATGACCCAGGCAGAGGTGCTTAGCCAGTTTCTCCCTAACAGGCGTTAACTGGAACTTTAACATTCTAGTTCCCTAGAATCATTTAGGAACTAGACCAGAGTGCAGAGCTCCCCAAACACTTTGGCATCTTTGGCCTCTAGCAAGGATGAAGCTGCCAAGAGTCCCAAGGACTTCCCTGGCTTTTAGTCAGAGAAAGAAATGGCTTGCTTTTCTTTGCAGTCTTTATACTCTCAACTTCCAGGCCAGTTTCTACCTCCTATTCTCATTACCCCTCCTTCCCCTGATGAGGTAACCCTAAAGGTCATTAAAGGATTGGAGTAATGAATGGTCTGGCTTTCTTCCAGCTGCATTTGGGGCATCAGGTGTGTCAGTTTGGGGGGCCTATCTAAAAGGCCCCAATTATCAGATGTAGGCAGAAAAGGAGATGTTTGGTGTCTGGAAAGGGACCTGAAGAGAAACAAAGACAATAGTTATTAGCACCACAGATCTTAGGCAGAGAACCAGGCGAAACTAAAGCACAGACAATTCTATAACACCCTAATCAGGCAGGCGTGCAGTGTATGCCTTTAGTCCCAGCACTTAGTGGCAGAAGCTCTGTTGAATTTGAGGCTAGCCTGGTCTATGCCAGGGATACGTAGAGGAACCCTGCCAGACAAAGTTAAAGGGGAAAAAATCCCAGTGGAGTTCATCAGAGCCCTTGTGGGTTTACAAGACCCCAAGACCCCCATCTATTGGGCTCCTTGTTTTTCTTTGGACTCTAGGGTTGGTCCCAGGGTGGTGCACCCCAACCTGCTTTCATGCCCTATGATAGCTATCACATCAGTTAGAAATCAGCATGATGTCCTTCCCAACAGCTTCTAGGTACAGAAGAAGAGTATTTAGCAACCATCTAACCTTGAGGTTAGAATATAGTGGATTTGCTTCTGGGTCCAGGGTTGTTACAATGAACCAAGTCTGCCAAGTCTGAAGTCTTTTATATGGGCAACATTTTTTTTTCAATGAGCAATTGGTGAGATATAGTTATCTAAATGGCATGTTATACAGAGTCACATCTAAGGCAATATATATGTATATGTATGTATATATATATACATACATACACATATATTCATATATACACATATATACATATATATACATATATACACATATACATATATGTGTGTGTATATATATATATCTCAAACCCAGCAGTGGCATCTGTTGTAGGCAGGAACAGCTGACCTTACTATGAACATGGCTGCTGTTTGTCTCAGGGTAATGATGTGTGACACCAGTTTAATAAAGACGAATAGAAACTTCATACATAAGATAATACAATAAACTAATACTACTTGGGACATAATGTTAAACTGCGAGGCTTTCCCAGGTAAACTTTACAGAAAGCACAAGACAGTGTATATACAGTACACGGGGTCCCTGCCAGAGCTGTGTTCTTGGTTGTGAATGAGTGTATATAACAAATAACACCGCAAAATATCACCAAGCAGATGGTTACAGCATCCAGCAAGGTTCACGAGGAATCCCCCATTCAAACCATGATGCTCCAGTTTCTAGGGAGAGATTTTTACACATAGGGTCCCTCTATCTTCTCCATGGATAAGCAACCCATTAGCTTTTTCAACACAGACACCTTTATGTCATGTGATAAATAATAGTGTATACAAAAGTATTGTTCCTTTACAAAAGTGAACCCATTGGTTCATACTGGAAAAGAGACTTGCTGTTGAATCTGGAGACAGCTAGATGGACTGAAACACCTGACTCCCTTTCTTTCTTCTTCTTCTTCTTCTTCTTCTTCTTCTTCTTCTTCTTCTTCTTCTTCTTCTTCTTCTTCTTCTTCTTCTTCTTCTTCTTCTTCTTCTTCTTCTTCTTCTTCTTCTTCTCCTCTTCCTCCTCCTCCTCCTCCTTCTTTTTTAATTTCTTTTATTTATTATTATATATAAGTACACTGTAGCTGTCTTCAGACACACCAGAAGAGGGCATCAGATCTCATTACGGGTGGTTGTGAGCCACCATATGGCTGCTAGGATTTGAACTCAGGACCTTTGGAGAACAGTCAGTGCTCTTACCTGCTGCGCCATCTCACCAGTCCTCCCTTACTTTTTTATGACTGGTATAGATTGGACCTCTATTCGATTGTGCATTGGGAAAAGGGATTAGGGGGAGAAAGAAATGTGTGTGTGCACATGTGCACGCACATCCTATATCAGACAGAACACCTGTTTTGAAAGCTCACCCCTGACATCTCTATTGCTGATGAATGGCAGTCAGCACCCATAACTGAAGATCAAGCCAACAGAAATACTTGCATTTACAAATGTGAAAACTGGAACCCTCCATGACTAGACTTGGGGTGACCAATACCCAGTCAGTGACCAATACCCAGGTATATCTGCAAACAAAGGCAAACACCTGAAAATACGTAGTAAGTACCCTCTTTCCTATAAAGAGATTCGGTAGTAGGACCTACAATACTCTGGCTGCCATTTCTAGATCTTCTAGTTTGTATTCAGGCCAGGCCTGTGTACAGAAAACTACCAGACATTTCTTTTTTTCTTTGTGTGCATGAGTGTTTGGCCAGTGTGTGTCTATGTGCCCTGTGGGTGCAGGGAATCGAGCCCAGGTCCTCTTCAGGGTCATCCAGCATGAATCTCTGAGCACCTCACTGCTTCCGACATTTCTTTCTTAAGGCCCATGGGTGGACGAGATCCCCATGGGTAAGATACAGTACAGGAGTGTCCATTGACAACGACCCATCTGTAAGACAAGACATATTGGAATGCCTTCCAGATCTTCTTTGTCCCCCTCTGCAAAGCATCTTCCTCTCAGGTTAGCCACTGTACTGATGCGACACCTGTGCCTCCCCCTCCCTCGTTTGCCACCATGAAGAAGACAAAGTTGGATCCACTTATCCACCTCTCCAGCAGTGACTCTAATGCTTGTGACCTTACTGGAGTCTCTCTGTGTCTTGCCTGGCTGGTTTTAACCTGTTTGTGCTGGATCCGCATGCAGCATAACTCCTGAGGGAAAATAAATCCTCATATATTCAAAGAAATCAGTTACCGTCTAATGACCATGTAAGTGAGGGAGGAATTGGCACCTTTGTGAGTTAACCTCCCAGTATTTCCTTTGAATTTTCCCCTCGACCCTTTTCTTCACATTTATGAGCTATCAATTCCTCTTACATTTCTCAGTCTCACCAGGAGGCAAGCATGAGAGCACTCAGACGAAACCCTCTTTTCTGTAAGTCAGGCTGCCTCAGTTAGAAAAGACTTAGCATACTTTACCCCCACACAATCTTGGATTAAGTATGGGAGTTTAGAGAATGTGGGACACAGAAAACTTGGGAAAATAACACAAAGTGTCACCTCCTACGGATCCTATAGAAGGGAAATCCCCGGAGGGAGGGCTCAGGGGCACCTGGAAGTTTATGGGAGCTGTCATTCTGGTGTATGCCATGCGGTTACATCAACGAAGACAGTGATGGAATCATGTGGCATCCACCATCTTTATGACGACGTCACAAATAGAATAATTCCGAAAAAGGCAGCGTCAAAATGTTCTTTTTCCTTAGCACGTTTATGTCACTGAATTTGAAAGTAAAAACCCAAGCGGCTTCTTTCCCCCGGATGATGTCCCATCCTGGCATAGCTTGTGCTCAGTGCCCTTTTATGGGAGTTTCTTATACCCAGCGTCAGGCCAAAGACAGGCCTGAAGCCCTAGCCGATCCAGCCGCACAGGAACACTGGACCGCTCGCCACAGTACCTCTTACCTTTGGTTTGTGCACAGGGTGTTCCCGTGGGCTGGCCCTTCCTGCATCCATAGAGACTTCTAAACCCTGGGGTTTTTTTGTCGGTGTGGAGGGTACCAGAGGACACACACGCATGGACACACACACACACACACACACACACACACACACACATGCTGGTGGAACACCAGGGCGTTTCCCTGGATGGGGTCTGAAGCACTCCTCCATGTGAGCTAGGATCTTGGATGAGCTCCCAAATTGTAAGAAATAAATTCAGGGTGGGAAGAGACCACTATTCCAACTGTAGAGTCTAGAAAAGGAAGAACAACAGAACTTTAGTCCTCACCAAGAGGGTGCCCTCGGAAGAACAAACACAACAGAGACGGGAAGTTTGGGTTTTATTCTAACTCAGGTAGTGACTGCATCTTTTCCCCATTGGCTGGGGCGGACCTCACGCTCTTATCCGATTGGCTGGTTTTAAAAGAATTGACACACCAGAAATGATGGAGGAAAGGGAAAGAGGTCACTGCTCCAGACCGTCACACTTTTAGACTATGGCTGGAGAGATGGCTCAGCAGTAAAGAGAATGCTCTTCCAGAGGTCCTGAGTTCAATTCCCAGCAACCACATAATGGCTCACAACCATCTGTAATGGGACCTGATGCTTTCTTCTGGTGTATCTGAAGACAGCGACAATGTACTCAACATACATAAATAAATAAATCTAAAAAATTTTTAGACTAGAACTGTGGGCCTTTGTTAACAAAGGTATTACCAGGTGTTTAAGCATTTGCATAAAATTCTTACACAGTAGGAAAGGTAAAAGTTTCGAGTTTCTTGTTCTAAACACGTCTAATATATTTGATAGAGAAGACTCATTTAATATTTCTAATCTAGTGCCCTGTAAACAGGTGTGTCGCACACCTGTCATCTCAGCACTTGGGAGACAGAGGCAAGAGGGTCAAGAGCTCGGGGTCATCCTCGGCTACACAACAAGTGTGAGGATAGCCTGGGCTAACTGAGGAGATGAATTACTGAGAAAGCCCCACCACTACCACACACACACTCTGGGTACTCAGGTCACAGCAGCTGCTGCCCCATGCTGCAGGGGCAGAAAGCCAGGAACCTGGGGTTCCCTGGATGGCCTGCTTGCCCAGCTGCCAAACTTCAGGTCCCTTCTCAAAGAACAAATGGAGCTGGAGAGGTAGCTCGGTGGTCCACAGCGCTGGCTGCTCTCGCACAGAACCTGGATTCAGTTCCAGCACCTGCACGACATCTCATACCTGCTCAGTTCCAGAGCGCCCAACGCCCTTTTGTGGCCTTCATGTATACCAGGCACAGATGTGGCCACAGACATGCATGCAGGCACTCACATATTTTGGAGACAGTCTCTGGATGTGTAGGCCTGGCTGACCTACAACTCAGAGATGTGCCTGCCACCACTACACAAGTGCTGAGATTAAAGGTGTGTGCTGTCATGCCCAATAAATAAATAAATAAATAAATAAATAAATAAATAAATAAACCTTAACCTGTGGAACAATACCTGGAAATTTCCCCCTGATCCCACAAGGGAGGACACACGCTTGCAAGGAAGCAAAAGCAATAGTGAATATTAAATGCCTTCAGGATATTTAAAACAATTACATTTTATTTATTGTTGGGGGGAGCCACCGGTAAGGTAGAGAAGCTGTGGTGGTTTGAATATGCATGGCCCATGGGAGGTGGCAATGTTAGGAGGTGTGGCTTTGTTGGAGGAAGTGCATCACAGTAGGGGGTGGGCTTTGAGGTCCTATGCTATAGCTCTGCCCAGTTCAGAAGAGAGTCTCCTCCTGGCTGCCCTCAGTTCTAGATGTAGAACTCTCAGTCTTCTCAAGCACCATGTCTGCATGCCATCATGATTCCTGCCATGACAATGGACTGAACCTCTGAACTGTAAGCCAGTCCCAATTACATGTTTTCTTTTATAAGCGTTGTCTTGGTCATGGTATCTCAATGACCAAGCAATGCAAACCCTAACTAAGCTAGCCATCCAGGAATGGCTCTCGAACTTCAGCAAACAGTCCAGGGGCTGAGCTCAGACCACCAGGCTCATTTGGGAAAAACCTTTACTGGTTGAGCCATATTTTGTAAAATTCAAAATTAATGAAAAAAAAAAGGCAGACCCAAGATAATTAATTAAACATTCACTGTTTGAAATAAAGTTCAGGGGCTGGAGAGATGGCTCAGCAGTTAAGGGCACTGACTGCTCTTCCAAAGATCCTGAGTTCAAATCCTAGCAACCATCCGAAATGAGATCTGACGCCCTCTTCTGGTGTGTCTGAAGACAGCTACAGTGTACTAATATAATAATAATAAATAAATAATAATATAATAAATAAATCTTAAGAAAAAAAGAAAGAAAGGAAGGAAGGAAAGAAGGAAGGAAGGAAGGAAGGAAGGAAGGAAGGAAGAAAGAAAGAAAGAAAGAAAGAAAGAAAGAAAGAAAGAAAGAAAGAAAGAAAGAAAGAAAGAAAGAAAGAAAGAGGTGGTGTACACCTTTAATCCCAGTGGCAGGCAGAGGCAGACAGATCCTTGTGAGTTTAAGGCCAGCCTGGTCTACAAGAGCAAGGTCCAGGACAGCCAAGGCTACACCTAGAAACCTTATCTCAAAAGGGGGTAGGATTTGGTCTTTATCTGCATTACTTCCTTCTGGTGTCTCCCCTACTAAAGACTTATGCATTCTGCTTAGGAGGTTGCTGCCAGAGGGAACTGACACCCTGACAGCCAGATATGGGGTCACACAATAATCCCAGCAGTGGAGAGGCTGCAGGAGGAGGGGGGGTTGGAGGAGAAAGAGCCTGTTTAGTGACACAGAGCCAGCTCCCTCACCTCAGGGTGAGAGCCTGTGTGTTCTCTGTAAAGTTCGTTCCTTCAGTAGCCCAGAGGCCCAAAGCAGCCGTATGCTTGAGCTGCTGTGCCTGTGTGTTTTCTGTTGCTGGCAGCCCAGCATCATAGACTGTGTGAGTTTTAAACAAAGTTTTCTTAAGGTCAAGTTTATGGTCCAAGGAAAGGGGAGCCACCACTGAATGGCAGAGTCCTGAGGCAGTGTCACTTGTCACAAGAGATAGGAGCTTGCAGGAGACCTAACCAGAGTCACCAAAGCTGACCTGCTCTTACAAAGATCTGCTCTGCCTGCACAACTAGACTGACTGGAGGATCTGCTGGGTCCTGCTCTGACCAATAATCAAGATCAGATTTTAGTAGGAAGGGTGGGATATTGCTCAGAGGTTGGGCTTCTACCTTCAGTGAGGGGCTGGGAGTGTGGCTCAGTGATAGATCACCTTCCATCATATTCCAGGCCTCATGTTCTATCCCTGTCATGGGAAAAATAACCCACATGGCAGCTCACTATCATTTCCAACTCTAACTCCTGTGAGATCTACCGCTCTCTTCTGGACTCCACAAGCACTGCATGCACATGGCACACAGACAGCCATACAGGCAAAACACCAACATACAACATTAGAAACGTACAAGTCTTTGGTTGTTTATTTTACTGGTGACTGGGTCTTACTACGCATCCCTGGATAGTGTGGAACTCACTACATAGACCAGGCTTGCCTTCAGCTCAGAGGTCCACATCCTTTTCTTTCAAGATTTATTTTCATTTTTAATTGTGTGTGTGTGTGTGTGTGTGTGTGTGTGTGTGTGTGCATGTGAGTGCAGGTGCCCTTAGATACCAGAAGAGGGCAGCAGATTCCCTGGAAGTGGAGTTAAGGTGGTTATGAGCCACTCAATGTGGCTGCTAGGAACCAGTGCAGCTCCCTTGTAATAGCAGCAAATCCTCTCCACTGCGAAGCCATCTCTCCAGCCCCAGCAGCTCCTTTTCTTTTCTCATCTTTTTTTCTTTTAAGATTCATTCATTTATTTATTTAATGTATACGAGTACACTGTCGCTGTCTTCAGACACACCAGAAGAGGGCGCCAGAGCCCATCACAGATGGTTGTGAGCCACCTTATGGTTGCTGGGAATTGACTAGCAACTCCTTCTCTTAGCTTAGAAATTATTTTGTTTATTTTGTTGTTATTGTTTTGTCCTGTTGAGACAGGGTTTCTCTGTGTGGCTATTCTGGAACCCACTCTGTAGACCAGGCTGGCCTTCAACTCACAGAGATCAGCCTGCCTCTGCCTCCCACGTGCTGGGATTAAAGGTGTGCACCACCACACTATCGCCTCACTGTTTTTGTTATTTTTATTTTTAATTATTCTTCTCATTTTAATTTTTAGGCTCTCACTCTTTCTTGTGTGTGTGTGTGAGAGAGAGACAGAGACAGAGACAGGGTCACACTCTGTTGTCAGAGTCACGCTGATGGCCCGGGAGATGCTCTGCTGGTAACTGGTTTATCATGCCAGTGCAAGGGCCTGAGTTCAACCCCAGAACCACATGACAAGGCTGTGGTACACTTCCTTGTAATCTCAGCGCTGTGTGGTGGAGGGAAGCAGGTGCCTGCTGCTCCTTGGAAAGTCAGCCTGACCAACTTGGTTTGGCCCTGTCTCAAAAAACTGGGGGAAAAAGGTATTCAGTTTACAGTTCTTAGAGTTCAAGACCAAGGCACAGTGTTAGACCTGGGTCGGGTCTGGTGAGAACTCTGCCATTGGTGGAATTACAGTAGTGGAAATGTGTGCTGAGACAGGAGACCACAACACAGGACAAGATGCCCGAGGGAGACTGGGTCCAGCAGCCCCTTCCAGGGTAGGTGACCTGAGGAGCCAGCACTAAATTACCTCCCCCACCCTCTCTCCCTCTCTTGATGTGTGTGTGTGTGTATGTACTCATGTGGATATAGCTGTGAATGTACATACATGTTTATACATGTGCAGGTGAATGGTCATTCCTCAGGAGATGTCCACCTTGTGGTTTGAGACAGATATCTCATTGGTCTGGGGCCCACCAAGTAGACCAGGCTGGCTGCCCAGTGAGCCCCAGGGATCCTCTGTCTCCAGCTCGCCAGAGCTAGGATTATAAACATGACCTCCTCCTCCATGTCCAGATTTTTAATTTATATTTTGAAGATTTATTTTTTATTATTTTTAATTGTGTGTGTGTATGTGTGCCTGTGTGCATGTGTATATGTGTGCGTGTGTCTGTGTGTGTGTCTGTGTGTGTCCGTGTGTGTGTGTGTGTGTATGTGTGTGTGTGTCTGTGTGCATGTGTGTATGTGTGCGTGTGTCTGTCTGTGTGTCTGTGTGTGTGTGTGTGTGTGTGTGTGTGTGTGTGTGTGTGTGTGTGTGTGTGTGCACATGAGTACAGGTGCCCCTGGAGGACAGAGGGTATTTGCTCCCCTGGAGCTGGAATTCCAGTCAGTTGTGTGCCAACTGATATGGGTGCTGGGAACTGTGGGGGAGAGGAGGAAGCCCTGAGACAAGGTGCAAGCAACAGATTAAATCCTGAGTGAATATGTATTGTTGATATGGGTGTGGCCACATTTAGGACCCCGGTGCCTCATGGGATTGGCAAAGTCCATCCCGGGTAAAGGCAAAGCCTTCTTTCTTCTGGTCCAAGATCAGTGTTTATGATCCATTCACCAGGGCGTATAAACACTGTCAACCACAGCTTCCTCCTCTGGAAGCTTCCTCCTCTGCAGTCCGGGCTGCTCCTCTGCAGAGACCTCCTACTGAGATTAGCTGTACAGCATGAGTGTCTCCTCAGTTTAGATATACAGGGCAAGCACGCTGAGTTTCTGGACAGAGTTGTTGTAGCGATTGGTGGATTGGTGTTTTCTTTCAGAGCAAGCACAGTCCACCCAAACCCAGCTTTTCTGGGCATGGCTCTCTCTCTCTCTCTCTCTCTCTCTCTCTCTCTCTCTCTCTCTCTCTCTCTCTCTCTCTCTCTCTCTGTGTGTGTGTGTGTGTGTGTGTGTGTGTGTGTGTGTGTGTCCTTCCATTGTCCCCTCAGTGCCCCATCTAGGCCCTGAAGCTGTGCAGAGCATGGTCCTCTGGAAGAGCACACAGCTCTTAACCACTGAGCCGTCTCTCCAGCCCTGAGCCTCACCTTGTAAAGATTTATTCATGTATATGGGTGTTCTGCCTGCATGTATGTTTGTACACTATATGCATGCCTGGTGCTCTCAGAAGTCAGAAGAGGGCCCTGAATCCCCCACACCAGAGTTAACGATGGCTGTGAGCTGCCTTGTGCTGGGAACAGAGCCTGGGTCTTCTGCAAGAGCAACAAACGCTTGACCTCTTGAGCCCCATGTCCAGTGTTTCAGGCAGGCTCTGGGGATTGGAACTGAACTCTGCTCCATGAGCCTGCACCATCTCCCACCCCACCAAGTTGCATCTTTTCAAGTTCCTACCATTTCAGTGCCCAGTTGCCATGGACCAAACCTCAAATACAGA
This sequence comes from Mus musculus, assembly GCF_000001635.26. Classification (NCBI taxonomy): domain Eukaryota; kingdom Metazoa; phylum Chordata; class Mammalia; order Rodentia; family Muridae; genus Mus; species Mus musculus. The sequence goes on from NC_000074.6 coordinate 83,769,570, forward strand.
AGCCCAAGAGGACAGAGACATCTCAGCTACCCCAGGGAAGGCAGGGCCTTCTGCCATCCATCGTCCTCCATTTCCCATTCCTGCCGTGCAGCTCAGTCAGCAGCCCAGATCTTCAGGCCTCAAGCTGGGGGTGGGGGTGGGGGTGGGGCTCAGGACCCTTTTCTTTCTGTCACCGGATCCACAGGTGACAGAAAGAGCTCTAGTGTGACTTTAGATAGCCAGCCTCCCTCCTCTCCTTACCCGAGCTGATTCATGTGACCTTGGCTCTCTGCTGGTATACTCAATCGTACCTCAAGGCCTTTGTAGTTGTTATTCTCCACCTGGAGCTTTGTCCCCAGATATCATGCACTTCAGGGTCTCAGGCCAGTCTGCGGTGCAGGTGTTGGCAGAGGATAAAAGCTGAGTCTGGAGGCTGGCTTAGGCGGGCACCACGTTCCTTCCTATTCCAACTTTAACATAATTGTAATGATAGGTATGGCATTCTCTCTCTCTCTCTCTCTCTCTCTCTCTCTCTCTCTGTGAGTGTGTGTATGTTTATGTATGTATACGTGTGCCAGCTAGAGGTGTCTTTCTCAATCACAGCCCATACTTTTATTTTCCCCTTGAGACAAAGTCTTTCTATGTCCTATGTCCTCCTGGCTGTCCTGGATGTCACTATGTAGACCAGTATCACAGAGAATCCCCTATGTTTGCCTCCCAAGTGCTGGGACTATAAGCATGTGTCACTGTCCCTGGCCTGTATTTTTTTTAACTACCTAATTGTGGAAGGCACAGAGGGTGTGCTCCTTTGTATATGCTTGGCTCTGGGAGTGGCACTAAGAGGAGGTGTGGCCTTGTTGGAGTAGGTGTGTCACAATGGACATGGGCTTTAATACCTTCATCCTAGCTGCCTGGAAGCCAATCTTCTCCTGTTTGCCTTCAGATGAAGATGTAGAACTTTTAGCATCTCCTGCACCATGCCTGTCGGGATGCTGCCATGCTCCTGCCTTGACGATAATGGACTGAACCTCTGAACCTGCAAGCCAGCCCCAATTAAATGTTGTCCTTATAAGAGTTGTCCTGGTCCTAGTGTCTCTTCACAGCAGGAAAATCCTAACTAAGACAGAGGTCTCAGACAAATGCTCACAGATAAGTACTAGGGAGCCAAGCATCATAAACACAGAGCTGTGTCTGCAAAGGGAGAGTCCTATAACCTGTTTTCTGCCCAGAAGCCTGGGAGAGGATGTGGCTAACAGCCTGATGATCTCTGTACTATCTGTGTCTACACTGGATCCTTCCCCAAACTGTTATCATGAGCTTGCCAATCTACAAGAAACTATCTTTATGGAAATTGTCACATGTCGTTAATCAACAGACCCCATCTTTATAGAAACGGTCACATTTACTTTACAAAGAGCTTCAATGTAGTCATGTCTTAAGTGTTATTGTGCACACAGGATTGACTTAATTATCACCAGGAAATTTTCACCAGATTGTACTGTGCTTAAATGTGCCTAAAATAAACTGGTTGGGGTCAGACTCCCAAAGTTTGAACCAGCACAGCTACTTAGTCATGATGAACTGAACTGCCTTCTTGCCTCCCTCAGTTCATTACTCTGATGGCCCTAGAGGTAGTAGAAACTCCCTCAAAGAATTAATTTTGAAGCAGAGCCTCACTGTGGAGACCAGCCTTAAACTCATAGAGATCCACCTGCCTCTGCTTTCTGGGTGCTGGGGCTAGAGGTGTGTAATAGCATGCCTGCCCACATTATATTTTTGAGGCAGGGTTTCTCATGGAACTTGAGACTTGCGATCTGCTAGGCTGGCTGGCTAGAGGGCTCCAGGATCTGCACCTCCCAGCACTGCTGCTACGGCAGGGCTTTTGTTGTTGTTGTTGTTGTTGTTTTGTTTTTTGTTTTTCGAGACAGGGTTTCTCTGTATAGCTCTGGCTGTCCTGGAACTCACTCTGTAGACCAGGCTAGACTCAAACTCAGAAATCCGCCTGCCTCTGCCTCCCGAGTGCTGGGATTAAAGGCGTGCGCCACCACGCCCGGCTGGACAGGGCTTTTTACACGTGCTCTGGACACTGAACTCTCCAGAGTGCCTGTGCTTGCCTCTCACTCAGTGCAGCAGTGACTCTGGGAAAAGCCTCAGTGTTGCCATGCTGCTCCTGCCTGTGGGAGTGGCTACTGAACTCCTCTCCCCCCTCACTTTTAAAAAATATTGTCTCATTTTACGTGTATGTATATGCTGAGTGCATATCTGTATATCACATGTATGCACGTTCCTTAGGAGGCTGGAAGAGGGCATCAGATTCCCTAGGTCTGGAGTTACAGATGATTGCGAGTCACCAGGTAGATGCTGGGAACAGAAGCCAGTGCTCTAAACAACTGAGCCATGCCTCCCTCCAGCCTCTTTGCTGGGCCTTCTTAATCACTCATTTCCTGTCTCTCCTCCAGCTAGAGGCGCTGGAAGCCTCAGCCATCTTCCGTTTCAGATGGTGGGTCACTGTTGCTCAGCTTGGTCCTCTTCTGCTCTTTTATAGCTGTGTGGCCCTGGTAAGCTATGCTCTCTCTGTGTGATTCAGCCTTTCAATTTGTAAAATGGGAGCATAATAATAATAATAATAATAATAATAATAATAATAATAAAATATATTTTTGTGTGTGTGAGTCCGAGTTTCTGTGTATAGCTCTGGCTGTCCTAGAACTCACTTAGTAGAACAGGCAGACCTCAAACTCAGAGATCCACCTGCATCCCTAGTACTAGGATTAAAGCCATGCACCACCATGCCAGCGAGGTCTTAACAAAACTTATCTTCCTGGTGTTCTCTCTCTCTCTCTCTCTCTCTCTCTCTCTCTCTCTCTCTCTCTCTCTCTCTCTCTCTCTCTCTCTCTCTCTCTCTGTGTGTGTGTGTGTTTTTGTAGTATCTTCAGGGCTGTGCTCAGGAAAAGGTATGAGAATGAAGGATCCTTTTCTGGAGGAAGGAGGGGATGAAGGATGCTTAGATGGGAAGAAAAGGAAGCTTAAAGGCACAAGAATGAGCGAGCCTAGGGAGGGCGCAACACCTCCGTGGTGCTAGCCACACAAGTCAAGCCAAAGCTGTTTAGGGTTATGGGACCCGTCCCTATGGGGTCAGCAGAGAGCGAGCTGGCGGAGCAGTGGGAGAGCTGAAGAAGGGGTCTGATTTCCATAGATCTAGGGTGGAGAGGACGCGCGAGGAAGCCTACTGGGGAGTTGAGCTGATAGGGCCAGGCTGCAGCTAGGCCACACGGGCTTGGGCGATGCCACGCCTCCTTGCCTTGGCATCCGAACATTTCCACATAAGGCTTGGCTGGCGGTGTCTGGGTGGCTGAGGAAGAAGCTTGTGCCCTTTGAGTTCAGGGAAATGAATTAGAAGCTCCTGGACTGGGTCCCAGGGGAGTCGTTGTGGACAGAGAGGTTGGATGAAACGGGAGAGTGGAGAAGACGGCCGTCAGGGCAGCCTCTCTGGGACCTGGCCATCGCCAACCGCCGCACTGGGAGACCTTCTCTTTCCCGAGCCTTCGTTGGCCCAGCAGCTCACATTTAAGTGCTTGGAGTTCATGTTCCTCTACATCATATCAGTAAACTTTGAGGTCTCAATTTCAGAATCTACCCAGAATCTACCTGCGCGCCATCTCCTCTACCAGGTCCAGCCCCATTCTCTACCCAGGAACCTGCGCAGTCAGCTGGCTCCTCCCCCTTAGTTCCGCCCAATTGTTCTCTTGGCCAGTGCTAAGTCAGAGTGGTCCTTGTGGTCCCACAGGTCTGTTACTCCTGTGTTCTCTCTTCCCACCAGCCCCACCGGCTTCTTTCTCTTCCCTGCGTGAGCCTGCCTTGAAACCTTTTTCCTGCTTATCTGTTTGCCTGGCGTTCTTCTCCAGAGGGCCCCCACACGGATCTTTCCGTCCCCAGATGCCCCTTGCTTAAAAATGTTCCAGAGTCTTGGTGGCTCACGCCTGCAGTATCAGCAATCGGGAAGCGGAGGGAGGAGAATTAGGAGTTCAATCAAGGCCAGCCTCAGCTATGTATCTAGTTTGAGGCCAGCCTGGGATACTTGAGACTCTATCTCAAATGAAAAAGCAAACACAAAACTCCACCCTTCCCCGTTTCCTTTCTCTTAACACAACTGTCAGCATGCTAGTTTATCTTGCTTCCTGTCTGCCCTGTGGAAGGTGGAGGTTCTTTTGTTTTTTGGGGGGGGTTGTTTTGTTTTGCTTTTGAGATAAGTTCTCTCTAGTCAAGGTTGACTTCCAAATCAAAGCAATGTCCCTGTCTCGGCCTCCCAAGTGCTGGGTGGGATTAGAGACAACAGCAAACACAGCTGCTTTGTGTGTGCACAGGTCCATGTCAAGTATACCCCTTAATAGCCCTTCATCTTAGTTTTTTTTGGGGGACACCATCTTTAATGGAACCAAGAACTTAGCTGACCAGTGAGCCTTCAGGACCCACCTACCTCCAACTCCTACCCTCCCTTCACCCCCCCCCCCCAAGCCTCGGCCCTGACACCCACTCAGTGCTAAGATCATAGAGGAGCCATCCAGTATTTTACTTGGGTTCTGGGGATCATACTGAGGTTCTCATGTTGACACAGTGAGCACTTTCGCAACTGGGCCATCTCCACAGCTCCCTCTGTGAGATGTTTCAAGACGGGGTTTTGCCATGTTGCCAGGCTAGCCTCCACTTGGCTCCTCCTGTCTCTACCTTTGAAGTGCTGGGCTGACAGCTACAGACACCATCTGGCCAGTTGGAGAGTGGGCATTTTTCTCTGGTTTGTTCCCCAAGGCTTCTTAGAACAGGGTCTATGGGTATTTGTCAACCCAGTGAGCTGAAAGGCTATCCCTGTGGTTTGTTATGGTGACATTTTAATTGCTTTGTTGAGGCACAATTTATGTAGCATGTAATTTGCCCATTACAAGCCTCCAGTTGCAGAGCTGGTGATGCAGCCTGTTGGAGCATCTGCTTAGCGCACACACCAGGAGCAGGGCTCCATCTCTGGCAGTAAAAGAGAAGAAGCCGGGAACCCCATGTTAGAAAAAGAACAGTCCAGGTGTCATGCAGAACGCAGGATCGAGGTAAAAGTGACCTCGCAAGGTGATATCTTTCTTCTTACACAACAATTGTGCCACAACCCGAAACTAAGCACACACTCAGCAAAATGGCACCGCCTTCTAATGAAGACGGTGGTCACGTCCGACTCAAGTAACCAATCAGCATAGGGGAGAAGGGGGGTTTCAAGGAAACATAGACCGACCACCCCAATCCCCCCTTCTCTTGTAAAAAACAAACAAACAAACAAACAAAAAACCCCTCTCTCTGCTTTCTGAAGAGATAACAGACATTTTGAAGATGGGGCAAACACTGGTCTGGCTTTTGCAGCTGAAAGGCGTCATTAGGTATGGCAGTCAGGGTTCCCTTCTAGTGGGCCTATTAGTAATAAAGACCCCCAGGTAGGTGCACAGGTCGCTTCATTTGTGTAATTGTCAGGTGTAGCAAGGAAAGCAGACCCTTGACTGGAGAAGTGGCGGCAAGATGGTTAGCATGGCAAGGCCCAGGCGGGGAACCGGGAGTCAGAATCGAGATTTTTAAATGTCAAAATTAAAGTCCATTAGGATGTCTCGATGGGCTCACAGGCCCTCCATTTACTGCCACTCCTTGTTTGTCTTTGGCCTCTAAAGCTGGTCTCCAGAGGGATGAAGCTGAAGCCAGGATCTGCTTCCAGGCCCTTAGCTAGCTGCTGGAGTGGCTGGGATCAGTGTGAGGTCCCTTGAGCCCTGTGGCTTCTGGGTAGAGAGAAGAGGTCTTTAGCTATCATTGTGTTTTAGGTTAAGGTGAGATTAATAGTGGATCCGTCTGTCTGGGCAGCAGGCAGGTGCCACAGTGAGCAAGGTCTGAGGCCTTAAATTGGGGCAGAGATTACAGTCGTTACTGAGGAGTAGTTGTCTAAGCAGTGGTCTGGATGGAGCTAAGCCTACCGTGGGGAGTGTGACCCCGGACTGTTGAGCATTGGTCTCTCGTTGTATTTTCCTGCTGGGCAGTTAAAAGTGTGCTGTGGCCAATAGTACCCTTTTTCTTTTAAGTGTTAAGGCCAGTTGAGTCTCTGGTCCTCAGGGGTCACCTGGGTTTGAGAGGGACCTCTGGCTCCTGCGTCCTTTTTCCAGTTGTTTCTTTTATGTGAGAGTAAGTCAAAGGCCTTCCTCGTCTCCTCGGCCTTTACTCGAAAGCACAGAAGACATTTTCCCACTAGGCTGACCCTCTTCTTTGTAGACTGGACACTGGTGACGGTCTACCAGGTGGGGTCTCCATGGCCTCCTTGAGCAAGACAACAGGTGACTCCCAACAGTTATAGGAAAGTTGGGAAGTCCCATAACTCCCTGGGGTCTAGTTGAACTTGGAGGACAAGGAGGGGAAGCATTCTCTCTTTAATCCTTCTGACCACATTAATATAGCCGCCAGGCAGGAATTTTGAACATTTAGAGTCAGCTACCCAGTCTGGTCCTTTTACCTACTGTGTGATATTTAGACAAACTTAAGCAAAACCTGAAACCTTTTAAACTCTGTTGATGTAAGCAGAGGTTTGATAGCAATGTGTTGAACTTTGACCTTAGAAAATATGATGTCGTGTACATCAACTCTAAGCCTCATCCTTTACCCGGTTCATTTGCTCGGACCTTCGTAACTTGCATAAGCCTTTTGGTTTAGTTATTATTATTATTATTTTGGTTTTTCGAGACAGGGTTTCTCTGTGTAGCCCTGGCTGTCCTGGAACTCACTCTGTAGACCAGGCTGGCCTCGAACTCAGAAATCCACCTGCCTCTGCCTCCCGAGTGCTGGGATTAAAGGCGTGTGCCACCACGCTCAGCATTATTATATTATTATTATTTTATTATGAGACACAATAACAGCAACGAACTTACTCAGAACGAACTCAGGTATTGTGAGAATATTCCTCCCACCCCCCATGAGAGGACTAAGCAATGTCGTCCCTTTTCACAAACCAAAGTTGATTTCAATAAAGTTCACCCTGGAGAACCCAGGGGTTTACTAACAGAATGTGGCTGCCGGGTTACTGACAGGCAGCCACACTGGAAAGTCTGCACCCAGCATGAATGATGGCTTCCCAAGAGCTTAATAGATGAAGGTTCCTCTCCCTAACCTTCCTCCACTGTTCAACTCCAACTCCCTGCTAAGACCTTGAGGCCAAGTGCAATTAGGGCAGAACTGCACACAGCTGGCTGGGAGGAGTGGGGGCTGGATACTCAGCAAGGGTCCAGCGACCCTGCCACGCCCTCCCCATCTAAGGAACATCAACAATCAACAACTCCAGCTGTGACGATCTTTTGTAAGAAGTCAAAGAAGTCACCAGTGACAGCTATTTGTCTGTGCAACACCACTTTAATAAAAGACAGTTGACTCCAAACTACATACATAGGCTAATGTAGTAACAGCTTTTAATTTCCCAGGTAAACCTTGTAGCAAACACTATCTTAATAGAACACACAGTGCTGTCTTAGCGGCACTTATAAGTGTTTTTAAAGAGTGAGCAGCAGAACTCAGCCAAGGAAGTGGTTAAACTACAGCCGGAGTTAAGAGCTTAGAGAGAGGCTCTGGGTGCCCACGGCTCCATGGATCAGAAACAGAAGCAGACAAGCAGGGAGAGGAGTCTGGAAAAGGGGAAGAGTGCTCTATGTCAGTTAGAGAAAAGCAGACTGGGAGACCCTGGCAGAGAGAGCAGGCATGAAGGCCCCAATGTCCCAGACTCCAGTGTCCCCCAAGCAGGCTGGTTTCCTCAGTTCCAAGGGTAACCACCCGCTCCTGGGGCCATCAAGGCCCACTTGAGGTCTGTGCTCTCCCCAGTTCTTCCTGGGCTACTGGAAGTCACATGAACATCCAAGTCTAGACATCTCAGTGATCAGCTCCCTTCGATGCTTTTAGTGTTGTAGACACGCGGTTGGGGAGGCTCTCAAGTCCCCTCTAGAAACCAGTAAATGCATCATGTAAAACAACGTGTCAAAACAAAACACAGAACTAAAAGGTAAAAGAGCATCACAGAGGTCAAGTGTTCCCGCCTTGGTCTGGTATGAAAATACATTGACCTTGGCAATCAATACAGGTCATGGAGGAGTCTTCCCTAGACCCCATTTCTATGATCCGATGGCCTTAGGAAGGTGAAGACCAAGGAAGGGAGGGAGGGAGGGAGGGAGGGAAAGGGAAGGGAGGGAGGGAGGGAGGGAGGGAGGGAGGAAGGGAGGTGGATGGCTGTGGTGCAATTCTGGGGCATTTGTTGATCCAATGAGGGCTCATGGTAATGGGAAAAAAAAAAAACATTGAATTAGTTTAGCATGGATATGGGAGGAGCCTAGGTACTAGGCCTGAACACACGGCCTAGGTAAAGGTCCACCACCACCACCATCACTGCCACCCGAAAGAAAGAAAGAGAGAAAGAAAGAAAGAAAGAAAGAAAGAAAGAAAGAAAGAAAGAAAGAAAGAAAGAAAGAAAGAAAGAGAACAAAGGAACAGGTAAAATTCCAGGGTCTCACTCCCAAGAAAAGGGGTTACAAGTCAAAACTGTGAATGCCAACTGGTGCCATCTGGGTGCCATTTTTACCTCCCCTGGGTTCCTGCAGACACACTGTAACCCATGAAAGAAACAGCAAGGGGGCAGGGCCTGGAGAGGTGTTTAAAGCCCATTGGTGACTGGTGATCCTGTGGGCGTTCCTCTCTACTCTGTGGCCCTCCCACATTAATCAAGAAAGGTGGGATGGAGACATTTTGTTAACGAAGTTTCCTTCTTCCCAGATGGCCAGAACGTGCATCAAGGTGGCAAAAAATTTAGCCAGCACATCCACCTGGACATTTTCTTTGCTTGTTTTGTTTTTGTTTTGTTTTGTTTTGTTTTGTTTTTCCACAATATTTTCTTATGCCCTCTTTGAGTTCCTGGGATCCTTATTGAGTTAAAAAAGTGGTGGCGCACTCCTTTAATCCCAGCACTCGGGAGGCAGAGACAGGTGGATTTCTGAGTTCGAGGCCAGCCTGGTCTACAGAGTGAGTTCCAGGACAGCCAGGGCTACACAGAGAAACCCTGTCTCGAAAAAACAAAAACAAAAAACAAAAAACAAAAAGAGTGTCATCCTGGGGGCCACCACAATTGGGCCGTGTCTCCCCAATGGAGAGGATCTCAACCATCTCCCAGATGGATTTACAATCCTGGAGAACACCCAAATTATTAGGAAAAAAGATAATCGTGATGTCCCACAAAGGAGCACACCAACAAAGGGAAACTAATTTGGCAAAGTGATTTTTTCTTCTTTTTTGTAGAAAGGGAATACCAGAGCTCAAAATGGGCTAGCCTACACACTGACCAAAATTGCCTGTGTCTTCTACCCGAATGTAGGTGGTGTTTGGTGGGAGCTAGACCGCAAGATTTGATGCAAATGACCAATCAGTACAGAGAGGAAGGTATTGAGAAATGCAGGCCTTTGCTGGGCTGACTGCAAGACAAAAAGAACCAGTGTCTTCCATTCCAGCACTTGACAGCTAGAGGCAGGAGAGCTACCAGTGTGTGAGGCCAGCCTGGGCAGTAAGGAACGGAACGACCCTGTTTCAATAAAGATAAATAAAGCTGTCAAAGTCTCCTTTAATGTTATGGTAGTTTGGGGCCTGGAAAGATGGCTCAGTAGGGTAGGTAGTATTTGCCTTGTAAGCATAAGGACTTGAGTTCAGACCCCACAGAATAATCCCAGCACTGGGGAGGGTGAGCTAGAAGGACCCCTGGGACTGACTGGCAGGGAGATGGCTCCTGAGGCATGACACCTGGAAGTGTCCTGTGGCCTCTACACTCACACACGTGTAGACTCAGATATTTACCCCTACAGTCACACATACATATGCACACACATGCAGTCACACACACATGTGCAGACATAGACACATGCAGTCTCAAACACATAGTGCAGTCACATGAGCACACATGCCACAATTAGCAGTTCTGGGGTTGGAAGCCAGGGTCTCAGGCTCAGTTTGGGTCCTAAAAGTATCAGTGCCCAGCTCTGAGACTGTCTGGGCTCCCCCAGGCTCCCCAACAGCAGCTCTCTCACTAGGGTCAGAGCATGGTAAACATAGAAAGCTTAGCCTTTGGTGTCTCTGTAAACAGGAAGCTGGCCAATCCCTTTAGAGCTGAGATCCTTATCAATCTACCCAGCGGTGGCTCTGTGTCCTCGCCTGCCTCTCCCATACAACCTACAACAAACCAGCTGACAGCAAAGTCCTCAGAGGTTGGGCCCCATGTCCCAGCTTCCCTCTCCACAGCCCAGCCCCACAGTGTGGAGAGAAGAGTCCACAGTACCCACCACAAGGCAGCCTCACTCAGGGCGATCCAGGCTGTGGGGAGAAGCCAGGGCACCTGCGTGGGCAGCTCCCCGAGGGTCACTGGGAAAGATAATAATGGGATCCTCAAGGACACTGGTTCAGGGACAAAGACTGAAAGACAGTGGGAGAGAAAGCAGTCTCCAGTAGGGGCAGGTCAGTTCCAGGCTACCACTAGTGACTACCCAAGTCCCTCCTCAGCTCCAGTCTTCTCCACAGCTTAGAATGAGCCACCCACCACCTTCTGGCACACAGGTGGCACTAAGTTACATTTTTCTCTTTCCTAACAAACAGCTCCCTAACCAACAGTTTTAACAATGTTTCTCCAGGTCCCTTGGGCTTAGGACTCAATCAAGTGTGTGTGTTCTGGTTCCCTACTAAAGGGCCACATGGGCCGTTTTCCCAGCCTGATCTCTCTCTCTCCTCTTCTCTAACTTTTGTAACTATCTGATAGACCAAACGGGACTGTCTCCCCTGCCCCATGCACTCTCTGCTCCCTGGTCCTTTGACTGAAAGGCCACCCAGGAAGGTGTCAGTTTGCTTACCCTCCCATAAGGCCACCCTGCTACCTACAAAGCCACACAGGCAGGCGCCAGCACTTTTACAGATAGGGGAACTGAGGCCTAGAGCAATCAGCTTCAGCCTCCCCAGCCCTGAAGTCCCCCAAGGTGGGACAGGATTCTCCTAGAGTCCTCCACACAAGCTCCTGACCACCTCTTGAAGGCAGATGTGCCTTAGACCAGAACCTGTGTCCTCTGAATCTGCTGGTGCCCTAAGTCAGAACCACGGGGCCTATCAAGCCAGCTCTAGGTGGGAATTCGGATTCTGACCTGTCGACGGGCTGAGACCCTCCAAGCAGGCAAAGTAGAAAAAGCCCAAGGAAAGAGAGGGGGTGAGGGGGGGCTTTGAGAAGGGAAAATATTTTGGTTCTCAGGAGGCGAGGAAATTGTCTGATTCCCAACCGATTAGGAGTAATTAACCCTTCGCAAGGCAGTAATTAAGTCTGTGCTGCTGAAGCCATAATTAGAAGCCCTAGAGGCTCCGCCCCTCCCTAAGCGCACCAGCAGACTTGGGGACTGTCCTGGCTTTCCTAGGATGCTGGGGAGGCCACCAGTCTGGCCAGGGACCCCTCAAGTATGGAAAGAAGCAGTGTTCCTGGAATCAAGTCATTCTTTTTTTTTTTTTTTTTTCCTGAGAATGCACAGGAAGGCTGGGCATTGAAAAGAATACAGGCATGTGCCACCACATCTAGTTTGAGGACATTTTTGTCTGACTGAGAGGTTTCACACTGCAGCCCCAGGTTGAGGTAAAGAAGGTGGGGACACCAGCTCTCTCGGGGGTGATGGGATGGTAACAGAGGTTCCTGTACTAACTCTAAATATCTGAGGCCAGGCATTGGTTCCAGAGCCAAAACGGCTATGCAGAGCCTGGAGTCTGCCACAAAGGGAGACGAGAGGACAGGGACAGGACTCTGATGGCCAGGCCCGTCACATAGATCATGGTTGACTAATCCAGGCCTGTAGGGTGGCATAAGCCATGGTATGGCACACACCTGTCACTCACCCCAGCTGCTCAGGAGACTGAAGTAGAACAGCACAGCCCCAAGTCTGGCTGAGCTACAGAGCAAGCTCAAGGCCAGTCTGTGCAGTTTCCTAAGGGCCTGAGAATGGAAGCTGTAGGTTCAATCCATAGTGCCATACAGTAAAGAAATAGTTTTATTTTAACATTTGAAGAGCAAGCAAGGTTCTTGAGGACTGGAGTGAGAGCTCCCTGCAGTGAGGGAAGGCTAGAGATGTAGCCGCCTACCCCCGCCACCTTGTGCTTTTTAAACTTCATTTATTCTTTTGAGACAGGGTCTTTTTTTGTTTTTGTTTTTGTTTTTGTTTTGTTTTGTTTTGGTTTGGTTTTGGTTTTTCAAGACAGGGTTTCTCTGTGTAGCCCTGGCTGTCCTGGAACTTACTCTGTAGACCAGGCTGGCCTCGAACTCAGAAATCCGCCTGCCTCTGCCTCCCGAGTGCTGGGATTAAAGGCGTGTGCCACCACGTCCGGCGAGACAGGGTCTTAAAAACTCAGGATAGTCTCATGTAATTCAGAATAGTCCAGATTTACAATGTAGCTAAGGATGGCCCTGACTGCCTGGCCCTCCTGCCTCTCCAACCTCATCTAGCTTCATACATTTTAGAAAATTTGTGGTCAGAGGCAAAGGCCAAAGAGAGTGATGATTAGACTTGTTTGTGAGCCAGGGTCCTTTCTGTGAGTCACATGGCAGCTGAGAGTGGGGTGGTGACCCCACAGGTTTTGGCTCAGTGTAAGGCTTATTCTTCCCCGGGTCAAATTTCTGTCCCGGTGTGTGTGTGTGGGGGGGGTCTTGATACCACCCCTCTCTCAGTTCTGGCTACCCTGACCTCTCTTATAAGAATTCATCAACTGCCCTCTGAGATGGCTCAGTGGGTAAAGCCACTAGCTGCCTAACCTGAAGACTTAAGTTCAATCCCCAGAACCTGCCTGGTAGGAGAGAAGCAACTCCTGCATGGGTCCTCTGACCCCTACATGTGTGCCATAGCATGTGCACTGTCACACGTGTGCATACACAGTAAATAAATAAATAGCACATTGGCTTAAAGACGTCGACTCTGTGATTCAGTCTTGCAAATGACCTGAGTTCAGTTCCTAGCACCCACCTGTAATTCTAGTTTCAGGGCACCTGACACCCCCTTCTGATCTCAGAGGGTACCAGGTATGTGGGGTACAGACACACATGCAGGGAAAACAGTCATACACATAAGATAAATCTGAAAGAGGGAGAGAGCTTTACCTTCAAGCTTGCCTGCCCCAGGGCCTTTGCATTTGCCACACCTAACTGGAAAACCTAATGTAATTCATTCTTTCTCTCTCTCTCTCTCATGTTCATGTGTGTCTAGGTGTGTATGTGTGTCCGTGTGTATTGGTACCTGGAGCTTGGTGTGCTCATGGGGTAGCTCAGAGCTTTTCAACCCTCTGCACAAGCCACACCGCCTGGAGCCGGCTCTGATCTGCGGTCTGGCTCTTCAGTCATGAACGTGTCACTCTATCCCTCTGTTGGCCTTCTCCTCAGTACACTTACTGAATCCAGCAATTGTCTTGTCTTGTCTGGTCCCAGTTGCCCTCCTGAGCTCACCCTCATCCTCATGCCATCAGGAGCTCTGGCCGATTTAAATGCTCTCTTCCCTGTCTCTGACCCCAGACCAGGACAAGCACAGAGGCGCTCGGCAAATGTCTGTTGCATGAATACGCGGACAAATTCTGGCTGAGAAAGCGTCCTTTGCAGGAGAATTTCATAAACGTGAGCTGTTTCTAAAACTACTCCTGGGGATGGGGGAGGGTGCGCCCTGGGCGGGGAGGAGGTGGCTGTGACCCACTTTCGCAGGCGCCGCTCGCACCTCCACTTGGCGGCCCACAGGTGGCGCTCGCTCCCCGCGCTGCAGCAGCAGCCTTACCGGTCACTAGCGGTGTGTCCGGGTGTTTTTGCAGACAGAGGCCTGTAGACACCGCCTGGTTGGGAAGCTTTTTGATCATGTGTGAGGTAGAGATGAAGGTGCCCTCTCTACCTATTTCCTAGCAGTGCGCACACTAGCTAAGTAACCCCCAACTTATGCATGCAAGGACAAACTTACATAGGCCATGGCTGGCTCAGGGATGGAGGCAGGTGCGCATTCACAGTAGCGATGTGTATTGTAGAGAGAAACTGAGGCTCAGGCTAGTGACATGACTTGCTCAGGTTCATAAACCAGGTGAATGGGTGACCTAACATAAAAATACATTTTAGCCTAGTGACCTGAGTCCAAATCCCTGAAACCACGTGAAGGTGGGAGGAGAGAACAGATTCTACAAAGGTGTCTTCTAGCCTCTGCACATGCGCTATGGATCCCTCCACCAGTAATAAATTTAAAAAGGCAGACAGATCTCTGAGTTTGAGCTGGTCTACACAGGAAGTTTCAGGACAGGCAGGGCTATTTGGTGAGACCCCATTTCTAAATAAATAAATAAATAAATAAATAAATAACCGACCAACCATGTAGGCTGGAGTTGGAAGAGTGCTTTTCTAGCCTGCATGCTGCTCTGGGTTGGATCTCTAGCACTGACTAAAACCAGAAATGCTGTTCTCACCTGGCACTCACAAGGTGCAAGTAGAGGATCCTGCTTCATCGCGAATTCAAGTCCATCCCGGGCTACATGAAACCTGTCTCATAAAATAAAATAAAATAAAATAAAATAAAATAAAATAAAATAAAATAAAATAAAACAAAACATACAGCTGAGAGAGCTAGGGGTGTCGCCCAGTGGAAGAATACTTTCTGTGTATGCAGAATATGATCCTTGGTTCAATTTGTGCCCTTCCCCCTCAAAAAGCATTGGAAAACCCTGGCATGGGAGTGGTGCCCAGGCTATAAAATGCCTCTTCCAGGTGGGCGCGGGAGACACAACAGCCTTGAATGTTCCATCTCCCCAGCTCCCACCCCCTCTGGTTCAGCTGCTCTCTGAGGTTCCTGAGTCTCTGCCTCTTGATGTTGGCTCCTTGTTTGAAGGGGATCACTCTGCAGTTTGGAGGATGCTGGGTGGATCCCTGGTCATCGAAGCTGAACCCCTCTGTCTCATGGGCCCCTTGCCTGCTGCTGAACCATGGCTGCCCTGCTCCAAGCCCCACCCCAGGATTTTTCTTGCTTTCCCCAAGGTCAGAGTCCAGAGGGCCTTCCTGGAACCCCACCCCCACAATGTACAGGAGAGAAAATGAGGCACGAGGAGGCCTTAAGGGAAGAATAGCCAGGAAAAGAGAGAGAACGTCTACTGAGCAGACCCACATAGGACTTTGTAAACTGGTGTGTGCCTTTACCTAGTTCAAGGTCAGATTGGGATTCAAGAATGGGAGCCTAGTACCTGATTCAGCTAATAATCTCCGAAGGCTTTTGGAGAGAAACTTGAGAAGCCGCTGGGTCTCTACACCAAGTACCTGTTGTGGCTGGGTGCTGGGCCCGGTGCCCACCCACTAACCTCGCCAGAGATCTCTCCTCGTGGTGTGTTAATCCCTGAACTTCTGGCTTGGGGTTGGGTACACTCAAAGGTTTGGATGTCCAGATGAGGTTATGCCCAGAGTATCTACTCAGGGGTGCCCCTGCCCTTTGCTGTGGTCGTTCAGAAGCCCTCTTTGGGCACAGTGAGCCTGCTACTCTAGCCCAAGCGGGTGGCTGCAGCCGGCTGTGTGTATGTTTGGCATGCCTGTGTGTTTGTCTGCTGCGATGTGTTTACATCAGATTTTTCTGGCCCGAGTGTGTCTGTCTTTGTTTATCCTTCTGCTCTGTCTCCATGAATGCGGAGGAAACTTCTGTTTTCAATTGGAGGCCAGAGAAATATCTTAGTGCGACGTGTGCTCAGATGGATTGGAAGGGATTTCCCACTGGATTCTCTAAGGTTAGAGTAGGGGGAGGATTCTGCCGGAATCCAGGCCAGAGGGAGAAGCTGCCGGAACTGGTCCTTCTGTGTCAGGAAAGAAACTGAGGCACAGGGTGGCCTGAGAAAGGGTAGCCGGAAACAGGGGATGCCTACTATAAACTAGCCACATGTAGAGTGTTCTACTTGCATAAATGCTTCTTGAGCTGGGTGAAGTGGCACACAATGTCATTCTTGCCACTTAGAGGAGGTTTATTATCCAGGATTCTCCAGAGAAACAAAACTGATAGAATAAATCTATAGATATATAAAAGGAGCTTATTAGAGTGACTTACTGGCTGTGGTCTGGCCAGTACAACAATGGCTGACTCCCAACAGAAAGTTCAAGAATCCAATACTTGTCCCACCCGCAAGGCTGAATGCCTCAGATGATCTTCACTGTACAGCAGAATCGCAAAGAGTCGGCTCTAATGCCAGTGAAGGAATGAATTTACCAGAGATAGTGAGGACAGTCAAAGAACAAGAGCTTTTTCCATATCTTTTATATAGGCTGCCACCAGAGGGTGTGGCTCAAATTTAAGGTGGATCTAATCAAGAAAAACAAAGCCAGGTGTGGTGGCGCACACCTTTAATCCCAGCACTTGGGAGGCAGAGGCAGGCGGATTTCTGAGTTCGAGGCCAGCCTGGTCTACAGAGTGAGTTCCAGGACAGCCAGGGCTACACAGAGAAACCCTGTCTCGGGAAAAAAAAAAAACCCTCCCGGTGTCTCCAGCTGCTGGGACTTCCTAACGGAATCAGGTTGACAACTAAGATTGTCCATCCAAGGACAGTGAGCTGCAGGCTTGCCTGAGCCACAGAGTAAGAGCCCATCACAAAAACAAAACAAAACAAAAAACCAACAACAATTTATAAAGTGAATTTTACTTTATTTTGAGACCAAGTCCTACCTTGTAGCCTAGAATGGCCTAAGATTCGCCATGTAGCCCAATAAGGCTGCAACCTGTGGTCAATCTCCTTCCTCAACTTACCCTGTGCTTGATTACAGACCTGAGCCACCCTGCCTGCTTTCAAACAAAAACCAAAGAGGTTTAGGGGTTGGAGAGATAGCTCAGCGTTAAGAGTACTAGCTGGCTTTGCAGAGGACCCACGTTCCATTCCCAGCACCCACATGAAGGCTCACAGCTCTCTGCAAGTTCAGTTCAGCAGGATCTGCCAGTTTTTGGATTCCTTGGCCACCAGGTGTGTGTTCATACACACTAAATAAAAATATTTTAAAATTTTAATTTAATTTGAAAAGTTACGTGTGTGTGTGTGTGTGTGTGTGTGTGTGTGTGTGTGTGTGTGTGTGTATGTGTGTGTGTGTGTGTGTGTATCAGTGCAGGTGCCCAGAGATGCCAGGAGAGGGAATCTCATCTCCAGTAGCTAAAGTCACAGGACACAGGACATTGAGGGCCCATGGGTGCTGGAAATTGAACTTCTGTCTTCTGCAAGAGCAGTGTTAAGCTCTTCACCACTGAGCCCCTCTCCAGCCCCCAAATTTTTAAACAGTGCTACAAATGTAGCTGAGATGTAGCAGCTGCCTGGGGTCTTCCCAGCACCTGCAACATACAAGGAACTCTCTTGTTCCTATTTACAAAAGAGAAAAAGTGCTCAGGGTAGGGAGCCAGGTACCTTTGGGAGCTCAGTTCTCCAAGGCTCTTGTATTTCTTTGCTCTTTTCAAGTGATAACTGCATTTTTTTTTTTTTTTTTGAGATAGGGTCTCATGTAGCCCAGTCTAGCCTCAAACCAGCTAATAGCCATGACTGGTCTTGAACCCCTGATTCTTTTGCCTGTAGCCCAGACTCCAGACTGGTCTCAACTTCATGGCAACCCTCCTGTCTCAGCTTTACCAGTGCTAGGATTATGGACAGGTACCACCATAGCCAGTCTGACAGTACCTCTGAAGCTCCACGATTGACGGGCTTCTCTGTGCCTCAGTTTACCTTTATCATCCACGGGTCTCAGCAGAGGATCCTTGACAGGTGAAGAGTCTGTGTTTCTTGGCAGGGTGCCCAGTTTCTTGTATTTTCCTCCTGTGGATAATCTAGGCCCAAAAGGGCTGGTTGGATCTGGGAACAGATACATCAGTTAGCATTAATTAATACTCCCTGTAGGATCAGCAGTGTGCCAGTGACAGGTCCCCAAGCTCTGAAGGATCTTGAGGCTGGTGTGAGTCCCTTGTATGTGACATTCAGGGTCTGAGGTTCAAGCTAGAGTCAAAAAACAGGGTCCATGGTGATAGAACACCTCAGTGTAAGCTCTCAGAGCCACTCAAGCTCAGAAGCCTGGGTTCCTGATCTCCTCCTGGACATGTTCTCCCACCTGCTGAGAGATGTGATCTGGTGTCCCCCAAAAGGTCACCAATACTCCACACAGAATCAAACTCTTTGGTAAGTCTTCTTCATCTCTGCCTCAGTTTCCCCATCTGTAACACGAGGGTTATTTTTTTCTTTGCAGAGTCATTAGGAAAGATAAACAGTCATGGAAGTTTCGTGTCACGCAGTGACATAAGGAAAGCTGGCGACGGGAGCTAAGAGGCAAGCACTTGTCAGTTCCTGGCACTGGGATGTGAGACAGGTATTCTGCATAACCTTTCCCAGTCTGAAAAAGGGGGCTTCGCGTCTGGCTCAGCATCATGGGGTTGTTAGAAAGGGGCTGGAGAAACGGCTCAGAGGAAAGCACTGGCTGCTCTTGCCTAGAACCTAGGTTCGATTCCCAGCACCCACAATGGCAGCTCACAGCTGGCTGCAATGCTAGTTCTAGAAGAGCCAATGTCCTCGTCTGGCCTCCGTGAGCACACAAGTGGCATACATAAATACAAGCAGGCAACACATTCATAAACATAACAAATAAAATGTTTTAAGAAAACAATGAAATAGAGTAAGTATGACTTTAAACTCTTATAAGTGTGATGGCAAAGCACAGTGAATATTGGTGTGAACTGTGTAAGTGGGGCTGGAAAGTGGGTCCCGGTGGATACAACATTTGTCATGCAAGGGTGGGGACCTAAACTCAAATCCGCAGCACCCCCCACAATGCCCTGAATATCTGGGATGCCAGTGCTCCTACAAGGCATCATAGGCAGAGACTGAGAATCCTCAGAAATTCAAAGCCTGGCTACTGGGTTGAACAAGCAGCAAACAGGAGACCCTATTTCAAACAAGGTGGGAGGTGAGGACCAACACCCGACCTCTGACCTCTGCATGTGTGCACTTACATTCACATAAGCCAACACAGTTTTAGAGGTGTGGTGTTGAGGGCAAGAGAATGTTTTCTCTGATTAAGGTTTTTAGGATTCCACAGGGAAACCCAGCTAGCCTTGAACAGCTTCAGTCTTCCAGGGCCGGATTACTGGCAGGTACCAGCATGCACAATTTAGCCTTTCTTTTATCTCATCTTACTCTTCAGTGTTGGACTTTGAGCAAGTGAAGTCAGCATATGACCATGTACCCATACGTGACGCCCAAGAGGGCCCCGTTTACCCTACACAGGGGCAGCATCTTACACATGATGTGCCCACCGAGCACGGCTTAGCTGTGTCTCCTCCTGAGCAGGTGAGATGGCTTTCTTGTCCAGCCTGTTTTGTTCTTCCAAGCCTTATGGCCTGGCTTGTATCTCTAGGGATTATAGAATGGAAGAAAACACCAAGTTCACAAGTTGCCCTCTGACCTCCACGTGCAGACCAGGATATGCCTAAGTCCCCACATACACAGTAAATAAGTAAAATATAAAAAATTACTTTAAAGGCCCACTTAAAGCTTAACTATTGCCCCCTGTGAATATGGCCTTCTCTGGAAATAGGGATATATGATTACAAATAGAAATATAGTTTTATGGTTTCAAAACTTTTTCTAGATTGTTTTCATTTTATTTTATGTGTTTGGATGTTTTGGCTGCAGATATGTTTGTGCTTGCATTTCCCTCAGAGGCTGGAAAAGGTCCTCTGGAAGAGAAGTCAGTGCTCTTAGCCTCTGAGCCACCTCTCTGGCTCCAGATTTACTTAGTTTATGTTTGGTACTCTGCCTGTACAGATATGTGTCCACCATGTGCGTGCAGTGTCCACTGAGGTCAGAAAAGAGCATTGTTAGGCTAGAACCCCTGCTTATCCCCATTTCCAGCAACTCACCCAAGTGTGTCCACCCAGGGACTCAGGTTTGACCGTGGATGGAGACAATCCTAACACCTAGGTCATACATCATCACCCCATGCCCAGGACCCACTAAACTCCCTTGCTTTATCCTGGAAGTGTGACTTCACTGACCTCCACCTGTGAGATCGGCGAACCCTCTAAGAGCGGCCTCCTAATAAGCCTGCCTTTATCTACTTTAAATCTGGTCTAACCTGCCTATATCTGTGCACTTAAGGGAGGAAAATGCCTACCAAGCATCAGATCCCCTGGAACTGGAGTTTCCAATGATTGCCAACAGGCATTTGGGAGCTACACAGGAAGAGCTGCAGATGTTCGCAAAGGTTGGAACATCTCTCCAGCCCCTAGGGACGGATTTCCAAGTCAAGGAAGGTGAACTAGAGAATGGCAACTAAACATGGGCTAGTGGGAAAGCACAAACACACTGGGCTGAAACCTCATGACCTTTACAGGCCACCTACACAGCACACACTCCCACGCTTGCATATTGAGGGGTTTTCCTGAGTGCACCCTATTTGTTGCATGAAGCCTGAGTGAGCAAGACTTCCCAGTCTTTCTCTGCAAACCAGCCTGTTTTGTATGGTAAATATAAAAATTATTTGTATGAATGCATGCATGTGTCCACGTGAGTGTACACAATTGTGTGTGCACTGTCATGGACAGCTGAAGAGACTGTCAGGTGAGTGTCCTCCTCTGTCACTCTTTGAGGCAAGTCTCTTCTTGAACTTAGGACTTTTGTTTTCTACACTAGGTTGGAAGGCAATAAGCTCATTGGTTTTATACATCTTTTTAAAATACTTTTTAAATTATTATTTTTGTGTATGCATATATGTCTGCATAGGAGGAGGGCAGAGGGGTGTCAAATTCCCTGGAACTGGAGTTACAAGCAGTTGTGAGCTGCCTGATATCAGTGCTGGGTGAGAATCGAACTTGGGTCCTCTACCAAGACCAGCACACCCTCTTAACCAGGAAGTCATCTCTCCAGGCCTCTGATTCTATCTTTGCCTCTGCTTAGAACTGGGATTACAGACAAACATGGGACACCTGGCTTGCTATGTGGGCTCTGGAAACCAAACTCCAATTCATGACTGTGTAGCAAGTGCTCTTAACTGCCGAGCAATCTCTCCGGCCCCTTACATATAAGGCTTAAAGTAGACTTTTTTAGTGAAAATAGATTCTTTTCTTTTACAATTCATCTCAACCACTATTATTATTGTGTGCATGTTTTGTGTATGATGTGTGTGTGTGTGTGTGTGTATAGTGTGTGTGGTGTGTGTGTATGGTGTATGTGTGTATGGTGTGTGTGTGTGGTGTGTGTATGGTGTATGTGTGTGTATGGTGTGTGTGTGTATGGTGTGGGTGTTTTGGTGGTGTATCTGTCACAGTGCACATGTGGATGTCTGTGCATGTGAGGTCAGAGGATGACTCTGTGAAGTCAGCCTCTTTTACGATACTTTCTTGTGGGTTCCGGGAATCAAACTCAAACCATCAGGTTTGTGCACAAGCACTTAACCCACTGAGCCACCAAGCCCCTCATATATTAATCTTGATATAGCTCTTCCTTTCCATCCCCTGTGTTCCTGAAACTTATAGTTTGCTCCATGTAGCTATGATAATAATCACACTCAAATCATAATAACCATATCAAAAATAACCATAATCAAAATCATCTTGGGGAGGAAAGGGGTTTTTGTTTGTTTGTTTGTTTTTTAGTTTAGTTTATAGGTTTCAGTCCATGTCAAATAGGGAATTCAGGAGAGAAACTCCAAGCAGGACTGTAAAGCAGGAACCGTGGAGGAAAGCTGATGCCCAGCCTGCCCTAGGCTCACATTCTGCTAGTTTTCTACTACAGCTCAGACAGTCTACTGAGGGATGGCTCCTACATCAATTAACAATCCAGGAAATGCTCCTCAGATGGCAGGCAGGACGTGCCCACAGGCTAATCTGATAGAGACAATTCCTCCGTTGGGTTTCTCCCTTTTCAGGATTGTCAAGTGGATAACCAACAGCAGCCATCTCAGGTCTTCCCCTTGTCAACTTGACACACAAACACTTCAATCACTTTTAAACCATAACCTTTCCTTATCCCCAGGATCTCATGCTAATATCACAATATAAAATATAGTTCAATTTTAAAGTCTCACAGACTTTAAATATTTCAACACTTTAAAAGTTTAATGTCTCTTTTAAAAATCCAGAGTGTCTTAACTGTAGGCTCTTGTAAAATAAAAGATACGTTATATACCTCTATATTCTAAGAAGGAAGAATGAGGGCACAGTTACTATGATATAAAAGCAGAATCTAACAGTGTACAAAGCTCAGTGCCTGGGAGTCACTTAGCAAAGATGTCTCGGTGCTCAGAGCACCTGCTGCTCTTCCAAATTCAGTTCCTAGCACTCATGTTAGCTGGCTCACAAGCATGTGTATCTCCAGCTCTATGGGAGCAGACATCACTGCCTCTGTGGGCACTCATGTGTAAAACCCATATGTATGCACACACACACACACACACACACATCCCTATACATTATTAAAAATAAATACTTAAAATCCACAAGCTCAATGTTGGACGTCTGGGACTCACTAATGATCTTCTGGGCTGCAAAGGAAACACCATTCTCTGGCCTTGCCGTTCATGGCACACACAGTTTGTCTCATAGGCTCAGGCTGGCTCCAGCCCATCCCTAGTGCTGTCCTTGGTGCACATCCCATGGTCCTAGCAGCTCCGTTATTCTGGGGTCTCCACTGTGATGGTCTGCACCTTTACCAATGGTTCCCTTGGGTCTCTATAGGGACCCCAAACCTACCACATAGTACCAAGCCTCGGCTGCTCTCCATGACTTCTTTAAGCCTTCAAGGTCTTCAGCACCATGTAGAAGACTGCTGGCAGCTCAGGGTGCAGCCCGGGCCCCCAAGTGAACCATACTTCTATGTTCTGACCCTGAGAAAAAAACATCCCAGAAGAGTTTGCCTTAATGATGTCTTTTATTCACCACCGTCGGCTAACATGTTTCCCTCCCCACGCCTCGGTTCAAATGATTCACACAGTGGCTCCGAGAGAAACTCTCAACTTCGGTCGGAAATGATGAGGCCTTTATTATCCGAATTTCTTTGAATATTCTCATCTTCCCACAGAACTGGCCACTAAGTTCTCAGACCCAGGGGCTTTTCCAGACCCACGTTCCCAAAACGTCCACTATTCTCCCCAAAACAACATAGCCAGGTCCATCAGCAACAGCTAACGATCAGTACCAATTTTCTGTCATACGTGGCTTTCTGTTGCTGTGATAAACACCATGACCAAAAGCAAATTGGGAAACAGCCTACTTCATTTTACAGATTACAAATTACCGTGCATGGCTGAGGGAACCCAAGACAGGAACCTAAAACAGAAATCTAAAGCAAAACCGTGGAAGAAAGCTGATTACTGATTGGCTGGTAGGCTCACAGTCAGCTACCTTCCTTACCAGCCAAGCCCACCTGCCAGGCATGGTACCATTCCCAAGATGCTGGACCCTCCTGTGCCAATTACTAATCAGGAATATGTCCCACACACATGACCACAGACCAGTGTGATGGACACAGATTCTCATGTGAGGTTTCCTCTTTCCTGTTTTTCCTCTTCCCAATTGACAACCAAAATTAGCCATTGCTGCCACACAAGTACAAAAGGCAGTGGTGAGGCAGGAATGGGGACAGCAATGACGGCGAGTCAACAGCTGCCGCTATGCATATTGCAGTTCAGCCTAGCACCACAGTGATACTGTAAGCAGGAGGATGGGGTAGAGCCAATGAGTGACTTTT
Organism: Mus musculus; assembly: GCF_000001635.26. Taxonomy (NCBI): domain Eukaryota; kingdom Metazoa; phylum Chordata; class Mammalia; order Rodentia; family Muridae; genus Mus; species Mus musculus. The sequence continues at coordinate 83,793,351 of NC_000074.6, forward strand.
TTTAAAGATAGGGTCTCATGTAGCCCAGGCTACTCTTAAACTATACAGCTGGGGCAAATTCTAAACTCCTGATCTTCCTTTGCCCCACCTTGAAAGTGATGGGTTTACATGTGTGTATCACTATCCTCCAGTCTACTCTGTGCTCTGCGCTCCTTGCTCCGTGATGAAGATTCAATTCAGGGCTTTGCGCATGCCCGGCAAGCAGTCTACTAAACAAACCACATTCATAGCAGGAGCATTGGCTTCTAGGAACTGTCTGCTAGTTCTAGCAGCCAGCACAGTCCTCGGACCTGGAGTGCAGAGCTATGCCATCAGGGGTGGCTGTCGGTGTTCGGGAGAACAGACCACAGAGTTTGCTGAAAGGGGCAAAGGGGCAAAGCTGTGTTCACCTCAGCTGGACACAGGCAGCAAGAACACAGTGACATTTAGAAGGCTACTTATGCGTGTTTGGTTGCTTCTCTCTGGTTGCCGGGAGGAGCAAGCGGGAGAGCGGAATAGAGCTGCTTGCTGTCTGCGTCAGGGTAGGAAGAGGGTGGCCTGCTGGTTCTGCAGCTGGGGAGTAATGGGCCCTTATTGCTTGGAGGCTGCAAAACTCTAATTAGAATGAAGATGTAGTTTAATGAGGATGGAAGTGTAATTGTGCCTGGCAGGCTTCCCTCCGGTGCCGCTTTCCTGCGGGCCTCTTCCAGCTCTCTCCGGTGGGCTGCAGTTGGAGTAGGTGGGTTGGAGAGGGCTGGGTCTGTGATGAGGGACAGTTCAGCACCTCTCTTTCTCCTGCAAGTCTTCCCAAGGGACTCCTCCAGAGCTGTGGGAGAGAGAAACTTGCCCCCAGGGCTTGTTCCACTTGCTCCAGCCCTTTCTTTCTCCACTCACCCAGTGCTAAAAGAGCCACACTCTACGGAGTCCCTACTAATGCTGGGCATCATGCACTCTCTTTATAGAAAGCGACCTATATGATCCTTGAAAGCATGCCCATTGTACAGATGGCGACACTGAGGCATGCAGAAACTATAGTCCAAGTGGGAATTTATTAGGATGGGAAAATGGACTGAGACAGTCCTACACAGGAAAGTTCTGGGGAGTCAGGATAATGAGGACTGCTTATTTCCTGCCTCCTCCAGCCCAGTTTCTTTAATATCAGACATTCTCTTAATGTAAATGTCTGATATGTGACCCTGTAAAAGGCTCATTCAACCCCCAAAGGGGTCTTGACCCATAGGCTGTGCCCGGTACTCTGGGGCAGGGGATGGGGTGGGGTGGGTGGGTGGGTCAGTGGGATTCAGATCTCTTGGAATTGGAGTCACAGAGGTTCATTAGCCACCATGTAGGTGCTGAGACTCAATTCAGGCTCCCTGAAGGATCAGCAAGGAGACCCTCATTCATAACAATAACACCACCACTTCCTCCAAAGCAGATAACACAAGCAAGAATTAACGCCCACAACATATTCCTAGAGCTAAAGATTCTGCCAATCTCAGGGTGTATACCTTTAATTCCAGCATGTGGGAGGCAGCCCCTGCCACACCCCAATGAACATCTTTGTTTTACTTTTCTCTCTCTCTCTCTTTCTCTCTCTCCCCTTCCTTCCTTCCTTCCTTCCTTCCTTCCTTCCTTCCTTCCTTCCTTCCTTCCTCCCTTTCTTTCTTTGTTTTACTTTTCTTTCTCTCTCTCTCTTTCTTTCTTCCTTCCTTCCTTCCTTCCTTTCTCCCTACCTCCCTCTTCCTCCCTCTCCCTCCCTCCCTCTCTCTCTCTCTCTTTCTTTCTTTTTTTATTTTTATTTTCTCACTATGTAGCCCTGGCTGTCCTGGAGCTCAGTGTGTAGACCAGATTGGCCAAGAATTCACAGAGATCCTCTTGTTTCTTGTTTCTCCAAAGTGCTAGGATTAAAAAGCATGTGCCACCATACCTGGCCACATTTGTCCTTTCTGATGCCAGTTCCATGATACCAAGACCCTTCTGTCTTAGACCTGGGCTCAGACGTTGTGCCCAAGCCTTGCAAGTCTGCTTGTTGGAAAAGCTCTGGTGGGGGGGGAGGGGGTAACAGTACTTTCCAGTTATCAAGGATTTACTGTGTGCTGTCCCAAGAGGCACAGAGGTGTGGTAGCATATGGGACAATGTCTAGCAAATGAATTAGAAAGGTCTCTGTATTGAGAATTTTGGTTTCTTTAAAAAACCACATAAATATTATAGGAATATGTTTTCATCGTAATCCCAGGTATGGGCTGCTTCGGATTGTCCACAGCAGGTGACTATGATTTGCCTCTTGCTCTAGTAGAGGTGTGATTTTTGCCAGCTGCAGATAGTTCCTGCAAATTCTGGGGACTTCCCAAGGGATATAGAAATGTTAGGGCCCCAAAAGTGGTGGTTGTTGGGTTGTTGGCTGGTGGCTGTTGGTCCTTGTTTGTTAAGTAGTCATGCACAAAGAAAAAAGAAAAGATTAGATATCCTGATGGTAAAGATCAAACTCGCCCCAAGGAACTCGACACCCCTAACCAGCAGGAAGCATGGCCCCCTTCTCCTCTGTTCTCTTTCCTCTCCTATCTGGTGTTAGGGGGTGGAAAGGGTGGAAAGGGGTAGAGAAGGGTAAAAGAAAAAGAACCCACAAAAATGGCAAATGCCAGCTACAGCTCTGTCTGGGGCTGGGATAGGGTGATTGCCTCGCATGCGTGAGGCTCTGGGTTTAATCCCCAACATCCCATAACCAGGACATGGAGGCACACGTCCGTAATCCCAGCAGAGCAGAGCAAGCAAAGGGCTAAAAGTCCACGGTCATCTCTGGCTATAGAGTAAATCTGAGGTCAGTTGGGATATATGAGATCCTGTGCAAAAAATAAAATAAAATTATAAACCTATATATATCCTAGTCCTAAACCCTCTACCCTGTGAATGGGATGTTATTTCTAGAAAGGTCTTTGCAGATGTAATTACAGAAAGATCTTGGGATGACATCATCCTGGATTAACTCTATAGCCTTAAAAAATGACAAGTGTCCTTATAGAAGACAGAGAGAAGGAAAACCTGGACACATGCGGGAGAGGCCTTGGAGGCAGACGCAGAGCCACTGCTGGAATCTGGAAAAGCTCGAAGGAACTTGGTGTTAAACTCTGATGTTCAGGACAGTGAGCGAATTCACTTCTGTTGTTTTAAGACCTAGTTCAAAGATGAGTGTGTGTGTGTGTGTGTGCGCGCACGTGTGCGCGCATGTGCGTGCGCCCACGCGCATGAACATGCATGTGTGTGTGTGTGTGTGTGTGTATGCAGGTGCGTGAGCATGCAGGTATATGCATGCCCTGTGCTGGGTGGTCAGAGGACATTATTCCTTCCCCCTTGTTAGGCAGGGTCTTGCTCCTGCCATCCTGCTGTGTGCTCTAGCCCAGCTGGCTATGAGCTTTCATGTGAGTCTCTGGTCTTCACTTCTCCCCTTGCCATGCAGTGTTGGTGTTGCAGACATGCACCACTAGTCTGGCTTTTTACATGAGGGTCTTTTTTGTTTGTTTGTTTTTTGAGAAGGGGTCTCATTACATAGCCCTGACATCTGGAACTTGCTATATAGACCAAGCTGGCCTGAATTCAGAGATTTGCTTCCTAAGTTCTTGGACTAAACGTGTGCATGTAACCCCTCACCCAGCATGGTTCTGCATTTGTTTGTTTGTTTGTTTGTTTTTTACCTTTTTGGAGACAAAGTCTCATGTTGCTCAGGTTGACTTTGAACTCTCTATGTAGCTGTCTTAGTTATTGTTCTATTGCTGTGAAGAGATACCATGACCAAGGCAAATGATGCTTTTAATCTTCTGATGCTCCAGCCTCCACCTCCCTGGATCTGAAACTGCAGGTGTGTACTACCACACCAGTTTATATTTGGGTGGAGCCCAAGGCTCCGTGAGTGCTAAGCGAGCATCCTACTGAGTTACAGCCCATCCTCCTGTTTCTGGAGTTTCCTGCTTGGTGTTTGCAAATGTGACTGGCATTTGACATGGGGGGTTCAGTTGGTATTTGAAATGTAATAGTATGAATGGGCATTGTACAAGCCCTTGAGCAGTACAAAGGTGAAGGAAGAACTGTGCATTGATTGACTTCACAATTATTTGGCCCTGTTGCTTTGAGCTTATATGTATATATGTCAACGTGAGAGCACATGGTAGAGAATGCTGCTCACAACATGGCCGCTGGGAAGCAAAAGGGAGGCAAGGGCCAGCAGGGCAGCTCAGTGGATAAAGGTGCTTGAAGTTAAGCCTATTAACTGTATTAAATTCCCAGAACCTGCATGGTGGAAGAGAACTGACTTCTGAAGGTTGCAACACACACACACACACACACACACACACACACACACACACACACACACACACACACGTAAATGTGCACATAAGCACATACAATGACTGCATAAATGTAATAGAATTTTCTTTTAATAGAGAGGGCTGGGGTCTCAGTATCCTGTCTGAGGGCCTCACTGCCTCCCACTAGGCTTCTCCTCTTACAGGCTCCACCACCCTGATTCCTGTGGTGCTGTTGGAGACCATGTCTTCTCCGTATGTTTCTCCCATAGGAAGCAGAGCCCTAGCAAGTAGAAACTCCCATCTCACTGCCTTCTGACCTCACGCTGGGATTCCCAGCACCAAGTCTTGGCTCTCTGGCCTTCTGACCCCAAGAAGAACAATTTCACCTGCTTTCCTGGGTCTCAGTGGCTTGTAGAGGCCAAATAGTGAGGCTTATTGGCCTCCAAATCATATGAGCCAAATTCTTCATAATTTTGCTCTATCTCTATCTCCATCTCTCCCTTCTGTCTCTTCGTCTCTCTGTCTCTCCATCTCTCTGTCACACACACACACACACAAATACCAACACACTATCGCTGGTCTTAGGCTTAGCCACACACCAGACATTCCTCAGAATGTTAGAATTGTATCAAAGTGGCTCAGCCCAGAGAAGCACGGGGTGGGGGTGGGAGTGTGTTGTCAAGTCCTCAGGTGATTTTTAAAGTTTTATTTTCATTAATTTTATTTCCTGTGCAGGAATGATTTGCCTGCATGTATGCCTGAGCACCATGTGGGTCCCCAGAGGCCAGAAGAAGGTGTCAGTTACAGGTGCTGTTTGTAAGACAAACAGCTTTTTTGGTAAGACAAACTGTGTTGTTTGTGTGCTTGGGATTGAACCTAGGTCCTCTGAAAAGCATCCAGTGATTTTTAACCTCTCAGCCAGCTCTCCAGCCCCTACAGATGATTTTATATGCAGACTCACAGGAACTACTGACTACAACCTCCCCTTGGGAGTACACACTGGTGATCTCAAATTTTGAGAGACCGAGGCAGGACAGTCAGAAGTTCAAAGCCAGCCCCTGCTACATACGAAGTCCTAGGCTGGCTAACCACGGGCTACATGAGATCTAGTTTCAAAACACTAAAAGTGGATAACTGACTGCCAAGTGGAAATGGGTGCCTTGGTCTCCAGGGGACATGAGGTCATGCCTGAAGACATTTTTGCTGATTCTAAATGAATGTGGGTCCAGGGCATTGCCAACATCTGTGTACAGAACCAGGAGTCTCCACCATTCGGTGTTAAGGATGGAATCCAAGGTCACTGTGTAGGATGTTGTAAAGCATCCGACAGTGCCTAGGACAAGACTTCACCATAACCAATGACCCAGTTCCACATCACAGAAGAGCTATGGCTGTCACTCAGCTTTCTGTCATTGTAACAAAATACCCAAGACAATCAACATAACAGGAAATGTGATGGTTAATCTGAGCCGTCAGCTTGGCTAGACTGAGAAGCACCTGGGAGGTCTGTGACTGGCCCCTGGGTGTGTTCGTGAGTTTGCAGAGAAATCCTCCATGAGCGTGAGAAGGCCTGTGCCCTCTGGGTCTCTCCTTCATCCTCTAGTACGCCAAGGCCCTGAGTTAGGAGATGGTCAAGGCTGCATCAGTAGCATGCTGGAGGCAGGACAAGCGGCTCTTAAGAAAGTGCTCGTCTTTTCTTAACTTAGAGTTCAGTGCAGTTGGGCTCAACAGTGAGCAAGGTGGGAGGACTTATGTCATGGGGAGTATATGTCATGGGGATTAGCAAACACCACAAATCAGATCTTATCCCTCTGCTGGCTAACCAGCCCACGGCTGCTCACATCCTTCTGTGCCCAGCCCTGCCTTCCAAAGTTTCCACCCCCTTGCAGGCACCATGGTGGCACATACCCATCATCCTAACACTCTGGAGAATCAGGGATTCAAGATTATCAACAGCTACATAGCAAGTTCAAGGTCAGCAAGGGCTGCAGGAGAGCCTGCCTTAAACAAACAAACCTCAAACGTAAAAAATAGACATAATGGCAGGCAGGGTGAAGGGAAGTGGAGTAGTGTTTTAGACAAAGGGACTACCAGAGACCAGTCGCTCATGTGCAATCCTTTCCCATATCCTGTTTCCTGGCCCTCCCCCACAGGACACTAAGTTCTTTTCTCTTTAGAAGCTCTCTGAGGCCCTGTCGCTGCCCTGCGTTTGCCCCACTTACTGACTTCTCTGTGTGTCTTTGCAGACCGTCATGCCTGGCTCTTGAACGAGCCCTTCATCTATGTGCGTGTCTGTGCGTGTATGTGGGGTGAGTCTACAGGAGCTGTGCATGCAAATGTGTGCTCTTGTGAAGACTAGAAGGCAAACCCTGATCCTTGGCTCTCCCCATCTTGTTTTTTGACACAGGGTCTCTCCCATGCTCGGAACTGACCAATTAGGTGAGGCTGGCCGTGGAGCCATATCACCGGTCTCCACATCCCCAGCTCTGGGGTTACAGGTGCACACCATGCTCAGTGCTTGGGTTTTGAGAATCCAAACGTATCTTCATCCTTTCTCAGCAAGCTCTGCCCTGGCCGAACCATCTCTCTGGCTCTCATTTCCAGAGTTTCTTTTTTGGGGGAGTGAGGTTCCAAGCAGTGGGGAGGTTTCTTTGTGCCGTTGCCCTGGCAGTCCTGGAACACTGTGTAGACCAGGCTGGCCTTGAACTCACAGAGATCCACCAGCCTCTGCCTCTCCAGTGCACCACCAGCAGCCCTCCACTACAGCTCCAGATACTTTTAATTCAGAAGTTTCTCAGCTCCTTGTTCATTTCTTCCCTTTTAACTCAATGAGGCCCAAAGTTGACTCTGCCTGTTTTAGTGGGTGTGTTGGATCCTGTTTTAATGACATTTGGAGGCAGTGGCTCAGAGATCACCCACCTGTTCATGAATCCAGAACTTACACTCTGTTCTCCTCTGCCCTCAGCTCCAGGGCCCCGGGCACTCCAGGGCTCCTCAGCCTAGTGGCTGCTCAAGAACTCACATACACACTTCCACTGGAGGAGGTAGATGGTAGCCAAGTTCAAGTTGACAGGGAAGGCATCAACATTCCCCAGTCTAGTCTGCCACCGTGTGCCTCAGTTTCCCCATCTGCTCATCTCTTTCCAGGAGACACAGGGGAGGAGGGGCTTCCAGATATATAGGATGTCGCATGGCCACTCATGAAAAGAACTCCAGGGTTTCAGTTTTGGGTGATTCAGCCCTTTGAGACATCCAAGCTTCTGTAAGTAACTCAGATAAACACTGTTCGCAGAGGGAAACTGCGAGGGGATTTTTCCTTCGGTCTGTAACTCCACTTCTAGAATCCAGTACCCTCTCGTGGACTCCTCGGGCACAAGAATTTACAAGCACGGAAAACACATGTATAAGAACGTGTAATGCGTATTTAGCTTATGTGTATGAGTGTGTATGTGCAGCGTGCGGGCACAGTGCCCTCAGAGGTCAGAAAACAAAGCTGGATCCCCTGGGAGTGACGTTTCAGGCAGTTGTGAGTTACCATGTGGGTTCTGGGAACTGAACTTGCGTCCTCTGGAAGAACAGCCAGTGCTCTTAACCACTGAGCCATCTGTCTAGACCCAGCACAACAATTCTAAATAATAAAAAGGAATCTTAAAAAAGAAATCAAAGTCAGGTAGTGGTGGTGCATACCTTTAATCCCAGCACTTGGAAGGCAGAGGCAGGAGGGTTTCTGTGAGTTTGAGGTCTGCCTGGTCTACAGAGCAAGTGCCAGGACGGCCAGGGCAACACAGAAAAACTCTGTCTTGAAAACCAATAATGATGATGATGATGATGACGACAATGATGATGTAATAATAAATCTTGGGGAGGCAAGATAGCTCAGCAGGTAACAGTGCCTGTTGCTGAGGCTGACAAACTGACTCCCCAAACCCGTGTGACAGAAGCCAAGGACCAACTGCTAGAAGATGCCTTTTGACCTCCACACATGTTTCATGATGTATATGGGCTACCCGCCAACACAAATAAGTACACAAGCAACTGTAACTTAAAAAGAAAAGAAAAATTCTAGATCATCCTCAAAACCTCCCTCAAGTCAGCCTGGGCCACAGCCCTGCCCCTGACTGAGTACACAGGCCAAGTTGTTCCCCAGAGCTTCAAGAAACCCAAATTCCTGAGCAAATCCGGGATTACTTCCTCTGTCCTGTCCCCACCTCTCTACCCACAGTACCCTGCCAGCTTCTCACTCACACTAACTCTACTTCAAGCCTGCATGAACCCAGCACCTGCTTGTAGGCTAAGCTTGGGTTGGCCCCAGTGGGTGGATTGGGCTAGCCTGGGGCTGGCCAGGCCGGGCTGGGTGGGGTGGACTGAAAAGGGCAGGTTGGGGGGTGCTGAGTCTTATCAAAAATCAAGGTCCGGGTTCTTTTTGTAGATGTTGTTGGTCCTTCCTCCGCCCACCCTACCGCCCCTCCTGCTCTCTGAACACTGTATTTATTTGAGTTTGGAAAATAATGAGGTCCCCGAGGTCGCACACAAGACGTCGGCCCTCTAATCAAAGCATAGCTGTGGAATTAAAACTCTATCGGCATTGGTGTGTACGAGCGTGTAAGCGGCAGCAACTCCATCAACCTAATCTGGGGCTATGGCCTGGCTCTGAGTGTGAGAAGTAATTAGCTATTTTCCAGCAGCCTCCCTGGGGTGGCAAGGGGGGGCTGATTCGCCCGTGGTCCTCCCGAGTGGGTAGACTAAATGGCTGATGGTCGCTTAGGCTGAAGGGAAAAATTGAGTTCTGGGGTCCCTGGTTGGCTATGATTGAATCTTGTGCTTTAAAACTGGGACCCACAAATATGAAAGTTACACTTTCTCTGCAGAGAAAGGAGATTATCAGAGAATGGGATCCCCAGAGGAAACTGAGATCTGCTATTGGAAACTAAGTGGACTGGGTTGAATTGAGCCCCTTGTAGGACGATGTCTGTAAGAACAGTTGGAGAGCCCCTGAGCTTCAGTTACTCTGGAGGCTGAGGCAGAAGTTTGGGGCCAGGCCAGGGTACGTAGTAAAACCACGCCTCCATTTAGCAAGGGGGAGGGGCTTGTGAATTGGCTTAGTAGTTAAGAGCATGCTCTTGTAGATAACCTAGGTTTGATTCCCAGCACCCACATGGTGGCTACAACTACCTGTATCTACAGTCCTAGAGATCCAATGCCTGCTCCTGATTGGTACCAGGCACATAGGTGATAAACAGACACACATGCAGGCAAAAACTTATATACATAAAATAATAAAAAATTTAAAGCCTATTAATAAAGGTTTTGAGGTTTTTTTTTTTTGGTTTGAGTTTTTGTTTTATTTTGTTGTTGTTGGGTTTTGTTTCTGTTTTGTTTTGGTTTTTGTTTGTTTTTATATTCAAGACAGGATTTCTTCGAGTGTGGCTCTGGCTGTTTTGGAACTTTGCAGACCAGACTGGCCTTGAATTCACAGAGATCCGTCTGCCTCTGCCTTCAGAGTGCTGGGAATAAAGGTGTGCGCGCCACCATGGCCAGCTTTTTTTTTTCCCTTCTAATACGTTCTATAAATAAATAAATAAATAAATAAATAAATAAATAAATAAATAAATGACAAACAGATGGCCCCACAGGTAAAAGTATTTGACACCAAGCCTGATGACCATATCAACTCCCCAAAATGTCTTTGACTTCTACATATATGCTTCTCTCTCTCTCTCTCTTCCTCTCTCTCTCTCTCTTTCTCTCTCTCTCTCTCTCTCTCTCTCTCTCTCTCTCTCACACACACACACACACACACACACACACACACACACACACACACAAATTTAATATGTGTAGTGCCCTTGGAGGCCAGAAGAGGGCATGGGATCTGGAGTTTCAGATGATTGTGAGGTCCCTGTATGCTGGGAATGGAATCAGGTCCTTTGCTAGAGCAGTAAGTGCTCTTAACTGCCGAGCCACCTCTCCAGGTCCAGAAAGAAAAGTTCTTAAAGCAAAATGTTTAAGCAAACAAAAAGCATCAGGTGTGGTGACACCTGCTGTTTAGCCCTGAGGAGGAAGAGGGAGAAAGATCAGAAGTTCAAGGTTTTCTTAGCAGTACATCACCTCGGCAGTCTTCAACTTTCCTGCCTGAGGCTGGAGGATTGCCACAAGTTCAAGGCAATCTGTCCTACATAGTTCCAGAGCAGCTGGCTGCAGAGTGAGAGCATCTCTAGCTTCCCATCAATGAGAATTCCTGGAAAGAGGCTGTGCCTGCAGAGTGACTGATGGGTGGAAACTGATGTGCAGCCCCCAAGACTAATTACCTTCTCTTGGGCTAGTTTTAGCCCTGGAACAATTCGTTGCCCGCCCCTGTGTCAGAACTAATATCCTGTGACTAATAGAAACCTTTTGAAACCTATTAGCTTAGCAGACCCCTACCTTCCACCAACCTAAAACTTGAGAATGTTGTCAGAGAGCACCATGAGCCTATAGAAAATCTTCCCCTACCTCGATAAATCTGCCTCTCAGATGTACCCACTAATGCATTTTATTTTAGAAGTTGTTTTATTATCTTATGTGTAAGAGTTTGCCTCATGTGCGTCTGTGCACACTATATTGTGTCTGGTGCCTGTGGAGGTGAGAAGAGTGTGTCAGACCCCCTGCAACTGGAGTTACAGTTGTGAGCGACCATGTAGGTGCTGGAATTTGAATCTGGGTCCTCTGGAAGAGCATCCAAATGCTTTTTCTTTTTTTTCTTTCTTTCTTTTTTTTTTTTTTTTTTTTTGAGACAGGGTTTCTCTGTATAGCCCTGGCTGTCCTGGAACTCACTTTGTAGACCAGACTGGCCTCGAACTCAGAAATCTGCCTGCCTCTGCCTCCTGAGTGCTGGGATTAAAGGTGTGCGCCACCATGCCCGGCTGCATCCAATGCTCTTAATCACTGAGCCATATCTCCAGCCTCCATCACCAGTGTATCTTAAATCTTTCCTGATTTATGATTTTCTCTGTTCCAAAAACTTCATGAAACTGTTTCCATGTGAAACATGGAGTTTGGGGTAACCTAAATTTGTGCTCCTGAGCCATGACTCCTGAATAAACCATCTCTTATTCCCTTTAAAGTGAGAACTGAGGTATGTGTGTGAATGTGCATGCTTGTCTGTGCATGGATGTGTGTGTGCATGCATGTGTGTGTGTGTCTGCACATGCGCGTGTGTGTACGTATGCTTACACTCCCAAAATTTTGAAGATTTGATGTTTTCAAAAGATGAAAGAGAAGCATCATCCTGGCTCTCAGGAGGCTGAGGCAGGAGAATTTTTAAATCAAAGACAATCTGGGCTAAAAAGAGTTCAAGGTTAGCCTCCACTAACAGACGACATTAGGACACATACTGGTTGTTGTAAATTTTAGAACTATCTGGGAAGAGGGTGTGTCAACTGAGAAGAATACCTCTGTGGGCAAGCCTGAGGGGCATTTTCTTGAGTAATAGTGAGGGTGGGGGACCCAGCCCCCTGCAGTACAGTGAGCCCCTGGCCTGGTGTCCTGGACTGTATAGGATAGCAGGCTGAACAAACCATGGTGAGCAAGCCAGTAACAGCATTGCTCCACAGCTTCTGCACAATCAGAGCTGCATCCGAGTTCCTGGTCTCTCAGTGATGGAGTGTGGCCTGAGTAAGGCGAAGAAAACCTTTCCTCCCTAGTTGCTTGTGGTCATCGTTTTTTGTCAACATGATAGAAACTTAACTAAGACAAGAGGTAGCCATTGGAATGAGGTGACCTCTAGTCAAGTACAACGTAAAGCCACCAGCAGTTGGATGAGGACAGGAAGGTCTGTACTTATTTTCAAACCTCTGTCCTCTGGAGGAGGGAAAGAATGTATTTCTGTTGCAAGTTTTTAAAAATTATTACTTGTTTTAATTTAGGCCTATGAGTGTTTGCCTGTACATCTGTGCAGCATGTGTAGACCTGTTGCCCTCAGGCTAGAAGACAGAATCAGATGCCCCTGGAACTGGAGCTACAAAAAGTCATGAGTCCCTATGTGGTTGCCAGGAACCAAACCTAGGTCCCCTGGAAGAGCTACAGTGGTCTGACTGCTGAGCCACCTCTCAACTCTGCCGATGGTCATTTGTCAGAGCAACTCTAGGAGCCCCATCCCTCCAGGCGGCTCCCAACACTGAACAAGTCCAGGGAGCTAGCTCTCGGAGAGCTGTATCCTGGCCCCTCCCAGTATCCTGTCATCACTTCCTCGCAGTCTCATGAGGACATGTTGGCCTGCCCACTGTCAGCTCAGTCTGCCTTTCTGTTCCTGGTTTCCCCTCCCTTAACCTAAGCCTAAGGATCCGGCATCACTTCCATCTAGCACATCCTCACGTTTTGTCTGTGTCTTTTACTGCAAGCACACACACCGGCATACACACTCACACATCACATGCACACACACTCACACCACATACTCACACTCACATACATCACCTACACATATTCACACACCACATATACACTCACGCATACATCACATACTCATGCACACACACACACTCACAAACACACACAATACAACACAAAAACACAAATATATGAGCCTATGAGAGCCATGCTCATTCAAACCACCACAGGCAGGGATGCTGGTTGCAGAAGGGCAGAAGAGGACTCCTGGGCTGGAGCATGGCCCATCAGTCAGACTGCCTGACTAGACTCCTCAAACGAGAGGCCGAGAACTGGCCCTGTGGTGTCACACTTACCTGGTATATGTCAGGCCCTGTGCTCATCTCCAGCCCATTGTGGGCAGGAGTGGGATGTAGACACTGATGGTCCTCTCTCTAAAGGATCCGTTGGTTGTAAGATTCAAGGCCTTCAGGCTGATAAAGCCCTGCCCACTGCTTCTCCACCAGCCTTCCCTCATGGGCTCACCAAGGTGGACGTTGGTGGCATGCGTTCCCTATCTGAGGTGAAGAAACTTGTGTCTTGTGTCTCCCCAGAAAAAGTTTTGTCATACAACATATGTGTGACTTCATGTGACACCGACTGTGTATATATATATATATGGTCGTATGTGGATGGATGTTCAACCTGTGTGAGAGTACCTGAGATTTCGTAGAACCCAGCATGTGGCTCTGAGAACTACATATGCCTGCATCTGTTCATGTGTGCATTGTGTGTGCTTTTTGCATATGTGTGGGCGCATGTGTGTGGAGACACATGTCCACCTGTATGCATTTGTATGTGGAGGCCGGGGCTTGATCATCCTCGATTCTTCCATTTTATTCATTGAGGCAGGGTCTTTCAATCAAATCCAGAGCTCACTGATATAGCTGTTCTTGCTAGCCAGCTTGTTCTGGGGATCCCCTGACTCGGCTTTCTAATGATTACAGGGGGCTGCTAAACCCACCAGGCATTTATGTGGCTTCTGGGGATCGAAATTCTGGCCTTGATTCTAGTGTGGCACCAGAAGAGCTAACCATTGGTCCATCTCACCAACCGCACTCAGCTTACCCTGCCCCACCCCTTCCCTAACATCCTCCTCACCTGGGTTTCCTCTCTACACAGACAGACTTTCATTTCCTTTTAAAAGTCTTTTGGATTTTGTTATTGTTTTGGTTTTGACATAGGGTCTCATATAGCCAGGCTAGCCTCAAACTCACTACATATCTAAGAATGACCTCCATCGCCCGGTTCTCCAGCTTCCCATCCCCACACCTAACAGAGTCTTTGGAATTTTCTGGTTCAAGTTCATGTTCTTGAGGCCCCAATAGGATTGCATATGTCAGATTCCTGTGTACCTTCAAGGAAGAATCTGGGCACTGAGAATGACCAGAAAGGCCCCGAGTCCCTCTTGGGAGCTGTCAGGGGTAAAGTTTAGAGAAAGGTGTCTGTCCCTCCCTGCCACTCATCCTGGGAGGTTTTGGGTGTTTCTCGTGGGTGTCCTGTGCCCTGCAGAAGTTATCAACATCCCTGGCTCCTGGATGATGTTGGGGGATCCCACCCTCCATTGGTGACAGCCAAGTGCATCTCCAGTCACAGTCCTGTTGCCTGTGGAAGGCACAAGCTCCCCAGCAAGGACTATTGGGGTGCAGGCCCAGAAGGAGCAGCAATGTGACGGGGTCCAGGACACCCTTCGCTCACACCTCCACCCCAGGTGTGGAGAGTACAGGTACTGGAGAAAGAAGCTACTTGCCTTTGGAGGGACATTAGAGTTCCAAGGCAGCATAAAGAGACAGAAGGCAGGAAGAGAACAGTCTGACCTTCCACAGAGAACAGGAGGCAGGAAGAGAACAGCCTGACCTTCCACAGATTAGACTGTAGTCATTACACACTCTATTAAAACAGCGCCGGTCAGCTTCACTTCCACGAGAGATGGAGGGATCTACCAGGGGGCAGAGCTGGCCAGGACCCTTTATTGGGATTGGGTGAGGGGTTTGGAATGAGAAAATTGTTGCGGCTGTAGAGGGCCTTCCCGAGGTTCTTCAGTCTCTTCCCATTGACATTGTTTGTCCAAGGCTAGACAGATTATCTTGGGAGACAGGCTATCCCAACACACACTCCCTTCTGATCCAGGTTAGCTGTAATCTCACAGGAGTCGTGTTTTTACAACCAAGGCACTTTATCACACGGGACACAGAACTGGGAGACAGAGGGGCTTCCCTGGAGCCTTTGTTGGCTGTGTTACAGAGTGAGCCCAGGGCCATGGATTAAGAATCAATTAAAAGGAACACCACCCACCTAGAGTCCCCCAGTAAAGAGCTGAGGCAGGGCTCAGTGGTAGACATACCTACCCGTACCTAGAGCCCTCCAGTGAGGGGCTGGAGGTGTGCTTCAGTGGCATAGTCCTGGCCTACCATGCTCACAAGCCTAGGTTCCAGCCTAGCCCTGTAAAACAAAATAGAGATGACAGTTTTTCACTCCCCTTGTTAGCTAGAACAAATATCTCATAAATGGAGGAGCTTGTGCGCGCCTGGTTTGTTTCCTTATTTATGATCTCTGCTCCCTGCATGCAAGATCCCTGAGAGCAAAAACTACGTCCTTTTTGTCCCCCAGTGTGGGGCAAATGATTCCTTGTTCAGTTTGAGATTCTTAATTCCATCCCTCAGTATCAGAGTGTATTGATCAGCTTTACAGCCCTATGATAAAATACCTGAAGAAACAGCTTAAGAAGCAGAAAGATTTGTTTGGGCTTCGAGTCTTGAAGGATTTGATCCATATCACCTGATCCCTTTGCTTGGAGCCTGAGGCAAGCCAGAGCATCATGGTGAGACCCAGTGCTTGTGACCAGCCCCATCTCATAAGGTCCCACTTCCCGATGGTCCAGGAAACGCTGAGTCCCGGTGGGGACAGTGTCCTCTGATCTTGTATCCTCCCAAGGTCAGGCTCTGCTGTGGCTGTACAGAAAAACAACATGAGTTCTGGGGACCTCTCAGATCATGGCCCTATCACAAAGACTAGAACAAAGAGTTGACTTGGGAGGTAAGCCCAGGCAATGCCGGTAGGAAAGCAGGGGAGGTAAGGATGGAGGGGTGCCTTCCCATGAGCCCCTAGTGCTCAGCTAGTCACTTACCCAGCATCCCTCAGGGCAAGTTCCCCAGGATCTCCAGCCTGCAACACTCAGAACTGATCATCTTTCACCAGGTTCAGGGGCCTGATCTAGTGGCATGCCCAGAGAGGACACACAGGGGATCCAGGGGACCACACAGAGGGCCCTGGGCTCTGGATTCTATCATAGAAGCCAGCTGATTAACTGCTTGGATGTGCTCCTTAGGGAACGAAGGACAAACCTACTACTCTGAGCTGCCTCATAAAAGTACCATGAGCCAGCCGGCTGGTATCCCATGGCACATCCTCAGCAAACCTGGATGGAGACATAAGCAAGCTAGTGGTGGTGGTGGTGGTGGGGGGAATTAGAGGTTCCTCTTGGAATTCCCTTCTTCCCACTCTCCGTCTCCTCATTCCATAAAGTACCAGATTTAAGGTTCAAAAGAGAAAATGAGAAAAACTGTCCTTTTAGATGCATTTGTTAGCGGGACTGGAGAGATGGCTCAGTGGTTAGGAGCACTGGCTGCTCTTCCAAAGGACCCTGGTTCAATTTCCAGCACCCACACAGCAACTTACAATGTCTGTAACTCCAGTTCCAGAGAATCTGATGCCCTCACACAGACATAAGTACAAGCAAAGCACCACTGGACATAAGATTAAAATTACATAAATTATTAAAAATAAAATAAAACAAACTTTAAAAAACATCCATATTAGGTGGGCATGGTGGCACACACCTTAATCCCAGCACTAAGGAGGCAGAGGGGATTTCTGTGAATTCAAGGCCAGCCTGCGCTACAGAGTGAGAGTTCCAGGACAGTCAGAGTTACACAGAAAAACCCTGTCTCAAACAATAAATCTAGATTTATTAGCCTGCATCCCCACCGCCGTCCTCAGGCTGAAGTATCCCAGGCTAGTCTAAAACTAGGTGGGTTCTTAGCTTTGAAGAAAGGCAGCATGGCAGTCTCCTGCAGCAGCATTGTGGGTCCTCTCACAGGGGAGAGGGCTCCTGAGCCATTAGCTGGTGAGTGGCCCACAGAGGAGCTTGCGTCATAGAGTAGGGCTCCCTTAGGCCAGTTCTCCTGGCTGTTGCAGAAGCATGGCTGAGGTCTCTCATTCTCTGGACTGTACAGATTATAGAGAATAGTATCATTGAGTAGCTTATATGCTCTCTAACCTGGGAGCTTGCAAAGCCCTGTAGTTTAACAGCATGCACGTGGGCTATATTAGACTATGCATGTAGCTGGCCTCAGCTTCTTTTATTAAGGTGGCATTACACAGCACCTTCCTCTAAGCCAAACAACTGCTGGCTTCATATGACCAGCTGCTTCTGCTTTTAAAGGACCGTCATGGGCTGGAGAGATGGCTCAACAGTTCTTACAGGGGACTGGGGTTCAAGTCCCAGCACTCACATGTCAGCTCACAACCATCTGAAACTCCCATTCCAGCAGATCTGGTGCCCTCTTCTGACCTCCTTAGACCCCAGGCACACCCTTGTTGCATATATGCATGCATGCATGCATACATACATACATAACAGGCAAAAACTTTATACATGTAGAATTACATAAATCTAAAACCTAAAAAGATCATCACCACTGGAGATTCTGACTATTCATGTTCCTACACGGAGGAGGGCGTGGCAGGGTCACTGGCCCTCACTGAGTATCTGCCCCTCCTCCCAGCCAGCTGTGTGCAGTTCTGCTCTAACTGCACTTGGCCTTGAGATCTTGGGGAGGAGCTGGGGTATAAAGGCAGGGGAAGACTAGAAAGAGGGCCTATGAAGCTGTGGGGAGCCATTGTCCATTCTGAATGCAGACTTCCCAGTGTGGCTTTAGGTTGGTCATCCAGGCTCTTGTCAGGAAGCCCTCTGCCATGCCCTGTGAGTAAGACCTACAAAGTCATTTGTCCCCCAGGGTGAACTTTGATTTGTCACTGGGAGATAGCCCAGTGGGTAGTGGCTTGTGCGTGTATCATCTGGTTTCCCATATGAAAGCCGGGAGTGGTAGCACAGGCCAGTAATCCTGCCATGGGGAGGCAGACACAGGGGATTCCCAAAGCTCGATGGCTAGGAGCATAGCCAAAACAGTGAGTTCCACAGTCATTGAGAGAACCTGTCCCAAACATGATGGAAGATAATAGAGGAAAACCTCAAATGTCCACCTCTGGCCTCTACATCCCATATGCACATCCACATACATGTGTGCACCCCCATACCCTCCCATACACATACGATACAGACATATACATACAACACAGACAACATACACATACACACGTGTCTCACTTTGTAGCCCAGGGTGACTTCAAAATCAAAATCCACTTGCTTCAGCCTCTCGAGAGCCAGGAGGACAGACCCAAGCCATCATGCCCTGTCTGTCCTTGTTAAATGGAACTGGTCATTTATAGTGTACCTGGTTCCTAAGCTATAGAAGAGCCAGGAACTGTAATGTAGTGACATGTCCCATCAGCCCAGAGTGGGCTTGTGAGTTTCTGCCCTACTAAGGGCCTGCCCACCTTCTGATGCCCTGGCTCCCTGAGTGGACTGGATGGACCTGGATATGGGAATCTGTGTGTGGTGTCCAAGGGATCTAATGAACTGGAAAACAGTGAGCAGGGGTGAGTGTGGTGGGAGAGCAGGGGTGAGTGTGTAGGAGAGCAAGGGTGAGTGTGGAGGAGAGCAGGGGTGAGTGTAGGGGAGAGCAGGGGTGAGTGTAGGGGAGAGCAGGGGTGAGTGTGGTGGGAGAGCAGGGGTGAGCACTGTTGGTTCATTTCTGCAGGGCTGTATAGGGTGGGAAGAGTGGAGACTGATTGTAAATCAAATTCTCTGCCTTTTATTAGGACCATGCCTTGATTCTCTAAGCTGGGCCACTCATTCCCATGCTGTGCTACCTGGCTCCTGGAGAAATGAAGAAAATGTTCTAAGGGGAATCCTGTAGAATAAGGACTGGCCTTCCCCACAGCCGACCCAGAGAGAGCAGCAGTTTATATGCTAGAAGCTTATGCCTGTTGCCACACACCTTTAATCCCAGCACTCAGGAGGCAGAGGCACATGGATCCCTGTGAGTTTGAGACCAGCCTGGTCTGCAGAGCAAGTTCCAGGTCAGCCAGGGATACATAGAGAACCCCCTCTCAAACAAACAAACAAACAAACAAACAAACAAACAAACAACAAAAACAAGCCAGGCAGTGGTGGTGCATATCTTTAATGACAGGACTTGAGAAACAAGTGGATCTATGAGTTTGAGACCAGCCTGGTCTTAAGGTCCTGCTTGAAGACCACGTATGGTGATGCATGTCTGTGACTTCAGCATTCGGGGACTGAAGCAGAAGGGTGGTGGTTTTAAAGGCCACCTGGGCTATACAGCAAGACTCTCCCTCAAGAAAAAGCAAAGGCTCAGTTATGGAGACCCAGACGTGTGTAGGATTCCAGAGATGGGCCCAGGGCTCCTATACATAGCACCAGACTAAGGGGCACAGGGAGTGTGGGGAAAGATGGCTCAATGGTATGGTGTTCATTATACCAACGTGAGTACATGAGTTCAAATCCTGAGCCCACCTAAAAAGCCAGGCTGTGTAACCCTAGCCCTTGGTAGACAGAAGGAGAGAGGTGTACCCCTGGATCTCTTGGCCAGTCAGTCTAGTCACTCAGCAAGTTCAAGGTTCAGTGAAAGAGCTTGTCTCACAGAGCAAGCTGAAGAATGATAGAAAAAGACCCCAACAATGATCTCTGGCCTCCATGTGTATGTATGTGCA
Source organism: Mus musculus (assembly GCF_000001635.26). Classification (NCBI taxonomy): domain Eukaryota; kingdom Metazoa; phylum Chordata; class Mammalia; order Rodentia; family Muridae; genus Mus; species Mus musculus. The sequence continues at coordinate 83,812,896 of NC_000074.6, forward strand.
ACCACACACAGACACATATACACAACCCCATGACCATGTACACATGCAAAGATCCTCATACACACATTTACATGTAGCAGCTTGGGTTTTCGTGCTAATTATGTTGTCCAAAAACCTGTTTGCAGTGTCCTGCACATAAGACTAAAGGAAACCTGTCCCCAGTTGGTTTTTGACTGGTCAGTAAAGGTACCGGTGGCCAATGGCTGGGCAGGGAGACAGGTGGGCCTTTTAGGATTCCTGGGAAGGGACTGAGGAAGAGGAAGAGGAGATTCCACCATGGCAAGGTCATAGGAGATAGACCATGCTGGAAAGGTGCAGGAGGGGGAGACAGGAGACACAGAGGTGCAGGGGGAAGTGGCCCCTGGAGGGCTGCTCGGAAGGGTCCAGGGCAGCAGAGATGAAATATAGATTTAGTAAGCATTAACTCAGGAATATCGGTGGGGAGTGTGTTAGCCATGTGGAGTTAGAGAGTGGCCCAACCATTGAGCTGCTTAGGGAATATTAAATATAAGGCTGTGTGTGTATGTGTGTGTGTGTTTCTTTGAATCCAAAACATTTGGGTGAGTAGTGAGGAGCACATACCGGCTGGGGAGTTTAGAGAGAATTAAAGTGCTACCGCTTCATCTACACATGCACACATACAGTTAATTTGATGTGTCCACTTTGTTGGGCCTTGTGAATGGATTCTTAGTGAAACAGTTTTCAGGATGTTTTTATGACACTGTTTTTAGTGGATAATATTAAAGTTGGAATTGAGATTGGTGCTCACACTCTGTCTCTTGCCTGTCAGTCAGTCTGTCTGTCTGCTTGTCTGTCTCTCTCATTCTCTCAATGTGTGCATCAGTGTCTGTCTCTCTCAATATATCTGTGTCTGCCTGTTTTTCTGTCTCTCAATGTGTCTGTCTCTCTCTTGATGTGCCTGTCTGTCTCTCTTGATCTATATGTCTGTCTGTCTGTCTCAATGTGTGTGTCTGTGTCCCTGAGTATAGGCATGTTCATGCCATGACATTCTTTTTGAGGTCAGAGGTCAGCCTCCAGTGTTGGGTTGGCCTTCTGGTTTTTTGTTTGTTTGTTTGTTTTGTTTTCCCCCCTGAGACAGGGCTTCTCTGTATAGCTCTGGCTATCCAGGAACTCACTCTGTAGACCAGGCTGTCTCGAACTCAGAAATCCGCCCACCTCTGCCTCCCAAGTGTTGGAATTAAAGGCATGTGCCACCACGCCCGGCTTTAGGTTGGCCTTCTTATTTCAGATAGGGTTCTTGGTTGTTAAGGTCAAGCTGAGGATTTCTTTGGATTGTCCATCTCTGTCTCCCATATCAACTTACTCCTGACTGCACGCAAGTACTCTGCCAGCTGAGACAGTGCCTAGGCCCTGAAATTCATGCACTGAGGATACCAGTCATGAGACCTTAAAGAACAAAATGGATCTTCCCTGTGTGAAAGAGATGCCTAACTGCCTTTGAATACAAACCACAGCGGCTCCTCCCTGGGTCTACCCTACTGAGCCATGATTAATCAAGCCTCCTGCATCGTGTTGCCCATTCCTTCACACACACACACACACACACACACACACACACACACACACACACACACACACACACACACACACACAGCAACGATGTTCCCCAACTTACAATGGTGCTACTTGTGACTTTCCCCCGACTGTGGTGTGAGAATGGACTTCCCAAACGGTTGGGCTTCTCACTGTTACTATACAACACGAGGTATTCAACATTTTATCATGAAGAGGTTTTGTGTCTGGTGGTTTAAATGGGAATGGCCCCTATAGGCTCATATATTTGAATACTTGGTCTCTAATTGGTGAAACTGTTTGGGAAGGAAAAGGAGGTGTGGCCTTGTTGGGGGAGGTGTGCCATTGGAGGTATGGAGTGACAATTTTGGAGTTTTAGTTTCTTAAATAAGAACATAGAAATATAAGAATATGTTGTTTTGGGCTGGAGAGATGGCTCAGTGGTTAAGAGCACTGACTGCTCTTCCAAAGGTCCTGAGTTCAAATCCCAGCATCCACATGGTGGCTCACAGCCATACATGATGAGATCTAACACCCTCTTCTGGTGCATCTGAAGACAGCTACAGTGTACTTAGATATAATAATAAATAAATATTTAAAAAAAGAATATGTTGTTTTAATTCCAGGTGTGGGATAAGAGGCTGCTTCATATTGTCTAGAGCAACTGCCTTGTGCTTTAGCAGGGGTGTGATTTTGCCAGCTGCAGATAGTTATTGCAATTGTGTGACCTTTGGAATTCTGGGGACTTTTCAGAGGGTACATAAATACTGGAACCTCAGAGACGTGGTGGGTTGTTGGTTGTTGCAGTTTGTCAAGTAGTCCTGCCCAAAGAAGAAGCATGAAGAAGAAATTAGATGTCCTGATGCAAAGATCAAACTTGCCCCAAGGAACATCTCTAACCAGCAGGAAGCAGTCTGACGACAATGTTTTCTTTATTAAGAGTTGCTTTCATCATGGTGTCTTCTCTTCATAGCAATGGAAACCCTAACTAAGACAGAACATTCCCAGGTAGCTCTGTCCCATGCTGCGTCTCAAGATGTGAGCTCTCAGCTGCTGCTCCAATACCATGTCTGCCTGACTGCTGCCATGTTCCCCATCACAACGGGCATGGATCTAACCTTCTGGAACCATGAACCCCCAAATTAAACACATCCTTTTATAAGTTACCTTGGTTATGTTGTCTTTTTTTTTTTAAGATTTATTTATTTATTATATGTAAGTACACTGTAGCTGTCTTCAGACGCCCCAGAAGAGGGAGTCAGATCTCGTTAGGGATGGTTGTGAGCCACCATGTGGTTGCTGGGATTTGAACTCAGGACCTTTGGAAGAGCAGTCGGGTGCTCTTACCTGCTGAGCCATCTCACCAGCCCGGTTATGTTGTCTTATCACAGGAATTGAAAATTAACTAACACAGCATCAAATGGTTACACCCAGCTATGGGCTAATGGAGCTGTGCAGAGCACATGTCTGTTTGGCTGCACTCAGCTTGTACATTCATAGTTGCAGTACAGCAAATCTACCATCTCAGCACGTAGGGAGCTTGAGTTCAAGACTATCCTGGGGTGCTGGGTGACAATGGGTTCAAGATAAAATGAAGGTCTAAGTGTGTGGCTCAGGTGACACAGTACATGTAGCTCAGTTGATAGAGTGTTTGCCTGGGTTTCTGTTACTGAGGTAAACCACCATGACCAAAAGCAGTTTAGGGAGGAATGGAGGGTTCATTTCATCTGACAGCTTTTAGGTCATTATCTAGGGAAGTCAGGGCAGGAACTCAAGGCAGGACCTGGGAGCAGAAACTTATACAGAAGCCATAGATGGGTGCTTTCCGTGGCTTGCTCAGCCTATTTTCTTATACATCTGAGGACTATAAGCCTAGGGGTGGCAATTACTCCTTGTAAGATGGGCCCGCCTATGCCAATCATTAATTAAAAAAATATTCCATATTCCATAAGCTTGCCACAGGTCAGTCTGGTGGGAGTGCATTTTCTCAATTAAGGTCCTGTCTTCTTAGATAACACTAACTTCTGTCAAGCTGACACACTACTGTTAAACTATAACCTTTCCTTTCTTGGTTATCCCCAAGATTTTACATTAATATCAATATCACAGTATAAATCATTCCAATTTTTTAACATTCCAGTCTTTAAAAATTTAAACACTTAAGTTCAGTCTCTTTAGAACATCCAAGATCTCTTACAAAGTCAAAGCCTCTCTTTAAGTCTCTTTAAAAGTTCAAAGTTGCTCTAAAATATCCAAGGTCTCATAACTGTAGGTTCCTGTAAAATAAAATTAAAAAAAACATACTAAATACCTTCTTACTTTAAGAGGGGAAAACCAGGGCACAGTCACAAATCAAAGCAAAACGTAAGTGTACCAGTGTACAGAGTTCAGCGTTTGACACCTGGGACCCATTCACAATCTTCTGAGATCCACATGCCATGGCAGCAGACTTCTCTGAGTGTGCCATCCACCTTGTAGCACATGCACCTTGTAGACACAAGCCACTTATACTCTACACCTGTGACTGTGCTTAGAGGTTGTCCCATAGTCCTGGGATCTCCAAAATGCTGGGTTCTCCATTGGAACTGGGATACACCTTTACTGGTAGCCTCTCCTGGGCTTTTTTTTCAGGGACTCTGGGCCTCTCTCCATTACCTCTTCAGTCCACTACTACCTAACTAATGGTCTCTCACAGAACCAAGCTTCAGCTGTTGTCCCAGACCCCCTTATGCCTTTAATCATATGAGAAACTCTTACACATTACCAGCCTCAGCTGTCAGCATGAGATACAGTTGGCCCCTTCTGGACTACAACTTATATGCAGGCCATGAGGAAACACCTCCCAGAAGGTTTTACCTCAGTGATGCTAGTCTCGTCTTAATGACCACTAGTTTCTCAGCCCCAGCTGATCGGCATCTGCTGTCTCAGTAACTTACACAAAAGTTTCACCTCGTGTTTCTGGGATCTTGTTAATCACAGCCGATTCTTCAGACCCAGCCGATCAGAACCACAGATTCTTAATCAAAACAGCACCAAAACTGCAGTGATAGAATCTTTGCTTCCCTCTGAAAGTTCACAAGCCAGGCCTCCACTTCTGTGTTGCCCTCAGAATCTTCTAAGCTCCCATAACAACCCATTAAGCTCTGAGCGCTCTATGGCTTTTCCAGCCCAAAGTTCCAAAGTCCTTCCAGAATACATCCCAAAACAACATGGCAAGGTCCAATTTCTTTCTTTTCTTTCTTTCTTTCTTTCTTTCTTTCTTTCTTTCTTTCTTTCTTTCTTTCTTTCTTTCTTTCTTTCTTTCTTTCTTTCTTTCTTTCTTTCTTTCTCTCTCTCTCTCTCTCTCTCTCTCTCTCTCTCTCCCTTCCTTCCTTTCTTTCTTCCTTCCTTCCTTCCTTTCTTCCTTTCTTCTTTTCTTTCTTTCTTTTTATTTTGTTTTTTCGAGACAAGGTTTCTCTGTGTAGCCCTGGCTGTCCTGGAACTCAACTTTGTAGACCAGGCTGGCCTCCACCTCAGAGATCCGCCTGCCTCTGCCTCCCAAGTGCTGGGATTAAAGGAGTGCGCCACCACTGCCTGACTGTGGGGTTTCTTTTGCTGTGATTAAAACATTTCCATTCCAGCACACAGAGGCAGGAGAATAGGAAGTTCAAGGCCATCCTTGGTTTTGTATGAGGTTTGAGGATAGTCAGGGCATCAGACACTGTCTCAAACAAATGAGAAGATAAAACCCACTTTCAATTTCTATCTTCAGTTTTCAACTGGTGTTATCTGGATATAATCTGATCATCAGTTGGAAACCAGGTATTAGTTATCTAGTTCTTGTCTTAGTCTGTTGGCTAGGCTGTCAAGTATCAGGAACCCCACCCACAAAATCTGCCTTAGCCTCTCTCACTGTTACAGGACATGCACAGAAGGAAGGGAAAGTGGAAAGGCCTTATATGGGCTCCTGGCTCATCTAAGGCCAGTCACACAGTTCTGTGTTCTGGGCCTGAGGTGGAGCAGACATGGACAGTGAGCCTCGGTGGCTGGAGGCCGTTTCCCTTATGGTGACCAGAGAAACAAAGGGGCAAAAGGCAAGCTATATATACTCCGCCAAGACAAACCCCAGCAGTCCTGTGCTGGTTTTTGTCAACTTGACACAAACCTTGGGGTCATTTGGGAAGAAACTTTAATTAAGGAATTGCCTCCATTAGGCTGTCCTATAGGCAAGACTGTGGGGCATTTTCTTAATTAATTATTGATGTGGGAGGGCCTGGCCCACTGTGGTGTTTTCCTTTTTAATTATTGATGTGGGAGGGCCTGGCCCACTGTGGGTGGTTGGTCTGGAACCCCAGGTTGGTCCTGGGTTGTATAAGAAATCACACTGCGGAAGTCTTGGGGAGCCAGCATCCCCAGGGAAGCCAGGAAGCCAGGAAGCATCCTCTCCCGGGAGCCTCTGCATCATGCCCTGCATCGAGTGTCTTCTCTGACGCTCTCAATGATGAGGTGCAAACCATGAGGTGCAAGATGAAGTAAACCCTCTCCTCCACAAGGCATCTTTGCTGCTGCTTTGTTTGTTTAGAGTTTTATCTTTATTTGGTAAGTATGGGTGTTTTGTCTGCATGTTTGTGTGTACCACTTGTCTGCCTGGTGTCCAAGGAGACCAGAGAGGACTCTTTGGAGCTGGAGTTACAGAGAGTTACGAGCTGTCTTATGGGTCCTGGAAATAGAACCTGCGTCATCTGGAAGAGCAGACAGTACTTGTAATGACTGCATCATCTCTCTAGCCCCTGTTTGGTTTTGAGAAGAGTGGCGGGGGTGGGGTGGGGTAGGGGTGGGGGTGGGGGTGGGGTGTTTCTCTATGTAGCTCTGGCCTGCAAATTGTTATGTAAACCAGGTTGATCTGAAACTTAACAAAGATCCACCTGCTTCTGACTCCTGAGTGCTGGGATTAAAGGTGAGCACCACTGTGTCCGGCTCCAAGTTGGTTTTGGTCTATGTTTTAGTATAGCAGCTGAGAACCTAACTAGAACAATCCCACTGCATCTGCCTAGAGTGCCATCCAGCATCCAACACCTACCAACAGTTCATCAAGTTATAGACTCACCAACATATTAATCCAGGGCTAAGGGCAGAGCCCTTGAGACCCACACATTTCCCAGCCTGGCTCTGAACAGCATGCTGGGGACAGAGTGAAGCCTCACGCCCCAGGAGGAGATAGTTAGATCAAATAGCAGCAGTGCCAGCTCCTGCACCCGGCTTCAGCTACTGTCATTAACACTGGCGACAAGGGGCCTAGGACAGGAGGCTGAGGTGGAGGAGCAGGCTAGCCTGGGCTACAGAGTTGAGACTCTGTCTCAGGTGAAATGGAAAAGAACTGAGAAGTAGAACCTCTAGCAAGAATCCCATCAGGGCTGGACAGATGGCTTAGTGGTAGAGCTCTTGCCTAGAATGCCCAGTAAGAGACTCGGGACTCAGAGGCAGCTCAGTGCCTGCTGGCAGTGTGGCTCAGTAGTAGAACCCCTGTCTAGACTCTCCCGACTGGGGGCATGGCTGGGAACATGGCTCAGCTAGAACTCCGGCCTAGAATCCCACAGTGAGGGGCCATACCATCCACCCAATCCTAGAGACTGCTCTGACCTCCAGTCACTTCCCTCTGGTGGCTGTGTTATGTGGCCTGTAGTGGATTCCTATTCAGAGAGCACTACAGTCCATCTCCAGCCCAAGCCTTTAGCCTTCTTTGTGTTCCCTTTCAGGTCAGGGAGTGCTCACCTGCAACTTTACATCCATCCCTCTCTTCCCAAGGTAGAGCATTTGGCATCCTGTGGGAGTGTCAGTGTTGGCTCAGAGAAGTACTTCACACTGTTTCTCCAATTGGTTTAGAAATGTGTCTGTCTATCATCTATCTACCTATCTACCTACCTATCTATCATCCATCCATCCATCCATCATCTTCTGGGAATGGACCTGAAAATCCCACAGACTCTTCACTCACTCTGACAATGAGCCACGCCCTCATCCCTCCGCATCTTGCCATCCTTACTGTCTGTCATGCCAGAGTTCAGCCGAGAGGCTGCACAGCTCTGCAGTTAAACTTGATGGGGTGGGTTCAAATCCCACCCTCACTACACACTCCCCATGTGTTTTGGGATAAATTATTCAACCTCTCTGTGCCTCCATCTCTCCATCTAACAGATGAGAACAGTGGTATTTATTGCAAACGTTGGTTGTGATAGCCAATGCTGCAGCCCCACCCCTGAGTGGCCGCTAGTGTCCATACTGCACAATGCACCAGCAGCAGGTCTCACCGCCGCTCTCCAGATTCCTTCCACTCCGTTTGTTCTCGCTGGGTCCCCAGGCATAGCAGCAGCTGGCTCTGCCAGCGCTGTCCCCAGCTGCCCACTCCCAGTGGCCCCTTTCTTCCCTTTCTTTCCTTCGCTCCTGCATCTTGGTCATGCCTGGATTCCTACGCCATCTCCGCCTCTCTCCTTTGCACCTCCACCTTGGGGTGACCAGATCCCTTGCCTCTTGGGACAGCTTTCTAGCACTTTTCCCCCTTTTAAGAGATCGACTGCAATTTCTATAATAACATCACATTAGCCAGAAATTAATGTCCTCATTAAGACAGCAATTAGGCACATTAGCGTGGCAATAAAGGAGAAGCTTATGAAATAATTGCTGGTTCCAAAATGCCTTTAATTTAGTATTTTATACTGTGCTGTGTTATTAATTTTTTCCCTTGGCAGAAGATAATAAGAGAAATGTCTGAATTTGAACATTCATTCGAAGGAAAGTGGTGCCAGCCCCTTTAAATGGTTGACGTCTGTTTTTCCATACCCCTTGTCCTGGCCATGGAGGGCAGGCAAGGAAGGTGGACAGTGAACTAGGGGACACAGGCCATGGGTCCATCTCATCTGAGGAGCATTTTCCCTGAGCAGTGTCTGCTTGTTTGTTTCTTCTGGGCTACATCTCCTGAGTTCAAATGTGTTCAGCAATATTTGGGGAACCCAACAGCTCTGCCCACGTGTAGGGTTTCCCACTGTGGGAAATGTTGACCGAATGATCTGTCTAGTCTATCAGACGGTTAAGTAAGACAAAACTCCATTTTACAGAAACTGCAAGAGTGGAAGAAACTTCTCAGAGGTTAAGGAGCAGTGGCTGTTCTTCCAGAGGACCCAGGTTCAATACCCAGCTCCCATGTGGTGGCTCACAGTGGCTGGTAACCCAGTGCCAGGGAGATCCAATGACTTCTCCTGGCCTCCAAGACACCAGGCACGTGTGAGGTACACATATATACATGTCAGACATACACATAAAGTAAACAAACAATTTTTGTTATTGTCTTTTTTTTGTTAGTCACTGAGCCAGCATGCTGAGCAAGTCTGCCAAGCTGAGTTCGATTCCCGGAACCAGAGTTCAAATCTTGAAAGCCAGGGAAAGATGGAAGGGGAGAACCAGTTCTACAGCCTTTCACTTTGACCTGCACACACACACACACACACACACACACACACACACACACAGACACACAGACACACACACACACAGAGACACACAGACACACAGACACACACACACACACACACACACACACAGAGACACACAGACACACAGACACACACACACACACACACACACAGAGACACACAGACACACAGACACACACACACACACACACACACAGACACACAGACACACAGACACACACACACACACACACACACACACACTGTGCTGGATATCTTTATGTCAATGTGAAACAGGCTCCAGTCATCCAAGAGGAGGGAACCTCAACTGAGAAAATGCCTCCATAAGACTGGGCTGCAGTCAAGCCTGTAGGACATTTTCTTAATTAGTGACTTACTTATGTGAGAGGGCCCATCCTCCAGCAAGAACAAGACCACTACCACAGTTTTGAGCCAAATTCGCTTTATTAAATGCTGACCAGGAAGATGGTCACTGGCCAGGCATACTCAGGATTCCCAGAGAATGTTCTAGAATTTCTTTAGTCAGGTGCTTATAAAGTCGAAGTCCACAAGGCTACGTACTTCCTGTCTTTGTCCAGTTGGGGACCAGGGCACCTCCCGTCCTCTTGCCTGTGTGTGATCGAGCACACCCCGAGCAGTTGGGGCAGCCAACCTTGCTTATAGACGTGAAACCATGTGGTTTCTTATCTTACATGAACAGTTCCAGTCTGTGGACAAGAGGGGTTTATAGGTTTGAGGTGTTTTTTGTTTTATAGATCTCTTAAACACACTAATTTAAACTTAAAACGTAATTTTGGCCATCACACACCCCTGGGCTCTGGAAGAAAGTAGGCTGAGCAAGCCATGGGGAGCAAGCCAGTAAGCAGCACCCCTCCATGACCTCTGCATCAGCTCCTGCCTTCAGGTTCCTGCCCTGCTTGAGTTCCTGTCCTGACTTCTTCTGATAATGAACAGTGATGTGGCATTGTAAGCCTGAAAAACTCTTTCTTCTTCAACTTGTTTCACCATATCAATAGAAACCCTAACTAAAACATGGCCCCTCACTAGGTCATGACACACACACAAATAGAGAAAAATTGTAAAAAACCTGCCTAACACTTCTGCTCTGATTCTATTGGCCAAAGTGGGCCAGAAAACCCAGCCATAGTCAAAGGTTCCTGGGACGTGGAGTCCTGTGGTGGGAGAGCCCAGCCACACTGCTGGACAACCCCAAGTTTAGCATCCTTTGCCAGTCTAAAGATTCTGATGAACCTCTGACCTTGGGAAGGTTCTAGGCTCTGACCTTGGGAAGGTTCTAGGCTCAGATCCCTTCTTCTAAATGTCTCCCCAACCGAAGAACCTCAAGAAGCGGTAAGAGAGTTGCTCAAGTCCCTGACAAGGATCCCCTCCTCCTCCTGGAGTGTGAAGGGCTGGGATCTTACTAAAATAGCCCTCTCCTCTAGCATGTATGATCATCAGGGGAAGTGCAGAATTTGAGTACAGAGTAGGAGATGCACAGCCTGGCTTGAGCCCACTCAGTTCCCTCTTATAAGGAAGTGTCCAATCTGACAACTGTCCCAGCATACCCTGATCCAGGGACCAGCAGGGATGAGTGTGGGGACAGGAGCAGAAACAGTACCTCTACTGAGAGCCATGTGGCCTGGGAAAGAGCCTGGACCCAACTAATGACCCACCAGAGGAGGCTGCCACCAGAGGAGACTGCCACCAGAGGAGGCTGCAACTGGACCATCAAGGATGGCAAACCCAGGTGGGCAGCCAGGCCTGCTGTGTTGAAGAAGACCTGAGTGCACGGGGGAGGAAGATCATTTCTCCCCTGCCCTGTATCCCAAGTAGATAACGTGCATCTGGAATCTTTGTTGCTATGGAGACCGCCACAATGATATTTGGGGAGCAGGATGCCCCAGGGGTCTCCATTCTGTGGAGCAGCAGTCTCCTGGATGACCTAGAAGCCTAGGTGGAGTCTAGGAGCCTAGAACCTTCTTATTGGTCTGACAGCCTTGCAAAAGGGAGAGAGGCCCAACAGGTCCAGAGTGAGGTAGAGGTCCTATGTGTAAGTTCTGGGCCCAGTGTGGTCATGGTGGTTGGGTTGCAGTACCTCTGACCTCTGACCATCATATATCTTTAAAAGTTTTATTATTTTATTTATGTGTGTGTGTGTGTGTGTGTGTGTGTGTGTGTGTGTGTGTGTGTGTGTGTGTATACACTCTATGTAGAAGCCAGAGAACAATTTGCAGGAGATGGTTTCTCCTTTCATCCTGTAAGTTTGTCAGACTTGGTCACAAGAGCCTTTTTCTGCTAAGTCATTTCAAAGACCCATTTCATTTCTTTGGGTTTTTTTGTGATAAGCTCTCATGTAACTGAGTCTGGCTTCCAACTCTTGAGCTTCTGCCTCCCCAGTGCTGTGAGTACAGGCATGGGCTAGCTGACCCAGTTTTTCCGTGCTGGAGAGCAAACCCAGGTCCTGGGGAATTCTAGGTGAGCAGTCTCCCACCCAGATCACGTTCCCAGTCTTCCCCCTTCTCCTCCTCAGTGTTCCAATTCTGCTTTAGCACAAGTACACCATGGGCCGATTCCTATTGGGTCCCAGCTCCAGAAAGAGTCCCAGCCTTGCCCTCCAGTTCCCCAGTACCATCTCTGGCTGGCTGGGAATCTGGTGCACCCTGTGCGGAGGGCAGAGTTGAAGCCCAGTGTGTATCTTCAGTCTAAAGCCCTGGAGAAAGTGGGGACGTGTGACCTAGGGGTAATGGAGGAGTTTCTTTTCTTTTCTTTCTTCTTTTAAAAAACTGGTTAATAAAACACAAGCAAATCCAACCTGCTCTGCAGGGTAGGGGGAAGGCCTGTATGCAGAAGCTGAAATTTAATAACAAAACAAAAATAGTCAGTATGCTGGAGAGGGGGGGGGGCCTGGAAGATGGATCCCCATGGTGGAGACATGCAAAGGGGCCCAGGACGCTGTGAGGGAAAGGAGGAAGGGACTCATTTTTTGCCTGAAGAGCCCTGAGCCAGGGGACATCTATTCCCAGTGAAGTTGGTCTGAGCAAAATTTTCTGCACCCTGAACTCAGGCGATGGCTCTCAAAGATAGAATTGCTAAAGACAGTCAGACAGTCACGACAGTCACGTAGATTGCTCACAGCGTTACTGCTAGACAAAGACTTCAACAAACAGAGATTTCATCGGTTTCCCTGGCCACACCCTGTGTCTGCCCAGAGGGAGACAGATATATACAGAAAGGATGAGACAACCATTAGAGGAAAGATACACAGAAGTGGCCGGTAACAGAGGATATTACTCAGCCATGAAGTGGGATGAACCACTGCACAGTCTACGTCAGAGATGAGCCTTCAGTAACCAATACCGATGGTCATGGTGCACAGCCCCAGAGATAAAGCACAATTCAGGGGACATCAAAGTTGCTACAGGACGAGGAAGGGCTCCAGATAGAAGGAGCTCCTTCTGGAAAGTACAAGCTCCAGTCTAGCCACGGTTACAGCCCAGCAGAGAGTCTCAGGGCGCCAAACTGTTCTTTGTTCTCTCTATCTTAGTATCGCTTTCAGACTGTGTGTGCTGGTGAGAGGGGAAGGGGGCCTGGTGCCAAGAGTGACTGCCGGAGCTTGATGCCAGTGATGCACGTGGTGGATGAATGAACCAACCCCACCCCGAGTTGTGCAAACACATTAAAAGTGTAGTATGTAAGCGTGTGCATGTGCATAGTAGCCCACAGGCCAACCCCATGTGTTGTTGTGTACCACTTTCCTCCGACAGAAAGCCTTCTAGCTCAGCAGAAGCCCATTGCGATGCAGGGCAGTCCTTTTCTTTCGAAAGTTTCATGGTTTCTCGGCCTTTTGGCAAAGGTCAAGTGTAGGAAGTTTACTTAATTTTACTCTGTGTGTGAGTGGTTTGCCTTCAAGTATGGATGTGCATCTCTGTCACAGAGTTCCTTCAGAGGTCAGAAGTTCTCCCTGAAACTAGAGTTACAGACATTTCTTATTCACCACACATGTGCAGGTAACAGAACCCAGGTCCTCTGCAGTAACAATAGCAAACACGCTTAACCACCAAGCCATCTCCCTAGACCGCCTAGATGCGGGACGTTGAAGGGAAATGAAACATTCCCTCTGCAGGGAAGCTTCTTAAGGTAGGGAAGGGAATGCCATTCAGGAAATCACCCAAACTGACCAGATCCACCAGGGTATCCGTCCCCTGTAGGCATAATGTTATTGTGCACTGTGTAATTCAGGTGCTTCCGTCTGTGCCCTATATCTGTGCAATCCTTATTCTAAGTTATCTCCCATCTTAATGTTGTGTAAACACTGCTCACCAACTCTTCCCTGATTTGCCAATAAAAACCGATCAGCCAGTGAGTGAGCAGGGGTGAGAATAGGGCAGGACTTCCTCCCACCAGGAGAGAGGAAGTGGAGATTAGAGAATCCAGGCTAGACCATGAGAAAACAGCTGGAACAAAGAAAGCCATCAAATGCAAATCTCTAGGGGATTCTGGCCAAATTGGTTCAGAGGATTAAAGTAGACTAATACTGCTCAGTTGTTGTGCCCTTAAAGCTTGTTAAATAAATATAATGGTCCAGTCTCAATTATTTGGGAGCTAGCTGGGTAATAGGAAATTTGTGACATACTTATTAAACAGCCACTAACACTCCCCAAGCATGCACAAGCTGTTGGAACTGCTGGGAGACTCCCATCTGCCTAGACCAGCAACTTGGCAAAGGCCTCTCCTCCTCCTGTTGAAATAACTACAGCATCCACGAGCTGTCACCTGTGCTGGGTGGACTTTGGTGATGTGTCTTTGAGTCATTTCTGCTCCTATAAGTAGCCTCAATAAAACTGATTGGGTCACCAAGTTCAACTTTGATGACATTGTATGTTGGTCTGCCATCATCTGTTCCTGTCACATCTGCATAGGAATAGTGTCACATGACAGGTGTCGTCCTCCATTTTTTTTTTTAAGTCAGGGTTTCTCACTGGATCTGAAGCTCAATGATTGGTTAGACTGGCTGAGCAGTGAGCCCCAGATCCTCCTGTCTCAGCTCCCCAGAGCTGGGATTGCAGGTACACACTGCCTCTAGCTTTTCATGCAGGTTATCCAGATCTGAACTCAGGTCTTTGACTTGCACAGCGAACACATTCCTGACCAGGTCATCTCCCCAGCACATTCCTGACCAGGTCATCTCCCCAGCCTCTGAAGGCTTCATTTACTTTTTTTTTTTTTTTTTTTTAATGAACTGGGGCGGCAGCTCTGTGGGTGAAATGCTACACAAGTGTGAGGAGCTGAGTTCAGAACTCCAGAACCTGAGTGTGACCTAAAAGTGGTAGTGTGTGTGTGTGTGTGTGTGTGTGTGTGTGTGTGTGTGTGTGTGTGTGTGTGTGTGTGTGAAACCTGAGTGCTGGTGAAGTGAGGTGGTGGGTGGAGTCAGGAGAGTCTCATAGCCCAGCCAGCCTGGCTTGTGCAGCAAAAGACAAGGAGGAAGGTGGTGGCCGTGCCTGAGGTTGTCCTCTGGGCTCCACTGGTGGCATTGCTCACATGAGCCACACTTACACGAGGTTGGTTTGGGGATCTCTGTGGCTTAGGCTAATCTTGAGCTGCTAGCCTTCAATGACCCTTGCCTCAGTTCCCCAGTGTGAGCCACCATATCACCTACACACCTTATGGTGATTCACTTCCCAGTGTGTGAGTTTTTTTTTAACACCTTAAAAAAATGAACCAGGTAGGAGTCTGGTTTTGTCCTGTGACACACTCCCTACACTCAAAGGATCCAAGAGGGAGGGCCAGGTGGGATCCAATCTCTTATTCACTCAACAAATATTTCCTGAATCTCAATATGGAATGAAGTTGTGATGGCCAGTGAGTTACCATGCCCTGGGTTGACACTCAAGTAGACAAACAGCCCCCAAGCCCCATGTATAGTGTGGTGGTTTGAGTGAAATGGCCCCCTTAGGCTCACAGGGAGTGGCATTATTAGGAGGTGTGGCTTTGTTGGAGGAAGGTTGAGCTTTGAAGTTTCAGAAGCTCAAGCCAGGCCCAATCACTCTCTCTCTCTCTCTCTCTCTCTCTCTTCCTCTCTTCCTCTCTCCCTCTCTCCCTCTCTCTCTTTCTCTCTCTCTCTTCCTCTCTTCTTCTCTCCCTCTCTCCCTCTCTCTCTCTCCCCCTCTCTTTCTCTCTCTCCTCTCTCTCTCTCCCTCTCTCTCTTTCTTTCTCTCTCTCCCTCTCCCTCTCCCTCTCTCTTCCTGCTACCTTTGAATCCACATATAGAATTCTCGACTCCCTCTCCAGCACCATGTCTGCCTGCATGCTGCCATGCTTCCCACCATGACGATAATGGACTGAACCTCTAAATTGTAAGCCAGCCCCAATTAAATGTTGTCCTTTAAAAGAGCTCCTGTGGGCCCGGCAGTGGTGGCGCATGCCTTTAATCTCAGCACTTGGGAGGCAGAGGCAGGTGGATTTCTGAGTTCGAGGCCAGCCTGGTCTACAGAGTGAGTTCCAGGACAGCCAGGGCTACACAGAGAAACCCTCTCGCAAAAACAAAAAAAACAAAAAGAGCTCCTGTGGTCATGGTGTCTCTTCACTGCAATGGAAACCCTAAGTAAGACATAGTATAGGAAGTGATAGTATCTGAATGGACAGAGCAGGTGAGGACCAGAGGGCACTGTGGACCCTAACAATGTGCTGTCACTAGAGAGGTGACTTTTTTTAAAAATAAAAAATAAAAGATGATCTCCCACAGGCTAAGCAACAAGGAGGGCTTAAGGGGTGATGCGAGGATCTCCCTGGGAAGGGGAAATAGAGACGATTTTGCAGGTAGGTTGGAGGCAGGTGAGATTGGGAACAGGAGAGATCACGTTGGAGGGAGAGACTTGGAGAGTATTTCATGGACAAGATGCAAACTTAGTACAATAAAAACTTCATGGAATCTGTGAGAGTAACCCTAGCCAGAACTCCTAGTAATGGGGCCATCTCCTGTAACCAGGCAAGGCCTCAAGTGGAGGTGTTGGGACACCAACCCAGCCACACAACCTTGGAAGGAAGTCTTCACCAACATGACTAAGCCCCGTTTTTTTTTTCTATAAGCCCCACCCCTCAGCTTGCACCAGACAGACAGGTGCTCCTTGCTTCGTTTTGTCTCTTTCTAGTTCTTCCCCATGAATGTCAGCCCCCATGGCAAGTTCTAGGTGGGCACTCTACCATCTGAGAAGCATCTTTAGTGGACGTGTTGTTCTTTTCAAACTGGACTGCCTCTGCCTCCCCTCCAGTAAGCAGCAGGTGCTCCGTGAGTGTTGGTATGCAGCAGGGGCGTGGTAACCTTCAGCAGGCCAGCAAGGGGCTCAGTGAGTATGAGAGGATGCTGGGCAGGCAGAGACCCAACATAGGAAGATACAGATCTAGGGGAAAGGGCAGCCAGGGAGAGCTTTGTGGGAAGGAGACAGAAACTTCTAGAACAGTCCTGGTAGTCAAGAGCAAAAAAAAAAAAAAAAAAGAAAAGAGTGGTGGACATACCCTATGTGTGGCCAGAATCTTCCCAGATACAACTCATGTGTTCTCTGGGACAGAAGCCCAGTCTGCACTGGGGAAGATGGATACCTCTGGCTTTCTTTCCACTATGGGCCCAGCAAGGTTACTCTCAGAATGGGAATTTCAGCTGGATATGGAGAGGAGCTTGGAATGCCAGCTCTGGGGAGGCAGAGGCATGAGGATCAAAACTCCAGGACACTGAGGTAAGTAAGAGATGTCTCCGTGGTTATGAGCCATACTGCTCCTGGAGAGGATCCATGTTTGGATTTTAGCACCCATGTTGTGTGTAGTTTTTGGAAGCATGCTTCCCCTTGCCTGGTGCCATGGCCCCTCATGACTTATTCTCGTGACTGCCACCCACTCTTCCGGCTGGCCCTGCCAAGTCACTCAGCACTCTGTCTCTCTGTCTCTGTCTCCCTCTCTCTCCCTCTTTCTCTTTCTCTTTCTCTTTCTCTTTCTCTTTCTCTTTCTCTTTCTCTTTCTCTTTCTCTCCCTCTTTCTTTCTTCCTGTCCTGCCCAGAAATCTTGCCTTCTCTTTTGCCCAGTGATTAGCTTCTGCTGCCATTATTTAGCCAATCAACAATTAGGGAAACTCCCCCTACACACCCATGTCTGGTAGCTCACTCCAGCTCCAAGGGGGATATGATGCCCTCTTCTGTCTTCTGGGGGTACCTGCACACAAGGACATATGCCTACACATATAGACGTGCATACACACAAGTAAAACATACAGTAAATCT
This sequence comes from Mus musculus, assembly GCF_000001635.26. Taxonomy (NCBI): domain Eukaryota; kingdom Metazoa; phylum Chordata; class Mammalia; order Rodentia; family Muridae; genus Mus; species Mus musculus. The sequence goes on from NC_000074.6 coordinate 83,830,162, forward strand.
TTTTTCTATAATTCCAGAGATACATGAGTTACATGGCAAGACCCTATCTTTAAAAAGGAAGTATTCAGAAAGGAACGTGTTCAGAGACAGCTCAGCAGTTAAGAGGACTTGTTACTGTTGCAGCCCTGGGTTCCCTTCTCGAAACCCACATAGTGGCTCACAACCATCTGTAACTCCAGTTCCAGAAGATCCAACAGACACCTTCTCGTGGGCATCAGGCATGCACATGGTACACATACATACACACAAGCCAAACACTCTCCAACTTGCTTTTTGGCCATGGTGTTCCATTGCAACCACAGAAACAAGTGACAAGCTGGTCACTAAGACATAGCTGAGTACAGCTGCAACAGATGTGACCATGTTTTGGGGAGGATTGTGGGAGGACTTTGAAACTTTGGGGTAGAAGAGCCATTGAGTATTGAGAGCTCAGTGAGCTGTTCTGTAGAAGCCTGGAAGATAAGACTGTTGAGAGCACTGCACAAGATGGAGGCCTGGCTTGTGAAGTTTCAGAGGGAAGTTTAAAGACTCTATCAGGGCCATGGCTATTTTGATTTAAGATTCTGTGGTACTGGGTGGCTGGGGCTGAAGAATCAGCTGAGATCAACAAGATACCAGAACTACTAAAGTGAAACCTTTGCTTTGCTGGGATACTTGATGCTGATCTGCTGAAGCTGAGAAATTAGTGGTGATTACGAAGAGACCAGCAAGCTGGGCAGTGTTGATGCACGCCTTTAATCCCAGCACTTGGGAAGCAGAGGCAGGTGAGTTTGAAACCAGCCACATCTACAGATCAAGTTACAGGACAGCCAGGGGTGTTATACAGAGAAACACTGTCTCAAAAATCCAACAAACAAACAAACAGAAAAAAAAAGGAAGAGGAGGAGGGAGAGGAGGAGGAAGAGAAAGGAAAAGAGGAAGAGGGAGAGGAGGAGGAAGAGAAAGAAGAGGAGGAGGAAGAGAAAGGAGAAGAGGAGGAGGGAGAGGAGGAGGAAGAGAAAGGAGAAGAGGAGGAGGAAGAGAAAGGAGAAGAGGAGGAGGGAGAGGAGGAGGAAGAGAAAGGAGAAGAGGAGGAGGAGGGAGAGGAGGAGGAAGAGGAAGAGGAAGAGGAGGAGGAGGGAGAGGAGGAGGAAGAGGAAGAGGAAGAGGAGGAGGTGGAGACAACCAGTATTGTTGAGGTGAAAGCACACAGGAGCTGTGTTCCAGAGGCAACCAAGCTTGTGCCTTATGCTGCTGGCAGCTGAACTTGGTAGTGTAAGAGACACCCAGGCAGAACTGGTTTGGAAGGCATGAAGGGGTCATGGAGAGCAGCTGAGGCTTGGCACTTCAAGAGGCCAGGAGAGACCATTTAGTGAAGATGCAACCAGAGTATCAGTGGAAGTCCAAGAATTAAAGGGTCATAGAAAAAAGTTGAGGCTTTGCAGCATGAAGAGAGGCCAGGAGAGGCCATTGGTGAATCCAGCCCAGTTGTAGAAGACTCCAGCATTTTGGAGATGCCAATACCGTAGGATGACAACCAAGAACAGCAACAGCAGTGGAGTGAAACCAGCCAGATCCTCGAAGACAAGCTGTGTGCTACAGAGGGCAGAGCCAGAGAAATGACCCAAGCCCCTCGTCTCATGGGCGGGTCCCAGACATTGGGCGTTTAGTTACTTATTCTGTTGGAGTCTGGTTTTGCATGGTTCAGATTGTGAGTGTGCTCTGGTATTCCCTCTTGAAGTCAGAAGACAGTCAATTTTAATTTTGATTTTTACAGGAGCCCACAGCTGACTTTGAACTTTTAAAAGATATTTGGGAGTTTTAGAGAGATTGGCTACTTTAAAGAGACTGAAATTTTAATGTGTTTGAATTTGTAAAGACTGTGGGACTTTTAAAGCCATTTATGTTTTTAATGTGAGATCTTTAGAACAAATGAAAAAGTAGAGTTTGTGGCTTTTTAGACTGATGTGTTTGTATGTCAAGTTGATAAAGGGTCTGTTGTTCTGGCCAGTCTTGTGTTAACTTGACACAAGCTAGGGTTCTCTGAAAGGAGGAACTGCAGTTGAGAAAATGCCTCCATGAGATCTAGCTGTAAGGTATTTTCTTAATGATTGAAGAGGAGGGACCCAGCCCACTGTGGCTACCTCTGGAATGGTGGTCCCGGGTTCTATAAGAATCAGGCTGAGCAAGCAGCGCATAGCAAGCCAGTAAGCAGCACCCTCCATGGTGTCTGCCTCCAGGTTCCTGCCCCGTGTGAGTTCTGTCCTGACTTTCTTCAATAATGAGCAGCAATGTGTGGAAGTGTAAGCTGCATTAACCCTTTCCTCCCCAACTTGCTTTTTGGTCATGGTGTTTCATCACAGCAATAGAAACCCTAACTAAGACATAACTCTGGAAAATTGTCCTCTGACCTCCACACATATGCTGTGGCACAGGCACCTCCACCCACCCACATACACAATACATAGGTAAATAAATAAACTAATGTTAAAGGTGGCTTTTTGTTATATCAGCCAGAACGAGATAGGTAAGGGCCTGTGGCCACAGCCTCATCTTTATATATACACACCCACAAAAGAAAAGCACTCCCAAGCCAGGCACTGCGTGGTAGGCCTCTAATCCTAGCACTTAAGAGACTTAGATAGTAACCTCTCAAGACTAAGGCTAGCCTGGGCTAAGCAGTGAGACTCCCATCTCAAACATTTTGAAGGGAATAAAAGTGGGGAGGAGTTTCCACTGCCAACTTTTATGGGTGCTGAGGCGGTATACATAAAGCAGCAGCAGGCATCTGACAGAGAGTCCCTATAAGTCGGTTCAAAAATCTGTGTTCTATGCAACACTCCTGGTGTTGTCAGAGACTCTAATACAGTGACTGACTGCCCATATGCAGACAGGGTGGTTGTTTAACAGAGAGACTGCTGAACCGATGCAGGATGATTCTGACTGACCTCAGTATTTACTCGGCTACAGCCAATGATCAGCAGTGGGAGTCATCCACTCTATATAACACACGTCAGATGCATACGGCTCTGCCAGGCTCTCGGGCACAAGGTAGTAATACCATCAATCAGCTATTGATAGGAAGCGTACTAGAGGCTTCGGAATTCCATAAAAAAAACCACCATGTTAACAGCAAAGGCTTAAAGGAAGAATTCTCTCTTGGCAACAAGCCAAGGAAACTGTGTGGCCATGTCCTACCTGCTCATTGTATCACCGAACTCCATTACCTACAGCAACTAACCCTAAGGGTACCCAAAGAAATGACATTTGGCAAATGATGTCTTCCATTTTACAGAGTTTGGTAAACTGAAATATGTGCACCACACTATAGGCACATATTCAGGATTTCAATGGTCAACTGTCTTAGCATCAGAAAAGACTGATTCTGTAATTACACATTTCTTAGAAGTTATGGCCATCATGGAAATATCCATACAAATTAAAATGGACAATGGTCTGGCATATGTCTCTGATAAGATGAAGCAGGGTTTTTTTTTTTTTTCTAAGAGGTTTTTGTTTTGTTTTAATTTATTTATTTTATGTATGAGTATACTGTAGCTACTTTCAGACACACCAGAAGAGGGCATCAGAAGCCATTACAGATGGTTGTGATTGCTGGGAACTGAACTCAGGACCTCTGAAAGAGCAGGCAGTTCTCTTAATCTCTGAGCCATCTCTCTAGCCCCGATAAAGCAGGTTTTTTAAAAAATATATTATAATATAAAACAAGTTGCAGGCAAATCCCACAGAACAAGCGATTGTGGAGAGATCTAATCTTACTCTAAAAGAGATGCTTAGCCGGTAAAGGGGGGCAACAAAACCCCCAGAGATAGATTGCATAGTGCTTTATTAACCTTAAAATTTTTAAATGCTAATGAATAAAAAACTATGGCTGCTGAAAGGCATTGACTTGTGGAACAAACTGCGGAACTAAACCAGGGTGTTTATTATAAGGATATTCTGACATCAGAGTGGAAAACAGAAAACATGTTACACTAGGGGAGAGGCTATGCCTATATTTCCACAGGAAAAGAAAAGCTATGGGTTTCTTCCAAGTTGATAAAAACCAGACATGACAAAGGGAGACCCCTAAAGACCTTGGCTATGGGCAAGAAGAAGGAGATTGACAAGATCAACAAGATAAATGATATATATATATATGATGATGATGTACACAGAGACAACTCTAATACCAGCTGAGACTTATACAGCCAATAATATACAGCCAATAACACTTACTGGGTACAAAATTCTCTTGACTTATTATTACATACTGTCCTTTAAGATGGCATGAATAGAAATTTATGTTATAACTTGACTATTATGTTATAGTGTAATCAAACTAAATTCTAAAAGCAGTTGGTTTTTTTTTTTAATTGATCTTTCTTAACTGAAATGGGCACCTTGCATGTTCCCTATGAATGTCTTTACCGAACTATGTGTTGCTTATAAGGTTTTCATTTGCAGAATGAAAGAGGACAGAGACAGCCCTGACAAGATTCACACTCTGGGATGCTGAGATTCTGGGACCTTCCATTCAAGCTCCTTGCTTGATTCTACCTCAACTACATCGAAGCTGTTCCTGTAAAGACGCGCTTCTAGGACATTTCCAGAACACTAGCTCGCCCATCCCTTCTTTCAGACTATTACAGTCAGGACTTCAGCTAAGCCATCAACTTTCTCAGAACATAGAGACTGTAAGGCAAATAATGTCAGCTAGCCCTCCTTTGACAAAACCAATTTTCCTATTTCCCTTTGGGTCCCCAGAAGAGAATTCTTCTCCCTAATTCAGCTGGAAGCAAGCAAGAGAAGATCAACATCTCAGTCCCTTAGGTTGGAATGACTGGTTCTGGCTACTTTATGAATTATAGATGTGATATCATTTTAAGGGATAACTTGCAAATACTATAACTTTGGACAGGGAGGAAACTAGAGAGCTTAGACTCAGGGATTTCTACCTTTCCTCTCCCCTCCCCTCCCCTCCCCTCCCCTCCCCTCCCCTCCCCTCCCCTCTCCTCTCCTCTCCTCTCCTCTCCTTTCCTTTTCTCTATCCTTCCTTCTTAGGTAAAGGAGGGGATGGAAAGAAAAGGGAGGATATAGCAATATTATAGAAATTAGAAATGTAGGCAAATGGAGATTAGAATTAAATCTACTCTTAAACAAAGCATTGTATAGCCATAGCCACAATCTTACATTGGTAGAAACCCTTATATTGATGCAAAAATGAAGTTTTAATTTCTTACATTCTGTTTGTATTCTGATGTTAATATAGAAAGATCATATATATATATATGTATATATATATACACACACACATATATTGATACAGGTTTAAGATTTTCATTGATATAAATCTTTATGTATTTATACAAAATTTGAAATTAATATTGCTACTCTTAGATAGGCCTTGTGCCTATACAACTCATTTAAGAATACAAGGCTTGACCCAGTTCTTCTAGCTGCTATTACAAACTGTTTAGGATGATTAAGTAACACAAGTTAAGGCCCAGATAGTAAACTAATAGGTGTATTAGATTCTGATTTAATTATAATGAAGTGTTTTTAATATTTTTCAATTAGAAATAGCTAAGAGTAGTCAAGGTTTAATAGTTCACATATACTTTACATAGTCTTCAAAAACATCAAAAATCCACAGAATGACATTTAATATTATTTCATTACTAAAGATCACTTGACTAGAGACATGTCTGCTCCTGACAGTGCCCCCTTCATGGTTCAGAGAAGATATTGAGCATCAAAAACCTCCAAATGGAGTTGCTCCAATGGTGGCAAGGTAGCCACTGGACAAGAATTGCCCTAATCCATCTACAGACAAAAAGTACTGTCCAGGAAAGGACACACAATGCGGGATAGTCGACAGCTTAGCTCTGCCAAGACAGAGCTAGTCCTTCATAATTCCTGATTCACTTAAGGTCTGTCAGATGATCCTGGGCCAGAAGGGTGAAGACAGATGTTCCAACGTTTTAAGGAATGGGAACTGTCCAAGTAGTCAGCTGTCTCTGCAAATTTGGTTAAATTTTGGAAGTTATGTTTTTGTGCTTCCTATATAGTCTGGTAATATTTAATTCATTCTCAGATTTCTGACAGGATTGATGACTAGTTATAGTCTCATAATCAAACTTGAGCTGTTTAGCATTGAGGAAGATGATGTAGATTTGAAAGGATGGTTTTCAGATGGCAATGCAAGTTAAAATCAAAACATAATTCAGGTACAAAATTATAAACTCTTTAAGTTAGGCTATATGGTAGAATACTATATCTAAACTGACACATATGATGGAATAGATACTAAATACATACCATCCTTTATAATTTTCATAATTGCTACGGCTATGCACAATTTATATCTGAGGGGAAAAGGAGCCTTTTTCTTGGACAAAAAGGGGGAATGTTGTGGGTTGCCCTGGTGCTGTTTGTATTCTTAGTTAATTCTGCTTCCTCAAGAGGGGCTGCCCACAATTATGGGTAGGCCACTGTCTTGGTCAGGGTTTCTATTCCTGCACAAAACATCATGACCAAGAAGCAGTTGGGGAGGAAAGGGTTTATTCAGCTTACATTTCCACATTGCTGTTCATCACTGAAAGAAGTCAGGACTGGAACTCAAGCAGGTCAGGAAGCAGGAGCTGATGCAGAGGCCATGGAGGGATGCTCTTTACTGGCTTGTTTCCCCTGGCTTGCTCAGCCTACTCTCTTATAGAACCCAAGATTACCAGCCCAGAGACGGTCCCACCCACCAGTGGCCCTTCCCCCTTGATCACTAATTGAGAAAATGCCTTACAGTTGTATCTCATAGAGGCATTTCCTCACCTAAGCTCCTTTCTCTGTGATAACTCCAGCTGTGTCAAGTTGACACAAAACCAGCCAGCACAACCATATACTCAGTGATCCCATAAGAACCTTCTCCCCATTCTAACTGGTCAAATAAAGGCTAGAGCCTAGGGAGTGGGAGCAGAAGGAGAGGGGATGGAGGAAGAGGAGGTGGAAGCCAAGATGGAGCAGGACCTGGAGAAGATACAAGTAGCAAAGGGTCTCTTAGCTGGGGAATAAGTAGTCCAGTGATAGATCTGCCCAATCTAGGTATATAGCTTATCAATATAATAACTGGGTTGTATGTTTTTATACAGGCTTATTGGGATAAGAAATTACAGTGAGGGTTGCTGGGAAGGGCCAACGGTGCAGATCCCGGTGTGCCTACAACGTTCCAGCCTTGCACCGAGGTTGCTGCTGAGCCCTAGCTGCTCAGTGATGTCATTCCTGCCATAGCTCTCAGAAACACTGGCCAGAGGAAACCTTGACAAAGGAAACTGGAGGATGTGGACCTCCAAGTTAACTATGTGCTGTTTGTGTGACTGGGGATGGGGTAGATGAATATACAGACCTCATCCTAAGTGTGTACGCAGTGCCTCGCTTCATGAAATAAATGGATTTTAATAAAGGTTGTATAATTTTAAATGTCAAAAAAAAAAAGAAAGAAATTACAGCAACAACACAGTAGGTGTTTAATAAGTGTCACACACCCGCTGCTTTAGGAGAAGTGATACCCTTAATTCCCTAACTGTCTAGGTGTTAAAATCAAGGAGTGTTCTTTAGGTAGACGAAGACGATGGGTCAGGTTCGCTGGATGTCCTTCTGGTTCTGTGGGAGACTGATTTGCAGAGCTTCAGTTGGCCCCTGGCCAACTTGAGGTTAGAGTCTGCCAGTGGAGAGGCACCAGGAAGAGAGTGGAGGGAGGGAGAAGAAAGAACAGTTAAGGTTTTCCATCAGCCTGAACCTGTTGGGTGAACCCTAGCTTCTGGATCTTGTGACTTCTTTAATCTCCTTCCAGCCTCCCCAGTTCCTTCAGCCTGCCCTCCCTAAGCTTAGATACTTCCCCTCTGCACCACTGGGCTCCTGCCCACACTTCCAGCCAACACCTGCCCCTAAAGCTAGCAGCCTGGGGCAGCAGCTTTTAAAACTTTGTATCAACCTGCACTGAATACTAAATGGCTAACATTATCCAGTCCCTCGGATCCCTACGCCCTCCCGGTGTTGCTAAGCTGGTGTCAGTGGGGAGAAAGGGAGCCGCCAACAAGCTCACAAAGGAAGCAAATTGCTACAAATCGGATTTCTGGTGTCTTATCTCAGAGTCACATGAGACCAGAAGAGACAGAAGCTGCTGCAGAATCTCCTCACAACTGGAACAAGCCATAGTGGGAAGCCAAGAGGAGTGGAGAAAGAAGCGGGAAGACAAACACAGGAAAGATGAAGAGGAAGGAGAGAAGTGGGTGAAAAAATCGCCAGGGGAAATGCAAGAGGGCTCTGGAAGGGGCCGGGGCAGGATTGAAAAAGGCCTGAGAGTGAACAACGAAGCTGTCAGGGGGAGCCACTCCAGTCAGGGGACCTTGCTGGGCCTTCCCATTTTCAAAATTCTCTTGGCCCGAGGTCTAATTATACCTGTAGATCAAGCCTCCGAGGGGGCTTGCGGAGACTGGACATTTATTGAGCATCTGCTGCTTGCCAGGCACATGCTGCATACTGATGTGTGCTTCCCTAGTGAGTCCCCACAGGAGGCCAGAGGAAGCCTTCGATGATAGTGGAGACCAGAGTGAGAGGCAGGGTGCCTGTTCCAGATGGCATGGGCCTCTATAAGTACCAACAGGTGTTTTGTGTGTGCGCACGCTGGGAAGCCTGGCAGCCTGAGGGCCTCAGGCACTGGGCTGAAGCTTACCAGTTTGGCCAAGCTGGCCTACTGGAGAGCCCAAGGACCCACCTAGCTCCACCTCCCAAGCCTGGGATTTTGGGTGCATGCTACCATGCCTTTGTGTTTGCAGGACAAGCATTTTACCCAGTGAGCCATCCCCAAGCAGCCACAACAGGATAGCGTTTGAGCACAGGTCTGTTGCTGGGGACTTCACAGGTTGGGGCTGTCTTTGCTTCCCTGATCATTCACCCATCTCACCCTGGAGCAAACTGAGTCTTTAAGAAAAAAAAATGTGTGGGGGCTGGGCATGATGGCACACATCTTTGATCCCAGGCAGAGGCAGGTAGATCTCTGTGGCTTAGAGGCCAGCCTGGTCTGCGTGTTGAGTTCCAGGACAGCCAGGACTACACAGAGCAGTCATGTCTCAAAACAAACAGAAATATGTTTGCTTAAAATCTTAAGACTAACTTATAGTCCAGACAGATTGGTTTAATGCGTGGTTCTGAGGCCATAGATTCTCTGTTGTACTTATCAATCCTGTCACTGCCCCATAAAGTGTACAGAGAAGCTATATAAACAAGTAGACAAATAGGTGTGCCAATAAAACTTTATTTAAAACAAGGTGGGAGGATGTGCCAATTAAAATGTATAATAAAGCATTACTTATGAAAACAAATGTCAGTTTGGGAGCAGTGGTGGGCACTGGATCTGACCAGGGCAAGACCACAGATACGCAGGGAATTCTACAAGTGGCAGTGGATATTGTGGACCCAGGGCAGCTGGAGCTGACCCAGGACAGTGCCAGACCCTTAGAGGAAGATTAGTGATAAATAGCAGTCCAACCAAGGAAAACTACAGCCATATTCTGCTCATGGTGACCATGCCACTGAAAGGATGCTGAGTAGATAATAAAGAGAAAGAAAACCACAGCTAACAAGCTAACTGCTGGTGAGCAGGTCTTAATCCAGAAACAAGAACCAGGACTGTGTCTCCTTGAACCACAACCCCACAGAAGCGGCTCCCAATGAGAGTGGTTTGGAAGGATTTCCAGATGAAAGATTCAAAAAGAATACTTGTGACTATGTTCAGTCAACTCAAAGACCTGCATGCAAAGGAAGAGAACAGAGATGAGGAGCAGAATAAAATAAGGAAATCATTCCAAGGGGAAAGTGGATGTCAATAAAGAGAGAGACCTAATAAAGGAAATAAAGGATTCTGCAAAGACAAAACCCCATGAGCCAACAGAACCATGAAGACAGACAGTCAGGATGCAAGGCAGGGCCAGTGAGAAATGTTCTAAGACTCCAGAACAGTGCTGGAGAGATTGTTAAGAGCACTGGCTGTTCTTGCAGAAGATCCAGGTTTGATTCCCCAGTCCCCACATGATGGATCACAATCACCATCTATAACTCCAGTTCTAGAGGTGGTATACAAGTATAGAGTCAGGGAAAACACTCATAAACATAAAATAAAACTAAGAAAACATGAGAAAGCTTTGGGACACTATGAAAAGATCACATCTTTGAATTATGGACACAGAAGAACATACCAAAAACATAGAAAATATTTTCAATATGATCATCTAAGAAATTTTCCTAAATATAGATGGAAAGATGCCCAGCCAGATGTAAGAAGTCTCTAGAGCACCATGTAGACAAGACAATGAAAGAAACTCCTCCACAACATGTTACAGTTAAAACAATAACAACATAACTGAATGGAAGAGTAGTGAAACTGTAAGACAAGCCAGTCACTTAGAAAGAGCAGCTTATCAGAACCCTGGCTCTGATCTCATAGAACCATTTAAAGCCAGAAGGTCGGGAAAGATGTACTACAAGATCACAACTGTCAATTCCACACTATTATACCTTACAAAACTATCTACTAAAGCTGGAGGGGCTGGAGAGATGCTCAGGAGCATTTGTTGCTCTTGAAGTAAGGATTCAAGTTTGAATCCAAGCACCTACATGGTGGCCTAAAAGCATCTTTAACTCTGGTTCCAAGGGATCCAATACTGTCTTCTGACTTCTGAGGATATCAGGCATCAATGCACATACATACATGCAGGCAAAAACATTTACATACATAAAATAAAATAATAAACCTTTAAAAAGTTTTAAAATTGAAGGAGAAAAAATCTTGCCATGATGTATGATGAAAGAGACTTGAAGATCATTACAGCTTAGTGTGAAAAGAATAAACATACCAAGAGCTCATAGGAACAAAAAGACAAAACCAAGAAAGGAGATCAAAAGTTGTCTAAGAGCTGGAGAGATGACTCGGTTGTTAAGAGCACTGACTGCTACACAGAGAAACCCTGTCTTGAAAAAACAAAAAACAAAACAAAACAAAAAAGCACTGAGTGCTTTTCCAGAGAACCTAGGTTCAGTTCCCAGCACCCACATGGTAGCTTACAATTGTCTGTGACTCCAGTTCCAGATGACCAGACACCCTCTCCTGACCACTGTGGGTATCAAGCATACATGTGATGCATAGACATACATGAAGACAAGACAATCATATACATGAAATGAATCAATAAATATATGATGCCTGAGAAAATACCTTCAAGTCAACAAAATGACAGGAACCAATACACATCTTTCATTAATCAATGCACATCAAGCCACTAATGGTCTCAATTCACCAATAAAGCCACAGACTAGTAGATTGGAATAATAAAAATATGATCTTTTTTATTGTCTCTAAGAAATGTACTCATCAAAAATAAACAAACCAATTAATTAAATAATTAACCTTTAAAAAAAGAGCAAAAAAGAAATGTACTCACCACCAAAGAGGCACCACCTTAGGGGAAAAGATATTTTTAAAAAAATGAACTGGGAAGTAACCAAGCAAGGCTGGTCTTCTTTTTTTAAAAGACTTATTTATTTTATGCACATGAGTACCCTGTAGCTGTCTTCAGGCCCAGAAGAGGGCAGCGGATTCCATTACAGATGGTTGTGAGCCACCATGTGGTTGCTGGAATTGGACTCAGAACCTTTGGAAGAGCAGTCAGTGCTCTTAACTGCTGATCCATCTTTCTAGCCCTCCTCTTATTCTTCCTCCTCTTCCTCCTCCTTCTTTGTATTTAACATTTTATTTTATTTTATTTTATTTTACTTTATTTTATTGAGTGTTCTGTGTGCATATATGGTACACATCAGAAGAGGGCTTCAGATCCCATTGTAGATGGCTGTGAGCTTAGTGTGGTTGCTGGTAAATGAATTCAGGGCAGCCGGGCATGGTGGCGCACTCCTTTAATCCCAGCACTTGGGAGGCAGAGGCAGGCAGATTTCTGAGTTCAAGCCAGCCTGGTCTACAGAGTGAGTTCTAGGACAGCAGGGCTACACAGAGAAACCCTGTCTCAAAACAAAACAAAACAGAATTCAGGGCCTCTGGAACAACATCTAGAGCTCTTAACTACTGAGCCATCTCTCTACCAGACATGGCTATTCTAATAGTTGATAAAATATACCAAACAAAAGATAATTAGAAGGAACAAGGAAGGTCACATCATACTCTTCAAGGAAGCAGGGCACCAAGAGGAGGCAGAATTTCATCTATAGCCATACTCAACACAGATGGACTCAATGTTGAAAAACAAACGTGGCTAGATGTAGACCACAGACTACCCCCCAACACAGTGACAGTGGGTGGCTTCAACATGCCGCTTTCACCGACACACAGCTCACAAAACTGGACAAAAACGAAGGAAACACTGGAGGTAAATGATGTCATCTATCAAATGGACCTATAGAACATTCCACCAGAAAATACAGCTTCTTTGGGCGAGGGAGAGATGGCTGAGTAGCCAAGATGAGGGCTAAGGGGAGGTGGCTCTTGCAGAGGATCTGGTTCCATTGCTCAGCTCCCACCTGGTGGCTCTCCTATGTCCCTACATCCGGTTCATGGGATCTGACCCTCACTCTGTCCTCCCTGCTCGCAGGCAAACAAGCCTAGATATGAGACAGATGTGAATGCACACTCTTCTCAGCAGCCTGTGGAACTTTCCCCTAAACTGATCACATATAATAAGCACACACAGCACGTCTCAAAAACTATAAGAAAACTGAAATGACATCCTGTAATCTTTCTGATCACGTGGAGCACAGTTAGATAACAACAGTAAGAGAAACTATGGAAAACCCACAAGACATTGCAACAGAAAAGCACAGCACTGGATGGTGACTGAGTCACCGAAGGAAACAGCAAGGAAAAATGTAAAAGTCTGAGAACTGAATGAAAATGGAAACCCACCACTAAAAGTCTACATGACATAATGAAGGCAGTTCTAAGAGGAAAGTGCAGAGCCTCTATAAAAAATGTGCAAGGCTAGAGAGATGATGGCTCAGCGGTTAAGAGCACTGACTGTTCTTCCAAAGGTCCCAAGTTCAAATCCCAGCAACCACATGGTGGCTCACAACAATCCGTAATGAGATCTGATGCCATCTTCTGAGGTGACTAAAGACAGCTACAGTATTCTTACATATAATAAATAAATAAATAAATAAATAAATCTAAAAAAAAAAGTGCACACCTTTAATTCCAGCACTTAGGAGGCAGAGGCAGGTGGCAGGCAAGATGGCTCAGTGGGTAAAGGCACTTGCCACCAAGTCTGATGACCTAAGTTGGATCTCTGGGACCCATATGGTAGAAAAAGAGAACCAACTCCTGCAAATTGTCCTCAGACCACATACATATTCTGTCTTTCTCTGTCTGTCTCTCTCTCTCTCTCTCTCTCTCTCTCTCTCTCTCTCTCTCTCTCTCTCTATTTCTGTATTCCTTTCAGTCTCTTTCTCACACACACTAAATAAATGTAATTTTTGCTTTAATTTGAGAAATTAAGAACTCAATGATGTCCCTAAAGGCTTTGGAGAAAGAAGCCCAGTAACAGCAGACTAGAAGAGACAAAGTCAGGATGAGATTAATATCACAAAACAAGAAAATGACAGCCAGTGAGACAAAGAATTGCTTCTTGAAAAGGCTGACCACCCCTAAGCCAAGTTAACCAAAAGAAAGGGAAGATTCAAAGCAATGAAATTAGACAAGGAGGGAGGGAGATATTACAACAGATACCACTGGCACTCAGTGAATTGTGAGGGCATGCTTTAAAAACCTACACTTCCCTAAATTGGAAACGTTAAAAGAAATGTATGGTTTCAAATTGCACATGACACCAATATTAAATCAAGATGAAACAAAATATTTTATAGGCTTATTTCACTTTCAGTTTGTGTGTGTGTGTGTGTGTGTGTGTGTGTGTGTGTGTGTGTGTGTGTGTATGAACACATGTGTACACACACATGTAAGCACAGGTGCCACCAGAGGCCAGAGAGGACATCAGGAACTGGAGTTATAGGCAGCCATGCGAGCTGGGGACTAAACCTGGTTCCTTTGGAAGATCATCAAGCCCTCTTGCCTACAGAGCCATCTCTCCAGCACTGAAACAAATCCTTTAAATAGACATATAACCATCAATGAGATGGAAGCCATAATAAAGAGTCTCCAAGCTGGGTAGGGGAAAAGCCTAACAAACAGATGGAGTCATTGGTAGAAACCAGAACCTCAAAGAACTAAACCAAAGACACTCAAGCTATTCTGGGAAACAGAAAAGGAGGGAGAGCCAAACACTTCTCCTGGAGCCTGTGCAGCACTGATGGCAAAATCGGGTTAAGATACACCGCTGTCTTGGTTAGGGCTTCTACTGCTGCAACGAAACATGATGATCAGAAAGAAAGCTAGGCAGGAAAGGGTTTATTCTTTTTACACTTCCACAAGGCTGCTCATCATTGAAGGAAATCAGGACAGGAGCTCAAACAGGGCAGGAACCTGGAGGCAGGAGCTGTTGCCAACGCCATGGAGGGGTGCTGCTTATTGGCTTGCTCCCCTTGGCTTGCTCAGTTCTCTCTCTCTCTCTCTCTCTCTCTCTCTCTCTCTCTCTCTCTCTCTCTCTCTCTCTCTCTCTCTCTCCCTCCCTCCCTCCCTCTCCCTCTCTTTCTTCCTTTCTTTCTCTTTCTTTTTTTAAAGATTTATTTATTTATTTAATGTATATGAGTACACTGTCTCTGTCTTCAGACACACCAGAAGAGGGCTGTGAATTCCATTACGAATGGCTGTGAGCCACCATGTGGTTGCTGGGAATTGAACTCAGGACCTCTGGAAGAGCAGTCAGTGCTCTTAACCACTGAGCCATCTCTCCAGCCCTCAGTCTTCTTTCTTATAGAACCCAGGACCACCAGCCCCAAGGATGGCACCACTCACAATGGGCTAAGCCCTCTCCATTGATCATTAATTGAGAAAATGCCTTACGGTCGGATCTCATGGAGGCATTTCCTCAAATGAAGTTTCTTCCTCTTAGATGACGATAGCTTGTGTCAAGTTGACACAAAACCAGCCACCACCAAAGGAAATACAGACAGACCTTCCTGATGAGCATAGATACAAAAACTCTCAGTACCATATTCATAAACTGAGGGTCTGGAGAGGTGGCTCAGTGGTTAAGGACACTTGCTCCTCTTACAGAGGACCCAGGTTTGATACCCAGCACCCACATTGCAGCTCACAACCATTTGCAAATTCAGTTCCAGGGCATCCCATGCCCTCTTCTGGCTTCTTGGGCACCTGGCACATTTGGTGCATAGACATACATGCAGGCACAACACCCATAGGCATAAATAATTTAAACAGCTCACAAGCTTTCTTTGAGATCACATTTTTAAAAATCAGTAAATATAATTCCTCAAATATATGGGCTAAAAGATACCACATGATTATCTTAGTAGACAGAAAAAAAAACTTTGATAGAGTCCAACATCCTTTGTGATAAAAGTAGTGGGGAAGATAAAGACAAAGAGATGAAGGATGAAGGCCACATGCCATAAGCCACAGCTGCATCATGCTAAGCAGAGAAGCATCACCACTTCATCAGGAACAAGGGAAGGGCGTCCACTCTCCAGCCCTGTTCAAGATGATGATGCTTCAAGTCTTAGCGGGAGCAGAATTACAAGAGAAGACAATAAAGAGGTACACACAGGAAGTCAAAGTTTCCATAAATGTAGATGGTATTATTCTTATGAGACCCTAAAGAAAATATACACACACACAACTCTTAGAGCTGATAAAGTACTTTCAGCAAAGTGACAGAATATAAAATTAACACATATAAAGAAAACTCAATACCCTTCCTATATACCAAAGACAAAAATCAATGAAAAAAAAAACCCATGAAAATAATCCATTCAGAAACACACACACACACCTGGGAATAAACTTGCCAAGGAAATGAAAGGCTTCCACAGAGAAAATCTTAAGACACCAGCACCAAAAGATGGAAGGCCTCACAAACTCATGGATTAAACAAAACAGTGGTGTGAAAATGACCCTCCTACCATACCACATCAAAGCAGTCTATAGATTCAATTTAATCTTGTCAACATTCCAGCCCCATTCTTCACAGACACAGAAAAAAAAAATCCCAAAAGTTTACCTGGAGGCACAAAGGGCCAAAGAGAAGCTGGGCCAGTCTGTTCCACAAGAGAGTTCCAAGCCAGTAAAGGCCGGAGAGAAAAGGGCGGGGAAAGAACAGACAATCCTTAACTAAAAGTCTACTGCTGGAGGTATCACCGTATCTGACTCAAATTATACTATAGAGCCAAATAACAAAGCCAGTACAGAACTGGCACAAAAACAGACACATAGAGCAATGGAATAGAATTGAGGGCCCCAAGATGACCCTGATTTTTTACAAAGTTGGCAAAAATACACATTGGATAAAAGTCAGAATTTTTAACAAAATGGCTTCTTGGGACCGGAGAGATGGCTCAGTGGTTAAGAGCACTGTAGGCAATACCAGAGGTCCCGATCCGATGCCCTCTTCTGGTGTGTCTGAAGTCACATAAAATAAATAAATAAATCTTAAAAAAAAATTTCTTATCCTGTAACTGATAGAGAAGGAGGAAGCTGATAGGAGTATGTCCCAATCAGAGATACAAAAAAGAACTTTCTGAATAAGACTGTGTTAGTGTAGAATGTAAGACCAACAACTGACAAATGGGACCTCATGAAACTAAAAAGCTGCACAGCAGAGGAAGTGATCAGTGGCGTGAAGAGGCACTGTACAGAGTGGGAGAAACACTTGTCAGCTATTCATTTAATGGAGGATACTGTCAGAATACACAAACTACAACAGAACCCAGTAACTGAGAAAATCAGAAGCCCAGTTAAAAATGCATAATAGGGCTGGAGAGATGGCTCAGAGATTAAGAGCAAATAACACTCACACAGGACCCAAACTTGGCTCCCAGGACTTACCTAGACACTTACAACTGCCTATGACTCCAGTTCCAAGGACCAACATCCTCTTCTGATCCCCAGAGCTTCAGCACACTCATGGACACACACACTTAAGAACACATGGGTACATATTAAATAAACAGATAAATAAATAGACTCAAAATGAAAAGAAACTTCTCAAAAGAAGAAAGCACAGGGTGGCTGGGAAATATTTTCCAAACTGTTTAGCATTCTTAGCCAAGAGGGAAATGGCAATTAAAACCACTTTAAGGTCCATGGCCACCCAAGCTGAATGATCACCATCAGGAATACAAATGACTACAAATGCCAGTGTGACCTTGACAAGAAGAAGAACCCTCTACACTGACTATGGGCGTGTAGCCGCTTTGGACATAAGTCTAGAGGCGTCTTAGTTAATTTACTATTGCCACAGTAAGACACCGTGACCAAGTAACTTATAGAAGATTTTGCTGGAGGTGTACAGTTCCATTACATTGGAGGGTTAGCATTGATGACATCATGCCATGGGGCATGACAGCAGCCAGGCACACATGGTACTGGAACAGAAGCTGACAAATGACGGTTACGTTCTCATCTGCAGGTAGGACACAGAGAGAACTAACTGGGAACTGGGAATGGTTTGGGTTTTTGAAAGCCTAAAGTCCTCCCCTAGTGACACACCTACTCCAACAGGGCCACCTTCTAGTCCTTCCTAAATAGTTTACCAACTGGAAACCAAACATTTCAAAAATATGAGCCTATGGGGGACATTCCTGACCAAACCACTGCAGGAAGTTTCTCGTAAAACTAGGAACAGATTTACCATATAACCTAAACACGTCTGGACAAACGAGTAACACCCATGACAGGGACACTTGCTCATCCATGCTCATTGGTGCCCTGGTCACAATAGCTAGGAAATAAAAGTAACCTAGATGTCCACCAACTGGGGAATGCATAATGGAAATGTGGTAGACGTACACTGTGGAATATTATGCAGCTGGAAAGAAAACGGAAATCATTAAATTGGCTGGTAAATGGATAGAGCTGGAAAAATTACACTGTGATAACTCATGTCAGAAGGGCAAACATGTTGCGCAGAGCCCAGCTTCAGACATTCTGCTTCTGCTCAACTTGAAGCTCAAGTGGAAGCCAAGAAACTAAAGGGCCCTTCAGGGACATATTAAGAGAGGGGGTAGCAGATTACAGGTAAGATCAAAGTAGAGATGTGAATACTGTGGGAGATCGGCTTGAGTAGGAGGAGTCTGGGGGATGGGAAGGGGAGAGGAAGGCTAACCCAATGGAGGAAGGTCGGGAAGACACATGGAAGTCTAGCATCTCACCACCCAATTTAAAAAAAAAAAAAAGAGGTAGAAAACATGAAGTGAAAAAAAGGGAAATACTGGATATGAAAACATTAAGTAGCAACAGGGGGATGGGAGGTAATGGGCAGATTAATAAAACTAAGGAGGTATGAAAAGTCTCACCGAAACCCACTAGTTAGTAAGCTAATTTCAAAATATGACTTTAAATAAAAACAAAGAAAAGTATTTTGAATGGAATTACCTTACCTGGGTGAATGGGTAACACCACTCCCAGAAGACCTGGAAATACATGTCTGGTGGATTGAATGAGAATGGCCCCCATAGGCACATAAATTTGAACAATTGGTCCCCAGATAGTGGAACTGTTTGGAAAAGATTAGGGGGTGTGGTCTTTTGGGAGGAGGTGTGTCACTGGGGATCCCCTGACATGGTTGTGGATAAACTCTCTTCTAAGTTTCCAAGGAGCTTCTTTGTCAGAGGTCTTTGTTTCCTAGCTTCTTTCTTCTCAATGAAGCACTGGTCCTTGCAAATAAGTGGATGCTAAGGAATGAAGAACAGGGAGCTGGAGGGATGGTTCAGTGGTTAAGAGCACTGACTGCCCTTCCAGGGGTCTTAAGTTCAATTCCCAGTAACCACATGAAAGTTTATAACCATCTGTAACCCAGTGCCCTCTTCTGATGTGTCTGAAGACAGCTACAGTGTACTCATATACTTAAAATAAATAAATAATTTTTAAAAAAAGGAAGCAAGGAAGGATGGAAGGAAGGAAGGACAAAGCTGCCCAACAGGGTGGTACAGTCAGTCAGGAGGTAGAGGCGATATCAGAAGTCGGGGTATCATAGGTTCAAGGTTATCCTTCACCACATAGGGGACCTGAGTCCAGCCTGGGCTACATGAGATCCTTTTTAAGAAATAAAAATCAGGGAGCCCTAAAATGTACACTGAGCACTCTTAGAAAGCTTGTACTGTTGTGAGAAAACGCCTGACACAAGAACGTAAGGAAGAAAGGCTGGTTTCAGAAGTCTCCATCATGATCACTTTGCTCACTGTCTGGGCACATGTGGAGGCAGAACATCTGGGCAGAGCTAAATAAAGTCAACAGTATTTCAAGAGGCAGAGCAAGTAACCAGCTGATGAACATAAGAAGACCTAAGAAAGAGAAGGAGGGCCTTTAAACTGAAGGGTTATGGAGAGGGGGAGCTTTTTCTTCTGGGACACTGATGGAGCAGGAAGGTCAGCTGGGTGCTTTCTCTGCCTCTCTGAGTTAGCCGGCTTCCACCACAGCATCTGGCTCCTGAGTGTTCATTTGGTAAATTAAATGTTGGGATTTTGTTTTAAACACTGTTAAGGCCTAGGTAACTGTTGACCTACCTAGCCTGCCATTTTGTGCTTTACTAATGGTGTAAGGGATGTTCTCATGTTCTAGCTGATTGCAGATTCTGCTATGTCCTGCGCTTTGGTGTTCTTGGAAACCAATCACAACAGAAGTCAGTAAGAAGTGCTTTGTATAGTTAGCCACAATAAGGTTGGACCTGAACTAACCACCAGACCGCACTTCCTGTACCTGTGTATGAGCTTTTATGGTTTTTGCCTTCATAATCTGTGCCTGGGATGAACCCCAACATACGAGAGACACCTGCATAATTAGACTTCATTTTGAGTAGGGGTTGAATAAAGTTTAAGCTCCCTGGGAGTTGACCTCCTATTTGGCAAAAAGGGAAATGTATGTGGGTAACTGACATCCTTGTTGGCAAGTTAAGACATGAATGTTAGGTAAGGCAGATCCTCTGCCACAGTTGAATACCCAACCAGTGGAAGCAGGGTAAGTATATAACAGACATGTTCCTAAGGAAACCCCTATCCCTAAGTCCTAATTGGTGGAATAACTTGGCATGGATGTCCGCAGACTTCAGGCTTTAAAAGCCCTGTAGCATCTTGACTCAGTGTTGCAGTCAGCTCCCGAGTCTGACCTAAAGCCCCAATCCATCAGTCCTGGGCATATGCTCAATAAATTATCCCTGTCTGACTGAGATCGGTGTTCGTGTGGTTTGTGAGGTGACTTCTAGACCCCCAACAAAAACAACAAGTGCCCACAGGGTGGCTCACAACTATCTGTAACTCCAGTGCCAGGGGATCCACCCTCCTCCTCTCACTTTCAAGGGTATCAAGCACACGTGTGTTTCAACAAAATACACTTAAAATAAAATAAATAAATTCAATTTTTAAGGTCACTAATATGACCAGAGCCTTTTAGAAAATAAAATGAGTGAGGTGGAAGAGCTGAAGAGGTGGCTCTGTGGCTACATGTACAGGCTGCCCCTGTAGCACAAGCTGCCCCTGTAGCACAGGCTACCCTTGTAGCACAGGCTGTCCCTGTAGCACAGGCTACCCCTGTAGCACAGGCTGCCCCTGTAGAAGACCCAGGTTCATGTGCCCACACCCACATGGGCCAGCTTACCTGCTCCTCACACACACATACACAAATAAAATAAATCATTTTTTGTTTTGATTTGTTTTTTGCAACAAAGTCTGACTATGTAGCCCTGACTGACTATGTAAAGCATGCTGGTCTTGAACTCACAGAGATCCTCTTGCCTCCTGAGTACAATTGATCCTGTAGGATCAATGACCTTAAATAATTATTTTTAAAAGATGTCAGTTCTAAAGAAAGCCTCTGCACATATGAATGGCGTATGTAGACAAACAGAAAAAACAAATCATTAAAAAATTATAGGATGGATTGGGTTGGACCAGAGGAGGTTTGGAAGATACCTATTTTTTGGTCTCTGTACAAACATTTTGAATTCCAGGGCTGTACCAGCCTGAGTGTCAGCCTTCCTGGCTACCAGCCTTGAACTTGCCACTTCAGGAAGACCTGAAACCTAGTTTAGTCTCCCCTACCCTTAGAGGTCTCTCTCCAATCAGGGTTTCATCTGGCAAAGAACCTGGTTATTCTAACAGAGTCTGAGTTCAGACGAGACTCATGAGTTTTGGCAGAGGAAATTCCAGACAGGGTGGCATTTATGCTGTGAAATGGTTACTGTCCGATGCTTTTGTCTAGGCTTACAGTGAGATAGCCCACTCACTGGGGCAGAAGGATGTGAAAAACCGGGCCCATGAGATGCTTCCCACCAAACCTGGCCTACATGGTGGAAGGAGAAAATTGTTTCCCACAAGTTGTCCTCTGACTTCCACAAGCACTTGCACACGCATGTGCACACACATGCATACACACACACACACACACAAATAAAATAAAAATGTAGGGTTGGTGAGATGGCTCAGTGGGTAAGAGCACCCGACTGCTCTTCCAGAGGTCTGAAGTTCAAATCCCAGCAACCACATGGTGGCTCACAACCATCTGTAACAAGATCTGCCCTCTTCTGGAGTGTCTGAGGACAGCTACAGTGTACTTACATATGATAAATAAATAAATCTTTTTAAAAAATGTAATAAAATTTAAATGGGATGTAATATGTCATGGTCGGATTCGCTTAGGCCATGCTGTATAAGAAGCAATCCCATGCAAAGTGCAGACCATTGAGCCAGGGATGGACCACATTTCCATCCAAAGGTACGCCCTGCCAGCAATGTAAGACTGTAAAAGCACTCTACTCTTAAGCCTGGAGACAATGCATGCTTATCATCCCAGAACTGGTGGAGAATCTGAAGTTCAAGACTAGCCTGGGCTACACAGTGAAACCTAGTTTCAAAATTCCAGTATCATCTAAGCCTTAGTTTCCTAGCAGGTCTCCATGGTAGCAGCAAACAGAGGTGACAGTCCTGAATGACTGCTGCTTTGTCCAGCATGGAGCAGCCCTGCGCCTAGCCCGTGCAGCGCCTGCCTCCCCAGTCGGCTAGTGGGTCTCTGCCTGATCTCCCTGCCTCACTCACACTTCGCAACTGAGGTTAATAAACTCATCCTCTCCCAGCAGTGCAGCCGTGGACGTTTGCAGGCAGCAAGAAGTGGCTCCGACCGGTGTTTAATGGAGAGTAAGTGTTCAGTGAACTGCTTAGGGCAGGGACAGCTGAGGCTGCCACCGGAGTCTGCAGCCAAGGCTGCCAGCTCTTCCCAAGGAGTCCCTCAGCCAGCGCAGATGCAGATGGGACCTCAGAGGCCAGGCAACAAACGACTGGGGGGAGGGGGAGTGTGGCAAGGAAGAAGAGCTGAACCCAGGCTTTCCACATCTGGCTTTAGAACCTTTAGTCATTGTGACAGGAACTTCCTTCCTCCTCCCTTCCTCCATCTCTCCCTCCCTCCTTCCTCCCCTTCCTTCCTTCCTTCCTTCCTTTCTGTTTCTTTCTCTCTTGCTTTCTTTTGGAGACAGAGTCTCACCATGTAGTCCTGGCTGGCCTCAAACTCACTGAATGACCATTCCTAAGTATGGTTGAGGAAAAGGGTTTTAATTGTAGCTATGATGCCAGAGGCATCTGAAAAGGTCTAGACTGGACCCAGCCATGAGGTGGGACAGAGAGCAAGAGAAGGGGAGGAACATGGCAAGAAGACCAAAAGAGGGGCGTGGGTGACATGGTGGCTTTCTGTAGGAATGAGGAGAGGGGCATGGGTGATGTCTTAGTCAAAGTTTCTATTCCTGCACAAACACCATGACCAAGAAACAAGTTGGGGAGGAAAGGGTTTATTCAGCTTACACTTTCCACATTGCTCTTTATCACCAAAGGATGTCAGGACTGGAATTCAAGCAGGTCAGGAAGCAGGAGCTGATGCAGAGGCCACAGAGGGATGTTACTTACTGGCTTGCCCTCCCCTGGCTTGCTCAGCCTGCTCTCTTATAGAACCAAGACTACCAGCCCAGAGATGGCACCACCCACAAAGGGCCCTCCCACCTTGATCACTAATTGAGAAAATGCCCCACAGCTGGATCTCATGGAGGCCTTTCCTTAACTGAAGCTCCTTTCTCTGTGATAACTCCAGACTGTGTCAAGTTGACATACAAAACCAGCCAGTACTGGTGACATGGCAGGTTTCTGTAAGAATGAGAAGGTGGAGGATTGAAGCCCCGCCCTGGGGCTGGAAAGGGGGCGGAATGAGAAGTGCTGGGAGGAGACAAAGGTCCTGAGTGGGCCTTGTCCAAGGCTCTTTAGGACCTGACACCCACTATGTAGGTAGCCTTGGCTGGCCTCAAGCTCACAGAGATCTGCCTCTGTGTCTGCTTGTCTGCCTCCCCTGCCTCCCCCTGCCTCCCCCTGCCTCCCCTGCCTCCCCCTGCCTCCCCCTGCCTCCCCTGCCTCCCCTGCCTCCCCTGCCTCTGCCCATGCCTTGAGTGTAGGGATTAAAGGTGTGGGTCCTCATGCTCTCATTTTCCATTCTTTGTGACAAAGGATGGTTTACAGATCTCTTGGCTGGACAGGAAAGAAGTGTTTATGCTCAGAGGATGGGAGGAGCTTAGAATACAATGGCAGCCTCCTTGCACTGAAGAGTCTTAAAGTTGGGCATGGTGGCTCATGCCTGGAGGCTGAGGCAGGACAACAAATCACTCAAGGCTAGTCCAAGAGATATAGCAAAACGGTGTCTCAAAGACAATCATTCTGGGGCTGAAGAAATGGTTCATTTGCAAGCACAAGGGCTGAAGCAAAGTGCTTCATTTGCAAGCACAAGGACCTGAGTTCAATCCCACCCCCACTCCCAAAAATGTGTGGTGGCACCCATTTGTGGTCCAGGGCTAGGGAACCCAAGAGAGACAGGTAGATCCCTGGGATTCACTGGCCAAACAACTGAGCCAATTCCATGAGCTCCAGGTTCAGTGAGAGGCTGTATCTCACACACAAGGTGGGAGCTGGAGACGGCATGGGAAGAAATGGGATTACAGCACCACTGGCTGATCTTTTCTAGGAATCAAGTTTTCCAGCACCTACTTTAGCTCCAAGGATCCAACACACACACACACACACACACTCACGCACACTCACGCACACATGCATGCACCCTGAATCAGTTGACATGTTTGAGATGGATGGCAGGTGAGGTAAAAGCTGAGTCCCTCTTCCTAGCCTCCCACATGTTCTCCAGAGGCAGCAATGGAATAATGTTAGTTATCCCAACATGCCAGAGTCCAGGAGAAAAAAGAAAAATGAGACAAGCTGGGTGCCCACCATTCACCTATTCTTGGTGCACGCACGGTGCAGAAGCAGGAGGCAAGATCCAGGTCTGTCTTGGCTGTACACAGCAAGACCCCATCTTAAAAAGCCACAAAAGGCTGAGGCTTGGGAAATTCTCAGCTCCTAAAGTGCTTGCTACACAAAGCATGGGTACCCAAGTTCGATCCTCAGAACCCTCATAATGATGTGGGTATGTGCTCATAATCTTTGAAGTGGAGACAGGAGGACTCCCTGGAGCTCACTAGGCAGCTGTTGTAGTTGAACCAGCAGGCCCTAGGTCCCTGTTAGAAACCTTTTTTCTACAAACAAGGCAGATGGCTTCTGAGGAATGACACTGGAAACTGACCCCTGCTGACACATGCCTCTAAGAGCAGAGGTGACAGGACAGCGGGCACCACCAAAAGCAACCTCAGTTCACAAACCTCCCATCTGGTCTGGGACCCCAGATGTCACCCTCGAAATAAATCAGAGACTCTGGAGTCAGACTGGCCAGGTTCTAACCTTGATAGGTCATTAAGGCTTAGTGGCTTGAGGGCACGTGGCTCCGCATTGCATCTCTCTATGCTCACCTCCAGAGGCACATAATTTTCAACCGTTGGGATAAAGAAGGTGCCCAGCCTAGATAGTGTCTGTTAGTGTGACACAAACTGGAGAGAGGAGCCTCAATTGAGAGAACGATTCCACTTCTATCAGATTAGACCACAGGCAAGTCTGTAGGCATTACTTAATTACTGATCAATGAGGGAGGGCCCAGTTCATCGTGGGCGGTGCCACCCCCAGTGAGTGGTCCTGGGAAATGTAAGAAAAGTAGCTGAATGAGAGGCTAAGGAGCAAGTCAGAGGTGGTGCCCCCCCTCCCCGTGGCCTCGGCTTCCATTTCTGCCCCCCGAATTCCTGCCCTGGGTTCCCTTCAGTGTACCATGCCTCAGGATTTGTAAACCAAACAAACCATTTCCTTTCCTGTACAGAGAACAGCTTGTGCGCTGTGTAAAAGCATACACCTGTCAATAAAAAAGCCTATGGCCAATGAGCTGAGGCAGAAGACGGGAGGTGGAAGTTCCAGTAGGGAGAGAAGGTTCTGGGATAAAGTCAGGTGTGAGAGAGATTCGCCCAGAACTCTGGAGAAGACAGATGCATGAAACTGAGTAGAGGGTAACCAGCCATGTGGCACTCATAGAATAAGCAGAGAGCTTGGCCCTGGAACGCTGAAGTAGATGGTCGGTCACATAAACCTGAGGAGACGTAACCAACCACATATGGGAGATATAGACTAGAATAAATGGGCATTTAAGTTATGAGTTTGTCAGGGAATGAGCCAAAGCTATTGGCCTATATTCACATATGAGAAGTCTCATGTGGAAACAGGACTGAGGATGAGGGGTGGGGAGAAGAGACGACCGAGTCACAAGATGAATCAAACTCCGAAGACCAGCATCAGGGTGCAGATCTGAGTTTATTGAGCAGTGCATAAGCCTATATACAGCATTCAAGCCAATCCATGCCCCTAAACCCCCAGCCAATCGTATCTTGCCACACCATCATCATGCCCCAATGAAAGCCCTGCCTGATGAAGTAACTGAGAAGGAGCAGGGGCAGGGAATATCGCCACCCCTTAGGATTTCTTTGAAGCCTGGGGAAGTAGTCACCTCCCTATCCTCGGTTCCTTTTTGCTGTCTCACCAGTGTTCAGGAGTCATCTTGGCTCTAATGCCATGTACGGCAGATCAGGACTCTGAGGAGTCGCAGGGATCTGTGGCACCTCGCTCGCTCTCCCACTTTTTCCTGTACACTGCTCCCCCACACCCCCTGCAGTCTCAGGGTTATTATTTCAGGGAACAAAAAGGCCAGGTGGATGTAACCTCCTGTTACTCTATCCAAGTTGCTTTAGTCATGGTCTCTATCACAGCAACAGACCCCATAACACAAATGTTGATGGTTTCATTGGGGTTTCTATGCGTGTGATAAAATAACATGTTCAAAAGCAGTGTGGCGAAGAAAAGAACACTGGCAACAGAGGAAACTCTGATCTGTAAGCTGACTCCATCTTGGGCCTGCTTGTCTCTGGTTTGAACTCTGGTTAATAGAAATACCACAAAGAATTCCAGGAAGAAACTGCCCTGGGCCCAAGCCAATCAGGGAATAGAGGGAAAATGCCTAAAATTCCAAATGTTGTAGATAAACTGCTCAAGTTGGCCGAAGCCATCCCTGATCAATCCCCATGCGCCAAGATACCCCTTGCCAAATAAGGCAACAACTAGGCTATAGACCCCATTCCTTGCTCCAACTAGTATAAAACCTCTACCTAACTGAGGCTCAGGGCTCTCGACAGGACTCTGCTACATACGGATTCAGATCCCTTGTGGTCTTTGGGGACCTTGAAATCTGGGCACAACAAAGTGTTTACTTCATCTCACAGGTTGTAGTTCATTATCCAGAAAAGTCAGGGCAAGAACTTGGAGGCAGGAGCTGATGCAGAGGCAGCTGTGGTGGTGGGAGGCTGCCCACTGGCTTTCTCCTTGGCTTGCTTAGCCTACTTTCTAATATACCCCAGGACCTGTCCATGGTGACATCACCCACAATGAGCTGGGCCCTCCCATTTCAAACATTAAATAAGAGAACACACGCAAACCAGAAGGCTTGCCTTTAATCCCAGCACTCAGAAAGCAGAGAAAGGCAAATCTCTGGGTATGAGGCCAACCTGGTTTACAGAGAGAGTTCCAGGTCAGACAGAGTTACACAGAGAAACCACTGAGGGGAGTGGGGGATGGGGAGGAAAAAAAGGAAAGGGAAGAGAAAGAAAGGAAGGGAGGAAACACATCCAGACTTGCCTGCAGGAAAACCTTACGGAGGCATTTTCTCAAATAAGGCCCCCTCTTCTCAAGTGAATCCAGCTTGTGTTAAGTTGGCATGAAACTACCCAACGAAGTTGGTACCAAGATTGTGAAGTATGTGCCCACATGGCTTTTGTTTCATTCTGTTTGAATAGGAGAGTTTGGGGCTTTGGACTAGAAAGGAGGTTGAATGGTGTCCGTAGAGCTCCCGGACCATCCTAGTAGACGTCCAGAAGACAGCCTGCAAAGGCTGCACTGGAAAAGTCCCAGAGACTGCTCTTGGTATATTTGGGCAAAAAACCTGGCTGCCTTCTGCCCACATCCCAAGAAATTACCTGAAGCTAAATTTAAATGGACTAATTTGTGTGTGTGTGTCTGTGTGTGTGTCTGTGTGTGTGTGTGTGTGTGTGTGTGTATGCGTCTGTGTATGTGTGTTTCCAAGACAATTTAATACTGACAACTGTGTTGCATAGTTGTTGGTTTTCACTCTTATGCAGGTCTTCAATGGGAAAGAGCAAATGGAACAGAAAGAAATACAAACTGTACATGTGGTTTTGGGTAAAAGGGGGGCACCAGCAAGCCAGGCTTGTGGTAGAAGAGAGACTGCAGATGTTAAGGGTATTAGTGTCATTAAGGAGAGGCCAAATCTACCCTGGGATAAAGGGAAGGGTGCCCTGTGGGCAAGACCGGACCCAGCTAAGCTTTCCACACACAGAGCAAGAGTTCCTCTAAGTCTGCAAGTGTCATTGAAGGGTGGATCCGCACCAAACAGAAACTGGCTGTGTCATCCGCAGGGTTCTGCCTTAGGGTCATAAAGGATACAAGAGTAAAGATGTCAGGGAATCCTCCCCCACCCCACGGTTTCAGAGAGCCACTGAGGCTAGGCAGTGAGTGGCAGAGGAGTCCCTGCATGAAGGCCCTGAGAGGCCATTGCACGAAGGTATAAAAATGATGCCTGGATTGTGTTGGAGAAGCCAAAGCCATTAGAAATCAGCCCAGGAGAGATGCACACGGGGGGTGGGGCTGGGGGCAGCAAAGCTGGAAGGGTGGAGCCTCTAACCCCTTTGACATCAGACATAGATGGAGCCACAGGATTTGCTGTTTGTCCTACTGGGCTTCAATCTTACTTTCTTTCAATCAGTCCAGCATCTCCTCACAAAGAAGGGCCCCCTTTCTTTGCTTCTGGAATGCTAATGTATATTCTGTGCTATTGTAAATAATTTGCTTTCTGATTTTTGTTTGTTTTTGTTTTTGTTTTTCGAGACAGGGTTTCCCTGTGTAGCCCTGGCTATCCTGGAACTCACTCTGTAGACCAGGCTGGCCTCAAACTCAGAAATCTACCTGCCTCTGCCTCCCAGGTGCTGGGATTAAAGGCATTCGGCACCACTGCCCAACTGCTTTCTGATTTTTTTTTTAAGATTTATTTATTTATATGTAAGTACACTGTAGCTGTCTTCAGACACTCCAGAAAAGGGAGTCAGATCTCGTTAAGGATGGTTGTGAGCCACCATGTGGTTGCTGGGATTTGAACTCCGGACCTTCGGAAGAGCAGTCGGGTGCTCTTACCCACTGAGCTATCTCACCAGCCCGCTTTCTGATTTTTATAGATTAAAATGAAGAGATTACCTTGAGTATCAGAAGAGAATTTGATTTTTTGTTGTTGTTTTTGGTTTGGTTTGGTTTGGTTTTGGTTTTGGTTTTGGTTTGTTCTGTTTTCAAGGCAGGGAATCTCTTTGCATCCCTTGCTGTCCTGGTAATAGCTGGCCTCAAACTTGAAGATCTGCCTGCTGCCTGCTGCCTGCTGCCTGCTGCCTGCTGCCTGCTGCCTCTGCCCTCTGCCCTCTGCCCTCTGCCCTCTGCCCTCTGCCCTCTGCCCTCTGCCCTCTGCCCTCTGCCCTCTGCCCTCTGCCCTCTGCCCTCTGCCCTCTGCCCTCTGCCCTCTGCCCTCTGCCCTCTGCCCTCTGCCCTCTGCCCTCTGCCCTCTGCCCTCTGCCCTCTGCCCTCTGCCCTCTGCCCTCTGCCTCTGCCTCTGCCTGCCTGGACTAAAGGCATGTGTCACTAACGCCCAGCGAGATTTGGATTTTTAAGTAGTGTTGCAATTATAAAAGCTTACTGTGTCTGAAATTGGACTAAATAATATTTTGCATTATGATTTGGCCATGACTATGGGGGTCCAGGAAGAGGATTGTGATGGTCTAAATGAAAATGTCTCCTATAGGCTGCAGCATTAGAATAGTTAGTCCCTGGGCGGGAGACTTAGGAGGTGTGTCTTTCTTGGAGGAAGTGTGTCACTGAGTGCATGCTTTGAATGCTAAATGATTGACACCATTTCAAATTTGCTCTCTCTTCTTCCTGCTTACAGTTTGAGCAGTGAGGCCTCAGCTTCGGGTCCAGCTGCCAGGCCCATTTCCTCTGCTCTGAATCATGGACACTGAGAATCCTCTGGAAAGTCCAGAAAGACTGTCTCTTCTGTAAGATGCCTTTAGTCACTGTGTTTCGTCACAGTAATAGAAAAGCTCCTAAGGAAGGAAGTTATGTCACAGAAACAAACAAGCCTACTATTCTCAATCACATGAAACTACAAGATTAGCGTTGGTTGTCGATCTAATTGGATCTGGGTCCAAGTAGAAGATGCAGCCTGTGTGGTCTGTGAGAGTTTCCCCGAAAGGATTCTGAGAGGGGGATGGTCCCCCAGTGTGGGTGGTGGTACCTTCTGCTCCGAGCCAGATATAAAGAGGTCTAAAGGAGGAGCAGTGCTATTTTGCCTGCCGGATTTTACTCCTTGCTGGTGAGCTCATACACTCTGACGTGGCCACTGTTGCCATCCTTCACTGACATCGGAACCCAGCCTTGTGACATGAACTAAAGACCAGCAGCTCTCCAGAATCACCCAGGCCTTCAACAACATGCTGGAACTGCTGAGGTGCACAGCCTTGTGCTCTGAGTTCCCAGCCCTTGCAGGGGGCAGACAGCCATTGTGGAACTACCCGTCCTTACTGTAATAAGGCCCCCGTGTGGCATGTAGCCCTCCCAAACAAGCAAAATTCAGGAAGTAAGGAAATAAAATAAAATAGGTCTGAGGTTCGTAATGTATCTGTGGCTTTAGCAGTGGACAATTGGTTAGAGACTTAAACAAGTCAGGATGCCCATTCCTGAGACTCAGGTCAGCACAAGGATGTCTGACCTTGATGTTGAACAAGACCACAGAGCTCTGCTGCCTCCCAGGTAACTTGAGCCTGCAGCACAGGACATAGGAGTTGCCACCCAACTGCTGCCCTTTATGGACGGAAGCTGATACTCTTTCATTCTGGAGCAGCTGGTATGCATGTGGTACATAGACATACATGCAGATAAAACACTCATACACATAAAATTTTAAAATAAAAAAGATTTTAGGGGGGCCTGGAGAGATGGCTCAGCAGTTAAGAGCACAGACTGCTCTTCCAGTGAAAGACCCACAACGTGAGGACTCCCCCACGTTCTGACTCAGGAGAGGCGACACCCCAAAATCACCAACGAGAAACGGTCTTGCTGCAAACTGCAAGAGGATTTTTATTCAAGAGCGCTCTCGGGCCCATGGTCATACACCACGCAGGGGTAGAGGACTGTGGCGCCCCGAGTAGCTGGATAAGGGGATATTTAAAGGAAGAAACCACAACTCAAGGAGGTGGGAAGGGCGTTGCTGGAAAATACCAAAAATACCAGTTAAGAGTCACAAGGAAGTACAAAGTCACAGGTATCACAAGGAATACCTGGTAATTGTTAACTCTCAAGACAGTTTCTAAGAGCCCCTAACAATAGCACATTTGCATTGCAGGTTCTGGTAATGCTCAGGGTGACTTTCTTTGAATGAATACTCCTTGAACCCAGGAAGTGGGTGGGTGGAGGAATGTCGCTATCTGTTTTATGATTAGCATACCTTGGAGCACTGAGTTTACTACTCTTTCACCAGAAGTCATGAGTTCAAATCCTGACAACCACATGGTGGCTCACAACCAACCTTAATGAGATCTGATGCCCTTTTCTGGTATGTCTGGCGACAGCTACAATGTATTCACAGAAATAAAATAAATCTTTATTTAAAAAAAAAAGGTTTTAGGTGTGTGTGTGGCTAAATTTGTGTGTGTTTGCATACAAATGTGGGGGCTAGAGATCAAGACAGGTGTCTCTGTAAGGTCATGCAGGCATATTCCCTAAGTTCTCTCTCTACCTCCTTCACCATCTTTCTGAATAAGGTCTCATTAGACCCAGAGTTCATCGATTGGCTATTCTGGCTGGGCACTGCATTCCTGTTTTTGTACCACCTCTGCTGGAGCTACAGGCACAAGCCACCATGGTTGGCTGGCTTTGTTTGTTTTTGTTTGTTTTAAATAGGTCTAGGAATCCAATCTTGCCCGTTACCTACTGAGTCATCTATCTAGCGCTAAGCTTTGGAGTCTGTATCAGGAACCTGAAGCCCCAGATGGTCTCAAACTCACTATGTAGTCAAGGTTTGCTTTGAACTGCGGATTCTTCTGCGTTTACTAAGTGCTAAGATTGCAGATTTGCAAAACACGTCCCCCCAACTGACTCTTGTTTTCCTTCCTTCCTTCCTTCCTTCCTTCCTTCCTTCCTTCCTTCCTTCCTTCCTTCCTTCCTTCCTTCCTTCCTTTCTTTCTTTCTTTCTTTCTTTCTTTCTTTCTTTCTTTCTTTCTTTCTTTCTTTCTTTCTTTCTTTCCTTTCTTTTTTCTTTTTTCTTTTCTTTTTTTTTAAACAGGTTTCCACCAGCTCCGTGGCTGGCCTCAGACAGATGATCTTCCTGCTGAGCTGGTGAGGCAGGCACGAGGCAGGCACATCCCCCATAGCCCGTGCTTGTGGGCTTGATCCGACTGGAGTTGGCAGATGACAGAAAACAGTACCACAAGGATGCTGGGGGTGCAGGCTGAAACTGGTGAGACCAACTCTCACTGGTTGGAGAGGGGCAACCTCTTTGATACTATAACTCGGTTTCCCCCATTTACCTTCGTCCTTATTTCCTAGGTCTTACCGAATGGTTTCCATCCCTAATTCCGAAAAACCCAAGGCTTCCTCAGCGTTCAATTCCGACTCACTTCAAAGGTGGGAACCGAGGCCTCACGCACACAGCCTGAAGGCAGGGGCTGCACAGAGAGATGTTTCTGAACCTGGGGCAGCAACGACGATTATCGCGGCCCCTCAGCTGGGACTCGCCCACTGCAGCAGGAAGGGCTGGGAACCGGATCCTGTGGTCAGGGTGGAGAAGCCCTCCTCGCTTCACCTTGGGGTCGCCCTCAGTCAGCCCTAAATCCTGTCCAGACCTCCCTGCTCCGAAGAGGCAGGAAAGATAATCCAAGAGGATAACTCAGAGCTGCAGGGAAATTAGAAGATGAATAGACTGAACATTGGACAAAGATTCCCCGGCGGGGGAGGGGCGTCCTTAAGACTCTTGGTCCCGATTGGTAATTAACGAGCTAGGTGCAGTAGATGTGTGTGCCTTTTGGGTCGGAAACTGAGTCTCTACCCAAGCATATCCCCAGAGAACCTCCAAAATCATGGTAGCTGGGCTTGCATGTGCAGAACTGCTGGGTGCCAGCAGCCTGAAGCTCGACAGAGCACCCAAAGTCCTCATCTTAGGAGGCAGGCTATAAATACCAGGGCTGCTCAGCAGGCGGGAACTTAAGCAGGAGGCTGTAAAGGGCTCACCCAAAGTCACATGGAAAGTAGGGGGTGCACGTAGGATTCCAAACCAGGCCTCGGTCTCCAGCATTCTGGAACACATTTCTTTCTTTCTTTCTTTCTTTCTTTCTTTCTTTCTTTCTTTCTTTCTTTCTTTCTTTCTTTCTTTCTTTCTTTCTTTCTTTCTTTCTTTCTTTCTTTCTTTCTTTCTTTCTTTCTTTCTTTCTTTCTCTCTCTCTCTCTCTCTCTCTCTCTCTCTCTCTCTCTCTCTCTCTCTCTCTCTCTCTCTCTTTCTTTTTTTTTTTTTTTGAGACAGGGTTTCTCTGTATAGCCCTGGCTGTCCTGGAACTCACTCTGTAGACCAGGCCAGGAACACATTTCTTTTTTTTTTTTTTTTAAATTGTTGAGTATAGTTAACAGCATTTTTTTTAAGATTTATTTATTTATTTATTATATGTAAGTACACTGTAGTTGTCTTCAGATACACCAGAAGAGGGCATCAGATCTCATTACGGGTGGTTGTGAGCCACCATGTGGTTGCTGGGATTTGAACTTCAGACCTTCAGAAGAGCAGTCGGGTGCTCTTACCCACTGAGCCATCTCACCAGCCCAGGAACACATTTCTTAATTTGTATTTTTTAACTTTATTTTGAAGGGCACTGTGGTGGCAGATATCTTTGACCCCAGTGCTCAGAAAGCAGAGGCAGACAGATCTCTGTGATTCCGAGGCCAGCCTGGTCTATAGAGAGAGTTCCTGGACAGCCAGTGAGACCATGTCTCAAAAAACAAGGATACAAAAAGTTTTTTTTTTTTTTAATTTACTTGTAGATCAATACACAGAGAAATCAGAAGAGAACTTTCTGGGGTCATTTCTCTTCACAATAAATCCCTGGGGATCAGGCCTGGGGCAAATGCCTTTACCCACTGAGCCTCACAGGCTCTGCACCATCTTCTTCTATCCCCTATCCACCCACCATCCCGAAGTGCTTGCCTTTGGGGATACCAAGGCACTTATGATACCAAGAAAACCAGCACTTTATGGTCACCCTCACTTCAGTCATTTCTCTTCCTTTAAAAAATGCGTGTAGGGCTGGGCAGTGGTGCCCCACACCTTTACTCCCAGCACTCCCGAGGCAGAGGCAGAGGGGCAGAGGCAGAGAGGCATAGAAGCAGAGGCAGAGAGGCAGAGAGGCAGAGAGGCAGAGGCAGAGAGGCAGAGAGAGAGGCAGAGAGGCAGAGGCAGGCAGATCTCTATGAGTTTGAGGCCAACCTGTTCTGCAGATTGAATTCTAGAACAGCCAAGGCTACACAGAGAAACCCTGTCTTGGAAAAAAAAAAAAAAAAAACAAAAAACAAACAAAACAACCAAAAGCACTTGAGCTCACAAATGTTCATGTGTGTGCAGCATCCAGAGGACAATCTCTGGGGTCATCCTCAGGAAGACCAGCCACCTCTTTTGAGACAGGGTCTCCTACTGGCCTTGAGATGGCTAGGCTAACTCCATGACAGGCTTTAGATTGGCAGTTAAGGAGACTAGGCCTAAATCTCTGTCTCCAAGAACTTGGCAAGTCCAGGCCTCAGAAGCTGCTCCCGCCGCCAAGCCTGGCCTGAGGCAAGGCTTCCTCAAGCTACTTCCTCAGCAACAGTTTCCAAACCTCCCCAGCAAGTTTCCAGCCCCTACATCCTGGTAATGGAATGTCTATAGAGACAGACAACAGATTAACACAGAGATCACCTACCCTGGAATTCCCTAGTGTGCTTTAAATCAGGCCTGCGTGATCACATGGGTGTCTATTCTGATAATGGGAGACCCCAACATGCTGGACTTCTGCAGAATAAAACACTCTTTGCTTTTTCATATTTGAGTCTGGGATATCATTCTTTGGCAAATCACGGGCCCTACAGCCTGGAGTTCACTGACTGACAGATGAGCCTCAGGGATTCATTTGTCTCTCTCTCCCTGGGTCTGAAATCAATCTCTCTCTCTCTCTCTCTCTCTCTCTCTCTCTCTCTCTCTCTCTCTCACACACACACACACACACACACACTACTACATGAGTGTGTGCTGGGGATTCAACTCTGGTCCTTTTGCTTGCACAGGAAGCAACTTTACTGATTGGGCTGTTTCACCAACCCTATGTTTCTTTTCTTTTCTTTTCTTTTCCTTTTCCTTTTCTTTACTTTTCTTTTTTCTTCCTTCCTTCCTTCCTTCTCTCTCTCTCTCTTTCTCTTCCTCCTTTCTTTCTTTCTTTCTTTCTTTCTTTCTTTCTTTCTTTCTTTCTTTCTTTCTTTCTTTCTTTCTTTCTTTCTATTCCAATGAGTAGGGTTCTGTGAATCCCAGGCTGGCCTGCAACTCTTGGTTCTCTTTCTGTGTCAGCCTCTCTGGTGCTGGGGTGACAGGCATTGCCACCACACATGAGAAATACCTTATTCTACCCCATTTTACTTAAAGTTTCCAGCCAACATTCTTTCCCATGGGAACCCATCATGGTTATGTGCATTCCTGCATGAGAGGTAGACACAGAGCTGTAAATGGTATTTTTAAATGTTATTTAATAACTCTATTAGTTATTAATATGACCTAGCCAGACCCCCAATAATTGAGGCAGAGTCCTATGGATTTTTAAAATCAGCTTTAGCACAATTACTGAGAGAATTATCTCTAATCTATTTTTCTATATGTTAGTCTGTTAATTCCCCTGCGGCGCTCCTGAATATTTGCTGTTTGAGTCTCGCCTGGGTTATTTCTGCTCCATCAGTCTGTCCTTGGGGGGCATTTCATTCGGCCACGTGCTCCTGGTCCATCAAGTCTAATGGAGACCTCCTGTTCTCTCAGTCTTCTATCTCCTCTTCCCTCCTCTCTCCTTCTTTCTCCTCATGGTCCTGTCTGAGCCCTGTAACTGAAGCCCCGCCTACCTCTATTCTCCCAGGTCATTGGCTGTAGCCACTTTTATTTAACCGATAGCTTTAAATTGGGCAGCAAGGTTTATACAACACCCTTTGGTGTGTGTGTGTGAAAACCTGTATGTGGGACTGTGACAAGATCTTGGGGTTCAGAGATTAGCATTTGTATACACAGCACCAGACCAACCCCCAACACAACACTCTCCATAAAGCCAGGCTATTAGGGCCAGTGGTGAGACCCTGGCTTAGAAAGAAAGAAAGAAAGAAAGAAAGAAAGAAAGAAAGAAAGAAAGAAAGAAAGAAAGAAAGAAAGAAAGAAAGAAAGAAAGAAAGAAAGAAAGAAAGAGAGAGAGAGAGAAAGAGAGAAAGAGAAAGAGAAAGAGAGAAAGAGAAAGAGAGAAAGAGAAAGAGAGAAAGAGAAAGAGAAAGAAAGAGAAAGAGAGAGAAAGAAAAAGAAAGAGAAAAAGAAAAAGAAAAGGAAAAAGAAAAAGAAAAAGAAAAAGAAAGAGAAAAAGAAAAAGAAAAAGAAAGAGAAAGAGAAAGAGAAAAATAGAACTGGGCAGCAGAGATGGCTCAGCCATACAAGCATGAAAAACCTGGTCTCATCTCCAGCACCAGTGGAGAAAAGCCAGATGTGGTAACACAGGCTTATCATCCAGTGCTGAAAGTGGAGACAGATGGGTCCCTGAGTGTCACTGACCAGGCATCCTAGCTGAGCAGGCTATCTTCAGGTGCAGAAAGAGACTGTTTCAGAAGACAAGTGGAAAGCAATTGAGAGAGGCAACTGGTGTTGACCAGTAATCTTTCCCAGCTTAGATGGTAACACTCTACTGCTGAAGAAACAAAACACACCTGGGCTGCAGCATGTAAAGAAATAAACTGGAACTGACCTTGACACGTCCTCCCTGCTGGCTAATCTTCATGTTGGGGAAAGATACAAAGGCAGCAAGGAGGGGCGTCACCAATGTTCTCATCCAGTCTCACCTGCCGGCTGCAACGCTAACTGCCAGGCTCTCTGGTGCCATAGTGGCGTGACTGTTACCGGAGTAACCAGCCACTTTTTCCCTTTAGTTAGATTTGAGGGCCGCTCCACAAGAGGGAATTCATGCCTGATACTGTAATCTATTATAAAGTCAAAGTCTGGGGAAGTTGCAGGCCACGGGAGGGACCCTATGCTTTGCTAACTGGTTCTGCTGTCAAACTGCCTACTAAATATATATATATGATTGTGTCTATAAATTAGTGGTTCTCTCAACCTTGGTCACAGACTTTTTTTTGTATGCAGTCAAGCCATGCATGGCTAAGGTACTGAGATATATATAGCCCGGCCCTAAACGAGACATTTATATCAATACCACCCCCTCCACCAAGGCTCAGGGAACATCAAAGATGAGAGGCTAGGAAGAATATAAGAGCTGGAGGTTGAGCCGGGCGTGGTGGCACACGCCTTTAATCCCAGCACTCGGGAGGCAGAGGCAGGTGGATTTCTGAGTTCGAGGCTAGCCTGGTCTACAAAGTGAGTTCCAGGACAGCAGGGCTATACAGAGAAACCCTGTCTCGAAAAACAAAAAACAAAAAACAAAAAACAAACAAACAAAAAAAAGAGCTAGAGGTTGAATTGGAGTCCTGGGAATTGCTATCTTCTGCACATGGCTAAGTCATTGTATTCAGGAAAGCAGCAGCTGCAGCTACCTGCACACAGCCTGTAAGTCCCTTGCTTACACAGAAAGAAGTTTTACTGAGTACTCTTTCATCAAACCTATCCCATGGGGGTTTTGTTTGTTGTTTAGTTGTTTGGTTCTTGTTTTCAGGTCAAGGCAGCTAAAAGTCCCAGCATGGCTGGAGTGAGAACTCAGGAAATTTTATCTCAATCAGAGAAAGAGAGACATTTGTATTTGGAGTTGTGTGCTTTGGTAGATTGTTCAGGGGAATAGTTCCACAACCATTCACTAACAGGCAGCACGGACTGGGCACAGAGGGTGATAAAAACCAAACAGAACGTGAAAGTGGGAGAGTTGCTGGCTAGAATTAGGTCAACCTGACACAGGCTAAAGCATTGGTTCTCAACCCTCTTAATGCTGCAACCCTTTAGTACAGTTCTTCATGTTTTGGTGACCTTCAACCATAAAATTATTTCATTGCTAGTTCATAACTGTAATTTTGCTACTGTTATGAATTATAATGTCAATATGCAGGGTATCTGATCTAAGACCCCAAAAAGGGGTAGCAACCCATAGGTTGAGAGGGTTATCTCATAGCTGAGCTAGGGTTATCTCAAAGGAGGGACTCTCGACTGAGGAAATGCTTTCATACAACCCAGTTGCAAGGCATTTCTTAATTAGTGATTGAGGGAAGGATTCAGCCCATTGTGGGTGGTCATCCCTGGGCTGGTGGTTCTGGGTTCTATAAGAAAGCAGGCTGAGCAAGCCATGAGGAGCAAGCCAGTCAGCAGTACTAATTGCATGGCCTCTGCATCAGCTCCTGTTTCCAGGTTCCTGCCCTGTGTGAGCTCCTGTCCTGACTTACTTTGGTGATCAACAGTTAGTTACATGGACGGATAAGGCAAATAAATTCTTTCCTCCCAACTCCATTTTTTGGGGGGCGTGGGGGTTGGTTGGTTTGTCTATTTTCCAAGACAGGGTTTCTCTGTGTATTCTTGCTATTCTAGAACTCAATTCTGTAGACCAGGCTGGCCTCAAACTCACAGAGACCCACCTGCCTCTGTCTCCCAGTGCTGAGCTCAAAGGCGTTATGCCACCACCACCCAGCTACAACTTGCTCTTTGCTTATGGTGTTTTGTTGCAGCAATAAGCACCTCAACTAAGGGGGGGGGGGAAATCCTCTTGGAGACAATGAGGAGTGGGGGGGTGGGATGTGTAACAGTCAGAGGGCAGGACTGGGATGGGGATAAAGACTAGACTGTAAAAAAACTAAAAAATTTTTAAAATTAATTTATTTATTACAGATGGTTGTAAGCCATCATGTGGTTGCTGGGATTTGAACTCATGACCTCTGGAAGAACAGTCAGTGATCTTAACTGCTGAGCCATCTCTCCAGCCCCAAAACTAAAGAATTTTAAAAATATATTAAAAAATAAAATGAACTCAGAAAAAAAAAGACAGAGAGGGACTTAGAGGAATGAGAGGAGGCAAGTTAGATATAATCATGACATACTACATAAATGTATTAACTTGCCAAAGAATAAATAAAAATCTTTCAAAAAACAAAGACAGAGATAACTGGACATGGTGGGGCACACCTTTAATTCCAGCATCAGGAGCCAGAGGCAGGCAGATTGCTGTACTGTAACTCAGTCTATTCTACATATAGAGTTCCAGGTCAGCTGTGGCTATATAGGAAGACCTTGACCTCCAAACAAACAAAACAAGCACTTGACAACAGAATATGTTATACAAATGCAGTTTTGTTTTTATTTACAAGAGGTAAAAAATGTCATAACCTATTTGAATTGTGATTAGGCTAGGATAGCCTTCAGTGTCACCCAAGTCCTAACTCTGGTGTGTTTCCAAGTTATGTGATTTAGAAACAGGGTCTTTGTGGAGAGAGTTAAGCTTGTGGGGTTTTTGTTTTTAGACAGTTTCCCTGTGTAGCCTTGCCTGTTCTGGAACTCACTCTGCAGACCAGGCTAATCTGTGACTCAGAGATCTGCCTGCCTCTGCCTCTGCCTCTGTTTCTTGAGTGCTGAGATTAAAGGTGTGTGCCGCCGCCGCCGCCGCCGCCGCCGCCGCCCCACTTCCACCCTGCACAAATTTGTGGTCTTGAAATGAAGCCATTTTAGGCTTTAGCGTGTGCCTAACTCTGTTGACCAATTTCTTAAGGAAAAAAAGAGAGCCAGTGTAGTGGTGGTATCTGTGGCTCCAGGGACTGGGAAGGCTGAGGCAGGAGGATTGTTTGAGCTTAGGAGTTTGGGGTCAGCCCAGACTACACAGTAAAATGGTGACTCAAAAAATCAAAACACTGGGGCTGGAGAGGTGTGGCTCAGCAATGAAGAGCAGTCGTTGCTCTTCCAGGGAACAGGTTCCATAGCATCCCCATGTCCCCATGACAGCCATAACTCCCATTCCGGAGGATCTGACATTGTACGTGTGGTGCACAGATACACATGCAGGCAAAGTACCCATATACACAAAACAATAAAGTGATTAAGAAAACCAAAACCCGGGCTGGTGAGATGGCTCGGTGGGTAAGAGCACCCGACTGCTCTTCCGAAGGTCCGGAGTTCAAATCCCAGCAACCACATGGTGGCTCACAACCATCTGTAACAAGATCTGACGCCCTCTTCTGGAGTGTCTGAAGACAGCTACAGTGTACTTACATATAATAAATAAATAAATCTTTAAAGAAAAAAAAATAAATAAAACCCAGTGCTGGGATATTCCGCAGCAGGTGGAGTGGTCTCCTAGCACACACAAGGCCCCAGTTCCATTCTCAGCTCGGTGTAAACCAGGCGTACTGGAAGGAGGCATCAGAAGTTCAAGGTCTGCATCCAGGCTGTGGATGTGCATCCAGGCTACAGGTGTGCATGGATGTTTTTCCTGCATGTATGTCCACCTACCACATGCGTGCCTGATGCCCACGGGGGTGAAAGTGACTTAACTTGTGCAAAGGGCCTAAAGCAAGTAGGACACATTGCCACTCAATAAATCTATCATTTGTATGGCGGCCATGGCTACTGTTACTTTGTCCTCGTCTCTCCTTTCTCTTTCCTCCTCCCTTCTTTGCC
Organism: Mus musculus; assembly: GCF_000001635.26. Lineage (NCBI taxonomy): Eukaryota > Metazoa > Chordata > Mammalia > Rodentia > Muridae > Mus > Mus musculus. The sequence goes on from NC_000074.6 coordinate 83,870,729, forward strand.
CTCTCTTCCCCTCTCTCTGCACTTGTGTGCAGATGTGTATAAGCCAGAGGACAACTTCCAGTGTCAGGAAGCTTCAGGGCCTGTCCGCCTCATGCTTTGAGACCCAGTCTCTCTTATCATCCTGAGACTTACCAGTTAGGTGACGCTGGCTGGCTGGCAAGCCCAAGGCCACCTGTGTCAGCTTTCCACACTGAGACTCTAAGTGTGAACCGCCTTGCTGGCTTTCTTACGTGGGTTCCGGGAACTTAGGCTAGCCTGACCTGTGCACACACATGCATGCGCCAGACCCCTCTTCTTCCTCTCCTATTTTATTTTGAGGCTGGCTTTAAACTGTAGATCCTACATGGATCACATAATGCTGGATTCCATGCCTGTGCCACCACATCCCTTTCTCATTCTTTCTCCTGCCTGCCTGCCTGTCTGCCCGCCTGTCTGTCTGTCTGCCTATCTATCCGAGACAGGCTCTTTGTTGGTTTTTTTGGTTTTTGTTTTGTTTTGTTTTGTTTTTTGAGGCAGGGTTTCTCTGTGTAGCCCTGGCTGTCCTGGAACTCACTCTGTAGACCAGGCTGGCCTCGAACTCAGACATTCGCCTGCCTCTGCCTCCCAAGTGCTGGGATTAAAGGTGTGCACCACCACACCTGGCTCAAGACAGGCTCTCATGTAGCCCAGGGCAGCCTCACACTTGCCACATAGCTGAAGATGACTTTGAACTGCTGAGCTCTCCTGCCTTCCCTTCCCGGGTGCCCGGATGGTAAGTGTGCACAACCACATCTGCCATCCTGTGGGATTGAGGGCAGAACCCAGGGCTTCGCCATGCTAGGCAAGAGCTATCGGCCCATTCCCATTCCCAGCCTGAAATGTGGTTCAGCAATTTAGAGACTCACATGACAACTCACAACCCTTTGTAACTCCAGTTCCAGAGGATCTGACACTCACTTCTGGTGGAACTGTTTGGGAAGGATTCAGAAATGAGGTCTTAGGGGCTGCATGTCACTTGGCACTGGATTTAATGTATCAAAAATTCTCATGATTCCCATTTAGCTTTCTCTGCTTTGAGCCTGTGACTCAGATGTGAGCGTTCAGCTATTTTCCCAGCACCATGCCAGCCTGCCTGTCGCCATGTTCCCTGACATGATGGCCATGGACTCTAACCCTCTGAAGCCATAAGTGGCAAACTAAACACTTTCTTCTAGAAGATTCCTTGGTCATGGAGTCTTAGCACAGCAATAGGAATGTCACTAAGACACTGTGCCTCCAGGAGAAGAGCAGGGGATGGATGAACATATGAGAAAACTTGAGACAAGCTGGACAAAGATGGCTTCGTAATTAAGAGCACACCCTTGCAACAGGACTTCAATTTTGTTCCCAGCATCTCCACGGCAGCTCACATGGGCCTGTAACTCCTATAGCTCTGGGGAACCCAATGCCTCTATCCTCTGCAGACAGTACATTCATGTGCATATGCCTGCACACACATACAAATAATTTAAAATAATAATAATGGACCAAGGTGGTGGTGGCACATGCCTGCATGCTTCAAATCCCAGCACTCAGGAGGCAGAGTCAGGAGGATCTCTGAGTTCGAGGCTAACCTGGTCTACACAGGCTGACCTGAGTTCTAGGATACCCAGGTCTACACAGAGAAACACTGTCTCAAAAAAAAAAAAAAAAAAAAAACAAAACAAAAAACAAAAATGAGGCCTGGAGAGATGGCTCAGCATTTAAGAGCACTGACTGCTCTTCCAGAGGTCCTGAGTTCAAATCCCAGCAACCACATGGTGGCTCACAACCATCTATAATGAGATCTAATGCCCTCTTCTGGGGCGTCTGAAGACAGCTACAGTGTACTTACATATAACAATAAATAAATATTTGGGCTGGAGTGATCAGATCCAGAGTGAGCAGAGGTCCTGAGCTCAATTCCCAGCAATCACATGATGTCTCACAACCATCTGTATAGCTACAGTGTACTCATATACATAAAATAAATAAATAAATCTTTAAAAAGAAGAAAAACCAAAAATAAAATAAAATAAAAATAATGAGGGGTTGGAGAGATAGCTCAGTGTGTGCTGCTCTTCCAGAGGACACCAGCACTCACAGACACATCCACACACAGATATTATAATTTAAAAAAAATAGCAATATAAATTTTAAAGTATTTTTAGAATTTTTTTTAAGAAAAATAAAATTTGGAGAGGTAGCTCAGCAGTTAAGAGCACTTGCTGATCTCCCAGAGGACCGTGGTTTGGTTCCGAGTACCCATATGGCAACTTACAACTGTCTATAACTCCAGTCCCTTTTCTGCCTTCCTCGGGCACCAAGCATGCATGTGATGCACACAGACACACATGCAGGCAACCCTCACACCCATAAAATATTCTTAAAAGAAAAAAGTTGGGGCTAGAAATGAGTCCAGTGCTTGCCACACAGCATGTGGGTCTGAGTTTGAATCCTGATTCCTGCATTTAAAGCCATGGCAGTGTGTCTCGTAATACCAGTGCTAGGAGGCAAAAGCAGTCGAATCCCTGAGACTCACTCTGTGACCAGTCAGTAGCCAAGGGCTGTGCACTCCAAGCTCAGTCTCAAAACATAAAGCAGAGGCCGGGTATGGTGACAAAGGCCTTTAGTTGCAGCACTCAAAAGGCAGAGGCAGGCAGATCTTTGTGAGCTCAAGACCAGCTTAGTCTACACAGCAAGTTCCAGGACAGCCAAGACTACAGAGAGACCCTGTCTGGAAAAACTACTGCTGCTGCTGCTGCTGCTACTGGTGATGATGGTGCTGCTGCTGCTGCTGCTGTGGAGAACACCACAGGAAGACACCAGATGTCAACTATCCTCTTTGCACACATGCACACACAACTAGAATAAGGCTGTGTTTTCTTGGAGGCTTGCAGGAGCTCCGATAGCGTCCGTTCTTAATAAATGGCTGCTTTACACCACCTTGACTACCCAGAAAACAAGGTCTAGGTCCAAGTTGGTGCTGGACGACAGAGGAAGACTGCCTCTCTCTGTCTTTAGGGCCAAGTCAGACACCTTTGCGCTGCCAGAAAAGCAAAGCTAAGTTCTCAAAGCTCCTGGACTTTTAATTTGTTTAAACATTTATTTATTGGTGTTTGGGGATAGAGCCGTCAAAGCATAACTTGGAACAGTTGGTGCTCGCCTTCCAGCAGGTGAGTCCAGGGCATTGAATCCAAGGTCATTGAACCCATCAGGTTAGCAGCAACCACTTAACCCTACTAGGCTATCATGCTAGGACTATCTATTTGAAATCAGGCTTCCTCTTCCCTTTCTCCACCTTTGCTGCTCCAGATGGCTAGGAGAGATTCGCAGGAAGAAGGCACTGGGATCCACACAGCTTAGGAACCACACACGGCTGAGGGAAGAGCCCACCCCCCATTTTTCAGACTGGATCTACTGTGTAGCCCTACCTTGATGGAAACTCACTATATAGACCATATAAACTCTCTATAGACTAGGCCAGCCATGAACTCCTGGTCCCCCATTTGCTACATCTCAAGGTCTAGGATTACAGGTGTGAGCCACCATGCCCAGTTACATGCAGTGTGCTGAGGATGGAATTCACTGCTGTGTGCATGGTAGGGCGCACTGAATCATATCCCTGACCTCACATTTTTACGGAGTCTACTATCTCTCCACGTGGACGTGGACAGCATGAGCCACTAGGGCAGAGGCAGACTCTAGACAAAGCAAAGGTATTAAATCCCAGCCAGCCACAATAGAGAGGCCACCGCAGGCTGAGCTCAGAGGTGTATAAGCTCAAGGTTATCTTTAGAAGCAGACATTATCTTGTCTCCCCAACCCCTAGAACTGCTGGGTTTTTATGTGTCTGTGACAGTGCAGGTTGTCTTAGGGGCGTGTTGCATGTAGGTGCATTACAATACAGCACACAGCACACTCAATGTCAAAAGAAGTCAGGCGACTTGCCTAAGGTCACACAGCTAAGAAATGGACCGAGAACAAGAAAACCCAACTCTGACCTTCCTTCTTGACTAGAAAGCAGTCTCGTTGTGTGCCTGGTACGGTTTCGGATCACCTTGGGATACCAGGGTCTACCGTGGTGGCTTGGCAATAAGTGAAGCCAGGGAAGACAGTCATCCTCATGGCGGTAACTCTTGCCCTTGAGCCACAGCGCAGGCACAGGGTGAGATGTCAACCCAAACACTGGGACTCCCGGATTCCCGCTTAGGCCTGTCAGAAGTGTGGAGGAGTCCCGGGCTCTGGGGAGCGCCCGCTGCTACTGCTCATGCGCAGTGCGCGGGAGCTCGGCTGGCGAGCTGCGGGGTCTCATTAGCACCACCATCATTACGGCAGATTTATGTGCGATCCCTCCCGCACTCTGGGGCCGCTCCCGGCTCAGCACGCGGGGAGGGGACGGGCTGCAGTAGGCACCAGTGCGGGACGGGATGGATTCGTGGGAGCTAGCGGGTTCTAGAGCCGCCGCGCCCTTTCGGGCCAAAGCCAGAGCCACGTCCCGGTCCGCGGACCCCGTGGTCCACTTGCGGGGTTGGAGGGATCTGGGCGCCGCCGACTCGCCCCAGTGACCCCCGAAAGCTTTCGCGCCCCGGCGTAGTGGGTCCGGGGCTGCGCGGGAGAGGTGGGCGACGCGGGTACCAGGTCCCCGGGCTGGGAGCGGGCGCTTCTCCAAACACCACTCCTCCCCTCCTCCGCCTGCGAGACGGCTGCGGCCCCGCCTAGGGAGAGGGGGGACCAGAAGGAAGTGCTCCTGGAGGGAAGTGTGGCGGGATGAAGGGAGAAGGGGCAGCGCACTCCCGGGAGCGGGAGGCAGTCCTAGGAGGAGGGGAGGTGGGCAGGAGGGAGGGAACTGGGCTGGCCAGGAACCGAGAAGCGGAGCAGGAGAGCGGGCGGGGGGGAAGGGGGGGAGGGCTGGTAGGCCCGCTGGGGTGCCGCGGGCGAGGAAGAGAGGAGGGGGAACTGGGAGGGCGAGGCAGTGAGTGCAACCTGGGCAGTATCAAGAGAAAGGCACCTCTCGCATCTTCCCTAAACTATCTTTAACTCCAGGCTGCATTTCCATTCTCTATCCTGGTTCCCATCCTCCCGTATGGAGGCGGCTGCACACATTGGCCTGGCTCTCCACTCTCCTTCCCGCCCTGGCATCCAGGGTGCCAGACTGGGAGGTAACACGCCTCTTCCATCTGTCTCCCAAGTCATCCGCTTCCCAAGGCCTCCAGGGTTGACCCTGAGAACCCTCTCTTAGGAGAGACCGATGTTTAAATTTAGTAAGCACCTCTGTCCTAGCTTCTTGGGACCAGCAGAGGTTCCAGAGAGAGAAACTGAGGCAGAGAGCAAAGACCCAACACGGATCTCTACGAATCCCGCGTTATCTTTGGACACTAACCAGCCTGTCTCTCCTGCTCCGAGCTCTCCTGTTCCTCCGTGGGCAACCGTGGTGGCTGTTTCAAGGCCCCCCCCCAAAGCCCAGCCTTCCTGCTTCGCCACGGGGAGCTCCCAAAAGCCTGAAAATATCTTTAAATTAGGAAAAAGAGCTAAGCCGCCAGAGTCCTTTGGTCTATTAAAGGAGGAGCAGAGGCCACCGGCGTCCCCACCCCCCCGCTCGGATTTTGCATTTGAAGCGCAGACGGCGGGGCCGGTCGGCCGCTGGCGGGGCCGCGGGGCCGGCCAGCCGCGTCCCTTTCAGCGCCCGACCCCCCGCTAGGTGTGCCGGAATTAGGACAGCGCCCCTCTCCGCTGCTTTCATCCCCCAGGGCGGCGGGGGCCTCAGAGGCGCTAATGAAGCGCCTGAAGCTGTTTGGCTTAAGGAAAAGGCCGGAATTCTGGGCAATGTGAGACTGGGGGTTGAGGGTAGCGTCTGGAAATCTGCCTTGAAGTGTCCCAGGACCTTGTTGGCTTGGCCTGGACAAAGCAGTACCGTCCTTTTAGCTCTGCTGGCCTCTGGAACCCAACTCCGGGCTCCTCCCAGCCTGCAGCTGCTAGTTCTGGTAGCTTGGGTTCACTTCCAAGCTTCACTGATTTGGGGGGCGGGGCAGGGGGAACCTCAGGCAGCTCAGAGCCTCAGTTTCCCTGTCAAGCGATTCATCAAGATGATGGGATATGCCTGTGATCCCAACACCAGAAGGCTAAAGCAAGAGGATTGTGAGCTCTAGGCCGGCTTGGGCTCCAGAGTGAAAACATGTCTGGAAAAAAAGCAAACAAAAAGGGTCCTTACAAAATGTCAGGTGGCTCTTGAGCTGCGGAGAGACGGTCACAGACGCACAGCGGGTATTTACTTAGGCTTATTACCCCCACCGCAGGATCCCCTCCCCTCACGCACCCCAGATGCGTCATTCAGCACGGGCTCTCTGCTTGCTGGTGTCCCCTGCTGGCTGGCCTTCCTTATAGTTAGGTTTGTGTTCAATGTCTCCTTCAGAAAAGACCTCCTGGCTGCCTAGTTAGCAGTACCTCAACGGCTGTCCCTGTCTTATTGTCTGTCCTCTGACCCTGTGACTCACCTGTGAACTCTGGAACTCAAGAGCTTGGGTCTAGTCTAGATTCTTGCTTTATCTTGTTAGTTGAGTGAGCTTAAGGATGTTGTTCACTCTGAACCGTGGTTCTCTTTTAGAAAAGGGCAGGGCAGGTAGTTATGAGAGCTAACACACACACACACACACACACACACACACACACACACACACACACACGACTAAGGAGAAGGCCCAGATAGCCAGTGCCCTACGGTACTAACAGACCCTGCTCCTGGGGGTAATGGCTTCACCTACTTCCATCCTCAGAGTATTTCTCATTGGTTTACCACAGTATCCTTAGTGTCCAAAAGATGCATTACATAGTAAGTGCTCAGTAAATACCAGTTGGAGACTGAATAAAGTAGGGACCTTCAAGTTATTGCAGACAGCTTTTCATCTGTAAGATGACCTTGTTGTATTTTATCTAAAGATAGGAAGAAGGGATATGTTTGGTGTAGTTGAGGTATGGTGTGGGGGAAGGGGATGCCTCTACAGACCCATGCTGAGACTTCTCTTTCCCCTGAGGGACCAGCCACATGACAGTATAGTATAGAATAGAGTTTATTCAGGGCATGGGGAGGGGAGTTGAAAGAGTAGAAACAGAGAGAGAGAGAGAGAGAGAGAAGAGGAGTAGAGGCCAGCCATGAGCACGTGGAGAGAAAGGGGGAACAGGGCATGGGGAGGGGGGAGCAGGAGCAAGAGGGAAAAAAAGCAAGAGAATGAGGAGGGGCAAGCAGCCCCTTTTATAGTGAGTCAGGCACACCTGGCTGTTGCCAGGTAACTGTGGGGTGGAGCCTAGACTAAATGCCAACAGACCTGGCCAGTCTGGGGCTCAAACATGACTGCCCAAAATAGATGCTCTCATGCTTAGCTTTAGAAATTGATGGTGCACACCTTTAATCCCAGCATGGAAGAGGAAGAGGCAGGCAGATCTCTGAGTTCAAGCCCTCCCTGGTCTACAAAGGGAGTTCCAGGATATCCAGGACTTAATAGAGATCCTGTCTCAGAAAAACAAAAATCAAAACAAAACAAAACAAAAAGAGTTCCAGACTTGTATGGGCAACATACAAGACACCCCCCCCCCCAGATAAAGTAGACTTTAGTCACTTGATGTCATTGTCTCCGAGGCTTACTGCCTCAGTCTGCTAACCTAGGCTCAGTCCTGGAAGCTTCTAGCCTCCGTACACTCTAATCTAGACCTAGAATGTTTTCAGCCTCTGAGACTTCCTGCGGAATAAGCTCACCCTTTGTTATTCCTTCTGAACTCTGGCTGGCTGGTTCACTTTGGCTGTTCTGGCTCAAACGCCTCTGCAAGCTGACTGATTCAACCTGGCTTCTCTGGGCTTCTCCTGAATTGCTCTGCTTGGCTGCAAACTAACTCTAGCAATCTGTGTTGTGAAATAAAATGTGGCAGTGGCGGTGGGGTTACCTGGCAGGCCCATGCCAAGGTGTCCCCTGAGATCCCGTATAAAGGGGAATGTTTGAAAAGGGGAAGGAAGTGAAGGCCTGGAGAAGGGACAGAGGCAGACAGAGTGTGCAGAGCCATGAGGGCAGAAAAGAGGGGGGACAGAGAAGGACAGAAAGGGGGAGAAACTGGCTGGGAACACATGGGAACTGAGAGAGCTGGGGTGGCGGGTCAGTTCTTTAATGTGCTGTCCACTCCTGGTGGCAGGTAAGGGCAGCAGGTGATGAGCTAACCTGGTTCTAGGTTCTGATCTTCTTCTCTCTCTCTCTTTTTTTTTAAGATTTATTTATGCATATGAGTACATTGTAGCTGTCTAGATCTCATTACAGATGGTTGTGAGCCACCATGTGGTTGCTGGGATTTGAACTCAGGACCTGCCACACACACTCCAGTAGTGACATGCATGACAGGCCAAAAGCCTGGATGCAGTCCTGAGGCAAAGAGTTTCACGGAAACTTAGTCTCCTGGAACTGTGGCATTCCATAGCACGTATGCTCCAATTTTGTCCTTGTGAATGAATCTGTGTGCTCCCTTTCAGTATTGTTTTGTTATAGGTGCCTCCAAGCAATGACTTGCCAAATACCTAAGCAAAATTGAACTTTGCTTCCTGGCCTTCACCAATGCCCTAAGTAGTCCTTGAGCCGACCATGGGCTTGGAATTCAGTAAGAATGTTGCTTATCCAGTGACATTTAGAATTGCCTCTAGTATTGTAAGAGAAATAGTGAAAGAAATCAGGCTTTACTATCTACTACATAGAGTTAGAGATCTCAGGGTAAGCTTAGCAAAGTAAGTTTAGAATTCTTATTATAGTTATGTATGGCAGACTACATTACTTATTAGTAGAAAGTCCCCCCACACTATCACTTAGAATAAAAGCCAAGTCGCTCCCATATACAGGAATTTACAATGGTTTAGGAAGTAGATTGGGCTGTGGTTTTAGAGTATTGCATTATTCATGAGATGATTAGCTAGAGTGGAACTCCCTAGTTAGAACCATGACTTGGGTGTGAAAGCCCTTGCCCTAGGAGTGTAAAGACCTCACACCTGGCTTCTAAGACTATAGCTGACCTTAGATAGAGCTGACTTTGTCTCAGTTGTTTTATTGCCCAGTTCCTGCCAGTCTTTGTGTTTGCATTCCTCTGTTTTGTGTAAGAGTCATTAAGCATCCGGTAACCTCATTTGTACCTTGCAGATGTGTCACCTAACTTCCCTATTTTCTTCTGTATAAAAAGTTTGATGCTCAATTTGACAAATTACATTCAGATTCTACACACTCTCACATGTTGGTCTGTCTGTCACTCGCCAACTCCTTGCCCACCTGTGACCAGAGACCTGTTCCACGCAGACAAAAGGACCCAGAGGGTCTGCGGCAAGGGCCTATGGAAGAGCAGTCAGTGCTCTTAACCGCTGAGCCAGCTCTCCAGCCCGGTTCTGATCTTCTGGCTTCTTCTCGCTCTCTGGCTTATTCTGTCTTTACCTGTGTCTAGCTTGTTCCCTCTCTGTATTGTCCCAGTAAAGCTGCTTTCTTTTCCTCTTTTCTTTTGTGTTGCTCTCTCTCTCTCTCTCTCTCTCTCTCTCTCTCTCTCTCTCTCTCTCTCTCTCTCTCTCTCTCTCTCTGAGACAGGGTTTCTCTGTGTAGCCCTGGCTGTCCTGGAACTCACTTTGTAGACCAGGCTGTCCTCGAACTCAGAAATCCGCCTGCCTCTGCCTGAGTGCTAGGATTAAAGGCGTGCACCACCATGCCCGGCTCACCACGGTTGGTTTTATGATTCAAAAATAGCAGCTGGGAGTCTGGCAGCTGGCTCAGCTCTTCAGTTCAGTTCCCAGTACCCAAGATCATAGCTGTCTGTAACCCCAGCTCACACTCACACATATTAAAACAAAAACAAAAAAAACAAAAAAAAAAAACGAACAAAAAACAAAAACCAGAACAACAGGGAAAGGAGCTAACTACCATGATCTTTCAACTTTGCCTGGAAGCAAAGGCAACGTGAGTTCCTCAGGAAGTGCAGTGTGGAGTTTGGGTTTTTATCTTTCTCAGGCTAGGATCCTGTGGCCTAATGGTCTTTCTCAGTGACGAACAATGTAGGGTGCCAGACTTCCCATACAGCAGCAGGAGGTAACGAGAGCACAGCAAAGCTCTGGGTTGGGTGGGTTAGGGAGACTAAACATGTCTAACTATTATTAAACTAAGGGCTGGAGAGAGGTTCATAGCACGCTTGTCTTGCATGTGTGAGGACCGGAGTTTGATCATTAGAAGCCACATAAAAAGAGTCAGGAGTGATAGCCTGCTTGTGATCCCAGCACTGGGGAAGATGGGGCAGGGCCGTCTCTGCAGCTGACTCGCCAGCCAGTCTCCAGAACTGTGAGCTCAAGAGTTAGTGAGAGATCCTGTCTCCAAAAAAGCAAGGTGGGAAGCTGAGGAAGGACCTCCCCCCACTTGTGCATATATACATGTGCACCTAGGTGAACATGCACTCACATGCACATACACACACAAAATACATGAGAATGAAGTTGCTTGTATAATGTTAAACCTACAATAGGCTAGGGGGTATCGTCCATTGTAAGCTAAAATATGTTAGGGGTTATCGCCCATTGTAAGTTACAGTAGGTTAGTGGGGTATCGCCCCTTGTAAGCTACCATGGGGGCGGCTGGAGAGATGGCTCAGTGGTTAAGAGCACTAATTGCTCTTTCAGGGGTCCTGAGTTCAAATCCCAGCAACCACATGGTGGCTCACAACCATTCATAATGAGATCTGACGCCCTCTTCTGGGGTGTCTGAAGACAACTACAGTGTACAATTAAAAAAAAAAATCAGGGCTGGGAGGTGGTTCAGCGGTTAAGAGCACTTGTTCTTGTAGAGGACTCAGGTTCAATTCCCTTCACCCACATGGCAGCTCACAATCATCTGTAACTCTCGTTCCAAGGACTCTGACACCCTCTGCTGACCTCTTCGAGCACTAGGCATGCACATAATACATATACATCCAAAGACACACAGCATACATATAATAAAATTGAGGAGGTGGAGGCAGGAGATTTGCCATGGGTTTGAGGCCAGCTTGGACTGTATAGTGAGATGCTGAGAAACAAGAGAGACTGAGAGTGGAGAAAAATGAGAGAAAGAGTCTCTTCTTATAACCTAACTTCAGCAGTGACGATCCAACAGGGTTCTATCTACTCATGGGCAGGTGCTTGCATAGAGACTGCCCACCCTTCTAGAGAACTTCTTCTCCCTGGCAGCATCAACCTGAACAGGCTAGGAGTCAGATGACAAGGACCCCACTCTCACGATGTGCATGAAGGAATGTTAACTTTATCCTGGAAGTTCCAATGGGCTTTAAGACCTGGCTCTCCCGGAATAATTGGCTCGTCCCTTGCAGAGGACCCATCTGAACTATTCTGCACTGAGAGCCTGGCCTTCCCATACATGGGCCTCTGGGAGACTGTGCTGACGACCTGACACAAGCCAGAGTCATTTTGGGAGAGGGAACCTCCATTGAGAAAATGTCCCCACCAGCTTCCCCTGTGGGAAAGCCTGTGCTGCCTTTTCTTGGTTGATGATTAATGTGGGTGGACCTAGCTTACTGTAGGCAGTGCCACTGCTGTACTGGTGGTTCTGGGTGCTGAAAGAAAGCAGGCTAAGCTAGTCCTGCTCCCAGGTTCCTGTCCTGCTTGAGTTCCTGCCCTGACTTCCCTCAGTGATGGACGGTTACCTGAGAAAGGTAAGATGAAACTCTCCTCTCAAACTGCTTTGGTCATGGTGTTTGGTCACAGCGATAGAAACCCCAAGACAGGGACTCTTGCACCCTTTTCTGTTCCCCACCAGCATTTCAAGAGCTCAGCTCACAGGTAAACCAACCTGTTTACTCCAATCAAAGTCTCAGGCAACGGTGTGTGTATGAGTGTGCGTGCGCACATATGTGTGCATGTGTGTTCAAAGGACAACTTACAGGTCTCTCCTTCCACCACATGGGATCCCAGCATCAACACAGGTCCTCGGGCTTGGCAGCAGAGGTAAAGTTGAGGTGCCCCTCACCAGCCCCTACTGGTCACCTCTGCATTGGCTCTGACAGAATTTCAGAGAGAGATAGCTTACAGGAGGAGATCACTCCTGAGGGCTGGAGCCGTGACTTCATTGGCCAGAATGCTTGCCTAGAATTCTCAAGGCCTCAGCTTCCATCCCCAGCTCTGCACAAACCTGGCACAGTGGTGCTTACCTGTAACCCAGCATTTAGGGCTCATAGCAGGAGATCAGAAACTCAAGATCATCTGCTCCATGGTAATAATATGAGCTTGAGGCCAGCCTGTACTATGGTAAGACCATGCCTTAAACTGTTCTACTGGCTCACAGTTTAAACATCTCAAACCAGGGCTGGAGAGATGGCTCAGTAGTGAAGAGCAGTGACTGCTCTTCCAGAGGACCTGAGTTCAATTCCCAGCAACAACACGGTGGCTCACAACCATTTGTAATAATGCTGTCTTCTGGTGTGTCAGAAGACAGCTATAGTGTACTCATATAAATAAAAGAATTAAAAAATAAAGTCTCAAACCATCCCAATAGGGATGGCTGGCAGGAAGCCATCTTCTGAGACGGTGGGAGTATATACCAGATAAAAACAGGAACAAAGTTTGGCACACAAAGGCTAACCCCTAAGTAATCTGATGGCTTCTGCCAGCTATGTTCTCAAGGCATACATTTTTTTGCAACCTACTTTTAATAAAGGTCCAACGTCTCCTCCAGCCCACCACCCAGCAGAAGCAGTGGTAAAGTCATTAGGATGTGGGGAAGGACCTGTGCAACAATCGTTCTTTGGAGGTGAGCTCAATGTCCTCTTCAGCAGTTCAGTCCCAAAGCAAACACCAAACACAACACTGCAGCTGCAGACCAGCCCTCTAGGCAGGCAGACACCAGGCAAGAACCAGCTAGCGAAGAGTAGTGAGGCAGAGCAAACCAAACCAATGCTCAGTGCTCATCTCCCCGTGTCTGTGGGATCATATTTATATTCCTTCATCAAGCGTCCTTTCACGTGTCTGCTATATCCAAACATCCTTTCACCTGTGTCTGCCTCAGGAAAACTGTCTTTCACATGTCTGCTTTAGCAAGACATACTTTCACCTGTGTGCCCCAGCAAAACAGCATTTGACAAAACTAACTGTCCAAAGAACCTAGAAGTTTCCATTTCAATGCCCTGCCTGCTAAAGATTCCATAGCCTCCCAAAATATTGTCACCAGATGGGAAACAAGTGTTGGGACATCAGTCTGGGAAGACATTTTGGAGCCAGGCAGTGAGAAGAACATATTACTTACCACAGCAGTTACAACAAATCTGAAATGGAGTGGCTTGAATAGAGCGCCCATGAAGCCCCAAGGTTGGGGTCCCATACTGGCCATGGCAGCTTGGGCCTGGAACCCAGCACTGTTTGGAGTGGAAAACAGGAGGTTTGCAGGGTCCTAGCTGGCTCGCCAGTCTAGCTGGAACTGTAAGCCCTAGGCTCAGTGTTTGTCCCTGTGTCTCTATGTCTGTCTGTCTCCCCCTCCTCTCACAGAGACACTTGTCAATGGACTGAGAGCACACTGCAACCCACCATGATTTTATGTGGAGATTCTTAATTTTGGCTTCAAAGACCCCGCTTTCCCAGAAAAGCTCACACTCACTGGTTCTGGGATCTGAGGATATGCTGAAGGGAGGCTGACCTTTAACCCACTGCATGGGGTACGGTGGAGGAAGTACCTTTTTGAGAATCTGTCTGTATTCCTCTACGTTTCTGATTTGAAACCCCTAAGCCTCCAAGGGGGAAGGTGAGGACATTTAGAGACCTGCTGAGCGGGACTGTGACCTTATATAGAAGGTAATGAGTACTAGGACATGTGGCAGTCGAGCCAAGACTGCTCATCTTTGTCTGTCTGTCCTGTCTGTCTGTAAGAACAGGTCGGCACTATGAACTTGGACTGCTTTGTGGAAACTGCCTGGTTTGACAGTCTGGGTGTTTTGTTTTGTTTTGTTTTGTTTTGTTTTGTTTTGTTTTGTTTTGTTTTGTTTTGTTTTGTTTGTTTTGTTTTGTTTTGTTTGTTTTGTTTTGTTTTGTTTGTTTTGTTTTGTTTGTTTTGTTTTGTTTGTTTTGGATACAGAGTCTCATGGAGCTCAGGCTGGCTGGGAACTCACTGTGTAGCTCTGGATGACCTTGAACTCCTAATCCTTTTGCATGCTGGGATTATAGGCACATTCCACTCCCCATCCCCACTGCATCCCACATCTTCATCATGGACTTGACATTAGAAAGACATACTTAGACTTCAAATCTTATTTATCTACTATAATTATATATGGGGTGGGGGTGCAGTGCGGGCATGCCATAGTTGTCTGGAGATCAGAAGACAACTTTTAGGAGTCACTTCTCCTTCTACTGTGAGTTCCAGAGACTGAATTCAAGGCTGTGCAGCAGGTACCTTTTAGCTGCTGAGCCATCTTACAAAAGTCCCAGTTTAGGGGACTTTTGTTTAAGGTATCATCATCACCATCATCATCATTATCACCATCATCCTCGACAGAGCTGGGGATACAAGCCAAGACTTTGTTTATGCTGGGCCAATGCTCATTAATGAACTAAAACACTGGTCTGTTTTTGTTTTTGTTTTTTTGTGTTTTTTTTACAATTTATTTATGTGTGTGAGTGCACTGTTCAGACACACCAGAAGAGGGCACTACATCCCATTGCAGATGGTTGTCAGCCACCACGTGGTTGCTGGGAATTGAACTCAGGACCCCTAGAAGAGCAGTCAGGGGTCTTAACCACTGAGCCATCTCTCCAGCCCCTGGTCTTTATTTTTATTTTTATTTTTTTTTTGGTTTGTGTGTGTTCATATATGTGTTCTTGTGTTCATTCATGTGCTCATGTGTGCATGAGCATATGTGCAGAGGTCTACCCCAAAATTTTGCCATATTTGTTCATTTTGTACATATAGTATTTATTTTGTGTGTGCATATGTGCCATAATGTGAGAATGGAGGTCCAAGTGTCTCCACTTCATGGGCCCCAGGGATTGAACCGAGTTATCAGGCTTGACAGCGGGCGACTTTACCCTGTGAACCATACCATGAAACCCACACCTTGGTTTTTGGGACAGGGTTTATCACTGACCCTGAAGCTCCCCGACTGGCCTGGCCAGCTAGCCCCATGGCACATCCTGTCTCCACCGCGCCGGCACTGGGGTTAGAGACATGGGCTACCATGCCGGATTTTCATGGCAGTGCTCAGGATCCAAACCAAGGCTCCTCATGCTTATGCAGTGAATACTTTATACTGAGCTCTCTCCTCAGACAAAGCATTCACTCATTCACTTAGAGACAAGATGTGGTCTTATTGCCCACATGACGCACCCTAGTACTAGTATACAGGGGTGCTTACAACCTCCAGCATGAATTCTTTGTGAATATCTGGAATATGTAGCCAGGGGGCTGATGGAGAGATGGCTCAGTGGTTGAGAGCACTGGCTGCTCTTCCAGAGGTCCTGAGTTCAATTCCCAGCAACCACATCGTGACTCACAACCATCTATAATGGAATCTGATGCCTTCTTCTGGTGTGACAGTGTATATAAAATAAATAAATAAATAAATAAATAAATAATTCTTTAAAAAAAAAAAAGACTTTGAAGTCAGCCAGCAAGGGCAAAGCTTTGGGGTACTGTAGCACTTGTGCCTGAGCTCTGGTGCTATAGTTGGCGCTCACTGACTGGACGCAGATGTTCTCTGACAAACCCCTTCACTCTAGGTGGGAATGCATCCCACGCAGCACTACTTAAATAGAAAGGTCACCTAGTAGGGCCAGAGATGAGAGTCAGTTGGTAGAATGCTTGCCTCGCATGCACAAGGCTAAGGGTTGGAGACATGATGGTGCCTGCCAGAGATCCCAGCATCAGAAACAGAGGCAGGAGGATCAGAAGTTCAAGGTCATCTTCAACTACATAGTGAGTTGGAAGCCAGTCTGGCGCATGCAAGACCCTGTATCAAAAATAAATAGGTTCCTTCCTACCAAAATAAGGAGGGGCAGGGCAGTGGTGGGGCACACCTTTAACAGGGGCGTAGAAGCAAGCAGAGCTCTCTGAGTTCGAGGCCAGCCTGGTCTAGAAAGTGAGTTTCAGGATAGCCAGGGCTACACAGAGAAGCCCCATCATATATATATATATATATATGTGTGTGTGTGTGTGTGTGTGTGTGTGTGTGTGTGTGCGTGCGTGTGCGTGTGTATAAAACCCACGCACAAAATAAATAAACAAACAAACAAATAAATAAGGAGGGGCGGGTATGTGGTGGGAATATCTGCAATCACTCCAGATGTAGGCTTAGATTTTTTAAAACATACTTTTCTTATGGTTTGTTTGTTTTAAGATTTATTTATTCTATTTTATGTGAGTACATTGTTGGTGTCTTCAGAAACACCAAAAGAGGGCATCCGATCCCAGTACAGATGGTTGTGAACTACCATGTGGTTGCTGGGAATTGAACCTGGGATTTCTGGAAGAGCAGTCAGTAATCCTAACTGATGAGCCATCTCTTGAGCCCCCTTATTTAAGGTTCTTAAACTCTTCAACCGCTCTTCTAACTTACCAACCAGACAAAGTGGAAAAAGAAGGTTAATTGGAAACGGGTGGACCGGACTAGAAGTAGCTTCTTGGGGTGATTCTTCTCTTTGTTGTCAGGATACCAGCAGTCCGGTCCAACAGCAAACACCAAACATGAATCAGTAGTGGCAGCTCAATCCAGCAGAAGCCGCAAGGGTCTGCTACATCCCTGAGTCAGCAGAAGCGACCGGCATCAGCCAGAATACCAGGAGAAGTTCTTTGATGCGTTTCTCTCTATGAAGTGAAGACCAGCGAAGCATTGTACAGTGTATCAATGCAAGAGCGTCTCCCCACAGTTTGTGGGGTTCCATTTATATTCTTTCTAAACATCACAAGCCCTCTCAAGTGTCTGCAGCAAAACATCACACGCCCTCTCAGAAGACAACGTCCAGGAAAACATCACACGATACAAGGGAGTTGCTAAAGAAACCAGAAATTTCCACTTCATCCAGAGGCAGGTGGATCTCTGTGAGTTCAAGACCAGCCTGTTCTACATAGCAAGTTTCAAGCTAGTCAGGGTTACATAGTAAGGCCATGTTTAAAAAGAAAATTAAACACATAAAAACAATGGGGTCAAGCTGGGCATGGTGGCACAGGCCTTTAATCCCAGCACTTGGGAGGCAGAGGCAGGCAGATTTCTGAGTTCGAGGCCAGCCTGGTCTACAGACCGAGTTCCAGGACAGCCAGGGCTACACAGAGAAACCCTATCTTAGAAAAAACAAAAACAAAACAAAAAAAAAACCAAAAACCAATGGGGTCATCAAAATGGCTGAACACTTGCTGCCAATCCTGAGTTCTGAGTTCAAGTTCCTGGAGCACGCCCTTCAGAAGGTGAAGACCCAAGGAGAGAGCCACTGCGCCACTGCCAAGCACTCTTCTCTGACTTCCACGTGGGTGCTGTGCACACTCCTCTCCCCCAGAATGAAAGAAATGTAAGTTTAACTTAAAATAAATAAATGCATAAATAAATGCAAGAAAGGTCAGATGGGATCCCAGTAGGATGTTCTAGAATGTTCTTGGGGGGAGGGGTGACACATCATTGTGCATACACAATCTCACAATCTCTCAGTCATAGACATACACTGAGAGAGAGAGAGAGAGAGAGAGAGAGAGAGAGAGAGAGAGAGAAAGGCCCATATCCCCAATACCTCCATGGAATACTTTCCCTCCCCAGGGCATAAAATGAGCCATGATTAACATACCCCAGTGAGCACACAGCAAAGCCATTTGCTGGCATCTATATTATTTGTCCCCTTGGAGCCTAGAAGAGATGGGAGGAGAGTGGGCCTGCGCAGTGTAAACCACATTTCATCACAGGAGGAACAGATGGAAAAATGTCTCCTCCCCTCCCTCCTGCTTCTCAGGCTCAGAGTGAAGAACGGATGTCAGCCACAGATTCACTCCTAGCCACACAAGGGTAGTGTATCTGAAGAGGTGGCCTGGTGGGACTTGGAGACCCAGTGACCCTGCCACTGCCCATGAGCTGCATGCCCAGGCCTCTAGGACTGCCTGATTTGATGGCTTTCCAGTCTTGTTTTAATATTTCCTTTCCTTTTTTATTTTATTTACACTGGTGTGTGTGTGTGTGTGTGTGTGTGTGTGTATGTGTGTGTTTGTGTATATGTGTGTGTGTGTTTATGTGTGTGTCTGTGTGTTTGTGTGTGTCTGTGTGTTTGTGTGTGTGTTTGTATGTGTGTGTGTGTGTATGGACAGTGGGAGGGAGGGAGTGATGAGGACATTGTTTTTGAGAACACAGAGTGTCATATATTCCAGGCTGGCTTCGAACTCACTCTATCCCTGTGGATGCCCTTCAGCCTCTGGCCTCCTGACACCCTAAAAGCATGGCCAGACATGAGAGGCAAATGTGATCAAAGTATGTGGTTATGAAAATGTCACAATAAGACCCATGACTTTATGAATATAAGATAATAAAAGGATCTGGTCAGGGGTAGCATACTCTTATAATACCAGCACTTGGGAGGTAGAGGCAGGCAAATCCCCGAGTTCAAGACCAGCCTCATCTGTAGAGCAAGTTCCAGGACAGCCAGGGCTACACAGAGAAACCCGGCCTAGAAAAACAAACAAACAAACAAACAAACAAACAAACAAACCAGGAGAATCAAAAGAAGAGCTGCCTCACATGCCTCTGAAGTTTGGTGTTCCTGAAAAGAGAGACTGAGGCAAACTGGAGACAAAAAAAGAAACAAAAAAGTTTCCCTTGGCTCCAGGGAGCACTCCCTCTTACCCAGATCTGTTAGCCCTGGAAAGACAGTGGCTGGGGACCAGAGGCTAGCTCAAACTGCTGACTGGAAGGGAAGACCTGACAGTCAGACCAGCTGTGGCCACCTGCACAACTCAGTGCTGAAGCAGAGAGAAGGCAGGTAAAACTTCAGGGAGCCTGGACTCCTAGGGCAGGCCGATGGCAGCCACTTCTCCCACAAAAGGAAAAACACCACATCTTGACACCTATGGCGGGCTGTCACTGCTGTTGTATGCTCCTGTTGCTATAAGAAAATGCCCAAGCTTGGTAATTTATGTACTGTAGAAATGTACTGTTTAGTCAAGCAGTAAAGGTTTGTGTTACCTGATGTCCTAGAATTCAGGAGGCTGAGGCAGGAGAATTGCCATTAATTTGAGTCCAGCCTGGGTTCTGTAGTTCCAGGCCAGACTGCTGCAGAATGAGACAGTAGCATCTAAAGAAACAAAGAAAACAAAACTATACTCACTGTTGAGCACTCCAGGCCCCACAGGTAGCACCAAACCCAGGGTCACACAGATGGCCTGCTGAAATTCAGTGGCTCACAAAACAAAAGTCATGAATCTCTCAAAGAGATGTGTACGGAGAGAGGGGAGCGGGGATGTAATATTCACACACATGAAAGACAAAATAAATAAGCAAAATAATAGCAAGGCAAGTCAAGGACTAGGCTGGGCTAGCCTGGGGTCAGTATTTGGGGACTTACCTATGCAAAGCCTTGGTTGCAGCCCTAGTACCAAAGAGAAAACAGAAGTGCAGCTCAGTACATTCAAGAGTTGTGTGACTATTGTCTCCATTCTAGAACACTCTCTTTACCTCAAATCAGTCATTTCTTCCCTTCTTTTGCTCCAGTCCCTTGCAGCCTCTGGTCTACTCTCTTGTCCCTCTGAGGTCCATCTGCTCTAAACACTTCACACAGAGACCCAAACACCCAGCGGCGTGGGGTCTGGCTTCTCTCACTTCTAGCATTTTGAGGAGTGACTCTGTGGCAGGTTGACTCTTGTGATCCGAGTCACATGCATCTTGCTTTTGTATTTCTGATGCTGGGGATGGAACCCAAGGCCACATGACGTCAGGCAAGTGCACTGATTGCCCAGAACAGAGGAACCCTGGCTCTGGGCCCCCTTTCCTAGCTGTGGACTCTAGAGCGAAGGACCTTAGGCAAGTACCCTCCCGCTGGATGGCACCTGAAGCAGCCCTCAGGAGGTCTCTGGACAAGGCCTGAGCCATGCCCCCAGTCCCTCAGTGGTAGATTCTGGTTATGAGCAAGAAGAAGTCTGTAAGTTTCCTGTGTGAGTTTATTTATGTTGGGGGACCAGAAGTATATATTATATATTGTCCCCAATTACTGTCCACTTATCATTTAATTTAGAATGTCATTACATTTTTCAGGTATGTGTCTCTGCACGCATACATGCATGCACGCACACACGTGCACATATATATACGACCTGTGAAAGACAGAGGACAACTTTCCGGAGTAGACTCTCTCCTTCTGCTATGTGGGGTCTGGGTATGGAACCCAGGTCTCTCTTCAGGCTTAGCAGCAAGAGCTTTTACTGCTGAGCTATCTTGCCAACCCTCCACCTTAAGTTTTGAGACAGAGACTCTGCAAATGTACATCTGAGTCAGCGCAACAACTAGGCGAGGCTGGCTAGCCAGTCAATCCCAGGGAGACTGCTGTAGCTCTCCAGGGCAGCGATTACAGGCAGACACTGCTGGCTAGCTTCTCACAGGTGTGAGGTATTGAACTCAGGCCCTTACAACCATGGGGCAAATACTTTAACAACTAAACTATGACTTCAGTCCCTCTAATTTTTTTAACCCGTATTCTACACAAATCACCACAAGATAGGGACTGTTCAAAATCCCAGAAGTCTGTGTTGTAGTGAATAGTCTATAAAGAGTCTCACTTGCCCAAATCTCTCCTCTGAGAGTATTTTTGCCTCCACCCCTAAAAGATCTTTGTCATAACTAGGATTATGCTCCTGGCATTTAGCAGGTGGCAAGGAAGGGTGCTGCTCCTGCCCCACAATGCACTGGGCAAGTCTCTCTCTAGACTTATCAGCTACAAACACCCACAATGCTGTGTTTATGGAACCCTGAGGACAGCACCATGTCTGGGTTGCTTCTGTCCTTAATGCTCTCAAACCTCTGTCTTCAGCTCACTGCCTTCACTCCAGACTTCACCATGGCCATCAGGGTGACTCAGAAATTCTACAAGATGTTCACCTCCAGTCCCCGGGCCTTCAGCAGCCGCTCATTCATGAGTGGACCCGGTGCCCACATCAGCTCTTCCAGCTTTTCCCAGGTGGGCAGCAGCAGCAGCTTCCGGGGAAGCCTGGCTACCAGCGCTGATCTGGGTGGCTTTGGCGGGGCTGCCGTCGACACATCACAGTGGTCATGGTGAACCAGAGCCTGCTGAGCCCCTTGAAGCTGGAGGTGGACCCCAACACCCAGGCTGTGTGCACTCAGGAGAAGGAGCAGATTAAATCCCTGAACAAGTTCACCTCCTTCACTGACAACTTACACTTCCTGGAGCAGCCGAACAAGATGCTGGAGACCAAATGGAGCCAGTTGCAGCAGCAGCAGACATTGAGGAGCAACATGGACAACATGTTTGAGAGCTGTAGCAACAACCTCCACCGGCAGCTGGAAGCCCTGGGCCAGGAGAAAGCTGGGGGCGGACCTTGGCAACATGCACAGCCTGGTGGAGGACTTCGAAATGTCCCAGGGAAGGAGGCACACAATGTGTCCCCACTGTTAATTAGTCCAGTGGTGGAGCTGTTTGTTTCATGACAGCAATTTTGCTCAGTAGATCTGAGGCTGGGGGATTTTTATTTTACAAACTACAGATCAGATCTGGAGTGCTCCCACCAAGGACCCGTGTGTTAAAAGCTTGGTTCTCACCTTGGCGCTTTCCTTAGTCTGTCATTACTATGACCAAAGTCCTGAGAGAACAACGTTAGGGTCGGAAGATCTATTTGGCTCATGGTTTCGTGAGACTCCCTCCGTGTTTACTAAGCTGTGTGCTCCCAAGCAGGATGCCTCAGCATGAGAGACTGAGGCGGAAGACTGAGACAGAAGTGCTCGCAGCAGAGCAAACAGGAAGCAGGGAAAAACTAGGTCTGGGGAAAGACAAGTAGTTGGTGATCTCACTTTTCAAGCTAAGCCTCACCTCCCAAAGTTGCCAGAACCTTCCAACATAGTGCCACCAGGTGGACAAGGCATGAGCACCGGAGGTGTGTGCACAGTCAGAGTCTCATAGAGCTACAAGATGGCAGAACCCTTGAAAACGGAGGGCTATGGGGTGGGGGAAGCCCGTTCAGTGTGTTCTCACTTCTCAGCCCTGGCACGGTTGGCTTTACACAGGCACACGTCTCCCTGCCTCTCCACAAGCCCAAAAAAACAGAACCCAAGGTCTCTCTATAAATCAGACATGGGCTTTGGTAAGGAAAGGAGAACCCACACAGCCACGCTGGGTTCTGGCTTCTGCAGGATCTACTGTTTCAACAGAGCAGCTCCCGTTGGGGTTGTAGAAACTGAGCTTCAGTGAGAGGGAGAGAGGCGTGACTGCAGTTCTCTGAGCTGTTGCCCTCTGTCCCCACTGGCTCCCTCCTACCCCACTGCCTGTCTTCAGCCCTGGGTCGGTACTGGCTTTGTCACTTCAGCAGGCCTACTTGAGATTAGGAACTGCCCATACCTCCCCCCACCCCCAGCTACTGCCCCACCTCCCTGGAAACCACTCTTGTCTTTTCTGTCCTTTCCCAATCTCTCTCTATCCTCAGATCTCTCTTTCTCACACACAGGACCCCTTCAGTCCCATCTGGCCCTTCCACAGGGCCTCAGACCCCACCACTCCCTGCTGCCTACTTCCATCTTCAGTCTGCCAGCCTCCCCATCATTCACACTGCTGAGGCAGCCTCTGCTTGAGGAGGCCCCAGTGTCCTCTCCAAGGCTCTCCCTGACCTTCACCTTCCACCTTTGCCTTGGCTCCCTGGGGTTCTCTAACGTTTCCTACCATCCAATGAATGCTCACTAGCTCCAGCTCGAGCTTTCTCTCGCCCTTCTCCCTCCCTCCCCCACTTCCTTCCTATCAGCTTCCCTGGTGATGCTCACCATCTTACAGACCAGTCCTACACCCCAGTCAACTCAGCTTGCTCCAGGCATCAGCCAAACCATCACCAGTAAGCATTCAGGATCTCTTAAGGACCCTTCTTCCTTTTTATCTACTCATCTATCTCTTGATCTCACTCATAAGTATGTCTGGGGTGGCATCTTCCAAACTCCTTTCTACTCCTATACCACTGCTCCCTCCTGCCAGTCTCTACAACACTGCCAGTCCTGTCTCACCTCCTCCCCACCCCTGTCCCCACACACTTTTTTCTTCCCCCAGTCCCCATCTCAGGCACTCTCTGCATTCTCCTTCCCTCCAGCCCATCAGACCTCAGCTTTCCCCTTCTCCAGGCTGGGGAGGTAGCTGTGCCTCCTGCACACCTGGGGAGAAGGGACGAGCTGGCTCACCTGCAGTCACAGAACAGTAGGACAGCGGCCCCTAGTGGCTGGGGAAAGAACCACGGTTTATTTTAACGGGACCGACTGGGTTCCTGGTAGCACATCAGCCCCAAAGACATATCTTTGGCCCAAAGTTTTGGAGGTTCCCTCCATAATCATATAGCCTGCAGAAAGGCAACATATCTTTCTTGGTAGTAGATGTGAAGAACACACCATTCAGTTCCTAAACAGGAAGTAAAAGGGGGAGATGGGAAGGGAGGAGACCCTCACAGTTTTCTTCAGTCACCCTCAGTGTGGTGGTTTGAATGAGAATAGCCCCCAGAAGCTCATATGTTTGAACACTTGGTCTTGAACACTTAGTGGAACTGTTTGGGAAGGGTTAGAAGGCGTGGTCTTGTTGGAGGGGGTGTGTCATGAGGGTGGGCTTTGGGGTTTAAAATCTACACCATTCCCAGTTAGCTGGCTCTGCCTTGAGCCTGTGTCATAGATGTGAGTTCTCAGCTACTGCTCCAGCACCTTGCTTGCCCAATGGCTGCCATGTTCCCCACCATGGTGGTCATGGGTTCTGACCCTCTGAAACTGTAAACCCCAAATAAACTCCTTCTTTTCTAAGTGCCTTAGCCATGATGTTGTATTACAGCAACAGAAAATAACTAAGGCACTTTGTGATTCAAAGACCTCTATAAAGCTCCAACTCCCAAAGGTGTATGTACTGACTCCCAACAGTGCCAAGCTGGGACCAAGCTTTCAACACGAGTGCCGGCAGCAGAGGACATGCACGACAGACAAGAACACTCTAAGGTGGGCAGTACTGTGGAGAGGAATGCGAAGGTCGGGGTGCTAGGCACGTGGAGGTGCAAGGGTTAAGGAGTGTCTCTACAGCATACTCTAAACCCAGCCACTCTTCCTTCCCTTGTGTCCTATGCCTTCACTCACCAACCTCTCGTCTGATGGTCAGCTTCCGACTCCCCAGCTCTCTCAAGTCACCCCTATAACTTTTTAAATATATATTTAGTGTGTGTGTGCACACTGCATGTGTGCATGAGTGTGGGTATAGCTCAGAGGACAACGTGTGAGAGTCAGTTCTCTCTTTCTGCTATGTGAGTTCCAGGAATCGAACTCAGATCATCATGTTTGGTAGCAAATGCCTTTACTTGCTGAGCCATTTTGCTGTTCCACGCACATTATTTTTAAAAACCGAGGCTAAAATATTATTATGTAAAAGTAAGTGCTCAACACTCCAGGACGGACAGCCCAGGGCACGTGTCTAGGTCCACGACATGTCTACCAGTCTCACACCCCCGCCATAGGAAACCCTATTATCCACCACTGCCCTCTCTCTCCCAGTCTCGGACCACCATTTCCTGTCTCTATTCTTTTGATATTTCACACCAACGGAGTCATATACTATCATACTACATGACTTCAAACTCAGGGCACTTCTACCTCAGCCTCCAGAACGCTGAGATTACAGAATGTGCCTCCTTGTCCAGTTTTGACTCCAGTTCTGTAATTGCTCTGTGAGATCTGGAACCTCGACTGTCCTTCTGTGAGATGGAGAAGGGGGTCTTCTCACACCTGGGCCATGCCCCCAGGGCTGACTTGCTTTAGTGCTTGCTAGTTGGTGGGTCAAATGTAAATATTACAGCTAACCTCCAAATATCCCCACTCCTTCTGATGCTCAGCTACCCTGCATCTGTCCTCACTCCACTTCCTTGCTGTGCTGGGGATTGGAACATGGCCTTCGATAGACCCTGGCAAGAGCCCTACCAGCTCCTCCCAAGAGCAGATTCTGAGCCAGCGCTCTAAGATTGACTGACATTCCTCAATCCTCACGGAGGGATCTTAGGCAGGTGCCCTACTGCAGAAGCACATCTTAGCCCCTCACATCTTCCTCCCCATCTCCATTGCTATCCTCCACCAGCACACTATCCGTTATCAGCAGTCTCTGGCATTTGCTCTCTACCCCACACTCTCCCCCTAGTGGCCATTAGGACCTGTGCACACTTGAGTTCCTTCTCGCCCTTCCTTCCCATAGTTTCTGTCTCATGGCCCACTAAGCCAACGTACTCAGTACCTCCTCCCTCTCATCTGAAGGGGCCTTCACTGATCTGCTCAATGCTCCTGCCTCTGGACCCTGGAAAAGGCTGTTCAATCTGCCTGGCAGGACCTTCCTCATATTCCCTCCCCAACCCTGAGGCTCCTCCCTTTTCTCAGCTCTTTATTCAAACCCCATCTTCCTGGAGAGACCTCCAGGGACCTCCCCCAACTAAAGAGCGTAGCGCTGAAGCTATGAGAGTCTACCGTGAATGCAGTCTTCTGTCCCACTCCTACATTGCAAAGCCTGCCACCATTTCTGGGTTCATTTTATTTCCTTTCCTTGGTGACACTTGTGTCTTGGTGGCATCGTTTATGCATTTGCAGGACCTTGTAGTATTTGTTTGTTTCACCAATTAGAATGTCAGTCCCAGAGGAGATAATTTGTTCACTGCCATCGAACTGAGTTTTGGAGTTAAAGGTATGCTCACGATGTCCAGCGCTCAGTGAGGCCTTTATCTCACTGTTCACTTGAGTGGGTTCTGAGTGTGGTACTGGAAGGAGCTCAGAAATTGCTCAAGGGATCCAGTACAGGAAGCCCCCAGGGACCGCAAGAGTGCACAAACCCCAATCATCCAGCTCCCTCGACAGGTCACATCGATCTTGCAGGTGCAGCAGGCATCTCCTGGAAGGAGTTGGGCTGAGACAAATTTGGAACCCTAGAAACAAGGGTTTACTGAGCCAGAGACCGTAGGCCCCACACACTGAGAGCCCAGAAGGGTACCATTATGTCTTGGAATGAGGTGTCCAACATGCTAGATGCTCAGGCTATGGGATCACAATGATGCAGAACATTGGGTATCTTCATGCCCAGACACTCTGCACATCGGTGTCCTCAAGTACACGGTGCTCAAAAGATGGGGTGTCGTGCCTATAGACTTAGGGTAACCCAAGACGCAGGACAGCCTGTGCATAAGGATCTAATGGGACCAGGTGTACAGAATGTAATGCCAAGGAACGACGTGGTCACTCTGCATAAGGTCCCAACGTGAAAGGCAGGATGCTAGAGTGAACTGCACCCTATCCAGGCCTCGGGTACCTCTAAGGAGTAGAGGGTTAGAGGTACCCGCAGCGGGCGAGTCTGCGCGCGCGCGTGCACGCTTTGGTTCCCGGAGCCCGGCTGCCGGCGCAGCCTCCACTGCGACTGCGCAGGCAGAGTCCGGGGTGTGCGGGTGACTCTTCGTGTTCACAACCTCCCTGCATCCTTTGCCTTCTGAGCCCTCTGCCCAAGAACCCAAGAGCCACGGTTAGGATGGAGGCTGGCAAGCCAATTCGGCCGCCACCAGGGGCGCACCACCGGCCACCAGAATTGGGGGAGAGAAGGGTTTTGGAAAGCGGGAGGGGGAGGGGACATCCTGCTAGGATTTTTCCAAACTGAGCCTTGGTCCTTAAAAAATATATATATCACGACTTTTCTTCATAATGGAGCGTGCTAGTTCAAACTATCTCCTGGATTGCTTTTGCAGAAGAGATGGGTGGGCTGCTGGAGAAAGGAAGCTAGTAGCTAAAGGACTCCTCCCTCTCCATTTGGGCTGGAGATAGAATCCAGGCCCTTACACATGCTGGGCAACCACAGCTAGGCCACTGAACACCTCAGCCTCAGTAAAACACACACACACACACACACACACACACACACACACACACACACACCACTTGCTAGGGGAGTAGAGCTTTCTAGAGATCCGTTGATATGTCAAAGTAGGAAACGCACAGAGAGACGGGACCCTCCTCTCTATCAGTCAGTCACAAAAAGGATAGGATCTTTCCTGCACTCGAGGTGTAGTGTATCTTTGGTTCCCTGGATTCAGTCCCCTGGTCACTTAGGTTCATAGCTGACACTCTTCAAACATGGAGTCTTCCCTGGGTGGGGGTAGCACCTCACATAAGTACTCCTCCCTGAAGTTTGGTTTTGAAGAACCAAGGACCCTTAATCCTGGAAGAGAAGTGTGTCTTTTAAAGAAGTAGGAATGAAATTTTTGGTAGTGGCCCCTTTTCCCTGTCCACGCAACGGTGCCTCCCCGCCCAATCTCCCACCAGGAGGAGCTACATAGAAGGGTTTTTTGGGAACAGGTTAATGGCCTATACATTAAGGCTTTTGTGGATAATCTTTGTTCCTATTCAAGACCCACCCAAGTTCTTCCACTCTCAAACCTTTTCCTGACTTTAACCCACTCAGCAGGCAGAACAGCACCTTCCATGCACACTGAGATGGACTTTTAACCCACCCCATCCCCCACCCCACCCCACACCTCCTGCTCTAACCTCAGCACATCACATTCTCTGAAAAATCCACATCAGGGTTTATCTGCACTCCTAAGGCAGTGCTAACATTCAGCTGGACGTTGAACTTGAATAAGCTGCCGGATTCGGTATTTAGGCTGCTTTTGGGTGGATTCCCTTCCCCAAGGATCCAAGCCCAGTTTTTGCTTCTCCTCAGCCATCAATCTTAAGAGTTGCACCCATCCTTCGTAAAACGGATTCTCAGCGCGGCAGCTTCCAAGCTCTGTTCTTACCTCTCTGGATTCCGCTCCCCTGAACCCACACCCCAACCCCCGCACTGAGTTGTCTATATTGCTTAAGTGCCTGGTTTTGGCCCCGGGTTCAGCTTTATAGCCTCCCCCCACCAAAAAAAAAAAAAAAAACCAAAAAAACAAATAAACTATAAGTCTAGGCAGTGGTAGCTTTGGCTCCAGATATTTGGGCCAGGTCGACCCCCTTTCCCATCTAGAGAAGCAATCCTAGGCTTCATCTGTAGCTGGGGGGCTGAACCCAGCCTCTGGCTTCACTCACTAAGTCCAAAGCCTAGGAATCTAAGTCCGATCCGCTGCCCTACTTCTCCGAGTCCATCACCTGCAGTGTAGTTCTTACGTTGTGGAAATCTGCACCGGGCTTTTGCTCTCGCCATCAACCTAAAATTCAATTTTTTTTTTCTTCCCTACCCACCCCCTCCAAAACCAGACGCTTGAGGCGTTTATAGATACTAACCTCTCCTCCGCTCCTGCAGCCTGGTCAGCTCCAGGACCCTGTCCGGTTGCCAAGGCTCTCTCTTCTGTTTGGGGGAGGGGGGCTGTTCTCATCCCATCCTACCTACGCTCCAGTCCTGGCTTTGCGTCCCTCCCTCGTTTTTTTTTTTAATTAATTTATTTATTTATTTTTTTATTGTAGGTCTGGTCTCCCAGGGTAGCGGGATCCACACCACATCCCCTTCCTGTCGCATCACCCAGGATCCAGATACTGCTTTTACCTGCCGGCTCTGTTGCAGCCAGCGCGCGGGATCCTTCCATACCTCAGTCCAGCCCTCATTTTGTCCCTCCCCACCCCACGTCGCTGTTAGGAAGATGGGGGACAGCCTACGCTCTTGTCAGTCACTAAGCAGCACTCCCTCCGGCCCTCCTGCAATCCCGGGTGGGAGACGCTCTGGTCCAGGTCTTTTTTGTTGCCACCGCACAGGCCTGACGCATTACTCCATCTCCCTTGGAAGAATCCGGACCGAAATTTGCGTGCCTCGAGTGCATCTGGCCCTGTCGCAGCTACCTCCCCTCCCACTCCTACCCCCCCACACCGCGCCCCTCCCGTCCCTACCCTCTCTGCCAAATCCGGACCAGGTTTTGCGCAGTCCTTGCACAGCTCTCCATTTACCCCTCACCGGCTAGGCGCCTTTCTGCACAGCACGGCTGCAGAGTCCGTTCCGTTTTTTCTTGCCGCCCGTCGCACCCCACCCCCCCCCAGCCCAACTAGGGGGATCTAGCGCGTCGCCTCCCTCTGCCCACTTTTCCTTGGGGGAGGCGAGTGGAACTCCAGGCCAGGTTTCCGGGCCCTTCCTCGGGGCGCACGGGAGGGCTGCGGAGACTAGTCCCCGGCGGGTAGTCCAGGCCAGGTTTTGCGCTTGTCCGCCGCCCCCCTCCCGGAGCCGGCGGGCCCGGCAGCGCCGAGAGCAGGCGGCTTGTCATTGCTGGTGCCCCGCGCCCGCTCGCTCCGCGAGTCCTGCGGTGCCCACGGGCCCAGCCCCGCGCCCCCTGCTCCGGCCACCCCGGGGGCGCAACGCCGCCGCGCCTGCTTCCAGCTGTGTAGCTCCGGCCCCCTGCGGGCAGCGCGAGCGGTCGGCGCGGGAGCAGTCGGCGCTGCGACGCCCCCGCCCCGCCGTCTGCCGGAGACGCCCCGGCGGATGGGGCCGCGCGGGCCCAGGAGCGGCGCCGCCGGGCGGCGGGGGCCTGCGCGGCCGCCCGGGCAGCCGCGTTAACCCTTCGCCCGCTGCCGTCCGGGGGCGCTGGGAAGTCGCCTGGGCACACACGTGCCGCCTCCGTCGGGGCCGCGGAGCTGCGGGGGAGATGCGGGCAGCCGGCGCCGCCTCGGGGGGCTCCGCCTCGCCCCAGCCCCCCGAGCTCTGACGCCGCCCCCGCCCCTCCGCCTCCACGCCTCGCTCCCCGGGAGGGGCGCAGACCCGCGCGCCCGGGGCCGGGGCCGCCTCCGGAGCGCCGCGATCCGCCTTTTCTTTCCTTTTTTTTTTTTTTTTTATACTCCCCCCCCCCACCCCTTCCCTTTTAAATTTTGGTCGGTGGCGGCGGTGCTGGGCCGGAGGAAAGAAGGGACACGGAGTCCTCCCTCGCTCAGCCACCCCCTCCCCGCTTCCCCCTGGGCCGGGCTCCGGGAGATGTGCCGGGCGGGGGGCCCGGCTTCGCGGAGCCGCCGGAGGAGCGCGCACGGCCGACCCCGAAGCGCCGCTGGACAGGTGAGTGTGCGGGAGCCTCAGGCCACGCCGCACCTGGGCCAGGTGTGCGCGGCGGGAGGGGCGGGGAGCACCCTACCCCCGCCCGCCGGGGGCTTGGTGAGGGTGCGGATGGGCGGCCGCAGGGTGCCCTGCAGGGGGAGGGGACCGCTAGTGTGCCCGCGCGTGGCTGCGTGTGCCCGCGCGCGCGCCGGCCTTTGTGGGGAAGCGGCGCGGCGGTGCCTGCGTGTCCCCGGTGCGTGTGCGCGCGGGTGCTTGGCGCCCTGTTTGTGTAGGTGTCTGGGTGTGAGTGGAGAGGGTGCGTGTGCGCGCAGCGCGCGGGCCCGGGCTCCCCAGAGAAGCCATGTCGGGGGGCTGGCACCGCAGGATGCTGGGCCAGCCCCCCCCCCCCCCCGACATGGCTTGTTTTTCTCTGGGAGGCAGTGGCGCTAATGGTGGTTGGGGGTGGTATGGGGAGAGGTATGTCTGGGTGTCGAGTGAGTTTCAGCCCGGAGGGGTGCTTTGGGCAACCCTGGTGCAGTTGTGAGACATCTTCTGTTAGTGGTACCCTGTTAAGCACGGATGGAGGCTGTCAGGTTGGATCTACCGGAACGAGCTTTCTCTCCTCTTCCAGGTGTTCCTGAAATAGAGCTGTGTGGCTCAGTTGTCATCGTCCCGTTTGAGGGTCCTGGGATGAAAGTCCAGTTCGTGTGTGTGTGTGTGTGTGTGTGTGTGTGTGTGTGTGTGTGTGTGTGTGTGTGTGTGGTGGGAGGGTAGTGTGTACTTATGCAGTGGCCAGAAAATGTCCTCAAATGGCATCACTTCAGTGCACCCCAGGCACCTATGTGAAGATGGCACCCCGCCGGCAAACAGCCCCTAAGCTCACCCATCCCAATCTGTACACTTCTCGGCTAGGTTAGCTTCCAGCCCTATCCTCGCCCAGCATCTTATTACTGTACCTTCCTCATCTCCCCACCCCGCCTTCTCCTCAGCTTTGGCATCTTTGTGGATGTCCCTCCTGTCCCAATGTGAACCAGAGAGCCCCCTTCTTTCCCAGCCTCTCTGGGACCCAGAGCCGGATCTGTCTTCCCATATCCAAACATGTGGTGCGTTTGGGGGAGTTGGGGGAGGGGTTCAAGATGGCCGCCAAGATGGCTGGCAGCCTCTTTATCTCTGTCTGTCTCCCCCTCTCTCTGCTTACCCTCATGCCTCCAGTGGAGTAGGGAGGGTCAACGTGGGGAGAGAGTTGGACAGTGTAGGGACAGGTGTGGAGGACACCTGAGGGTGGATGTCTGTTCTGGGCCTGTTGACCTCCAGTGCTGCTGAGAGAGAGGCCATTGGTACCTGCTTCTCTTTCCTGCACCCCAAGGGCAGGCGTGAGTCTTTAATCCGACCCCAGACCCAACTCTATCTGGCCCACAGCCTGATGGCTACCCCTGCTCTCCCCCCTCCCTAGACCCTGGCAATACCCCATCAATCATGGAATGTCAGAGTGTTCCTTTGAGGGTCCCCACAAGCATCTCTGGCATCCTCTTCTTCATCTGCCCAGTTAGGAACTGGGGACCTTGGTGTGTGTGTTGGGGGACGCCTGCTAAGACAGGTCCTAGCTTTGGGGACAGGTGACTTCCTTCCTCCCCACACCCTGCCCACTAATGCCAAATTTATTACTTAAAAGTAGGATGAAAACAGGGAGAATAAGAGACGGAATACAACCTTCATTATCATATCGAGAAAATTATCTGTGATTTTCCTAACTAGCAATTTGCCTGCCATGCCGTTCAGATATGACTTGCCCATTAATTACAGAGATGAAAAATCATCTGGAAGGCGGAAAAGAACTAATTCCGTGGCTGGCGGCATGGCACCTTTGCACTGAGCCACAGCCGTGCATGTGGATATGTGGGTACCAGCCCTCCCGCTGGCTTCCCAGCATCTCCCCCCCCCCCCCCCCCGCTGGCTTGGGCCGCCCTGTTGCTTTTTTCCGTCTGATGTGCTTGCTTACTCCCAGTCATGGGGACGGGTGTAC
The DNA here is from genome assembly GCF_000001635.26 of Mus musculus. NCBI lineage: Eukaryota > Metazoa > Chordata > Mammalia > Rodentia > Muridae > Mus > Mus musculus. Next base: position 83,902,927 of record NC_000074.6, read on the forward strand.
CCCACTATCTCCTGTGCTGTTGGACATCCTTGGACGTGGAGACAGTCCCCGGAGTTGTGGGAGTGTAAGGAGCTGGGGACTAGTGCACCTGGGCCACCGAGCCAGGGGGGAGGAGGTGGAAGGCCAGAGATGCGGAGCCAGGCTTCTATTCCCAGCCTGCCCTGGGGAACCCCCTTCTCCTAGGGGGCGCTCTGGAAGCCCCACGAGGGGGGAGGAGCCTGTGAGCGCCTGGCCCTGCTAGAGGAGTCTGTTTGCATCAAGCCCTCTCTGATCTCCATCTGCACATGGGACTCTGCTGCCTGCTGTCTTTCTTGTCTGTGTTGACTATTCCACCAGGCTGACAAGAGACCCTCTGGTGCTTCGGCCTCAACATGGGCATCTAGCAGAGGGGAAGGAAGAGGGTCAGGTGGGCCCCAAAACCTCTAAAGCATACACCCCTGAAAGAAGAGTAGTGGGAACGGGAGCCACCTCCCACTCCCACCACAGACAGGAGCTTCTGGTCTGTGTCCCCGCCCTCTGCTGGTTCCTCAGCCAGACCTGGCCAAGGACACTGAAAGCTCTAGTTTCTGTGTGGGCTTCTCCCAGGGATCAGATTTCTAGTCGCCAGACACTTCCCCTCCTCCAGCCCCTCTGTGAGGACACTGGAGGAGGAGCTGCTCGAGGTAGGGGTTCCCCTGTGAGCTGGAGATGCCCAGCAAGACTTGCGAGCCTCTCTGCCTGTGATAGAACCAGATGTCTGCTACTAAGGACAGAAAGTGGGGTCCTGGGGTGGGGGTGGGGCTCTCTCTCCACTGTCAGGGAAGACCTGGTGTCTCCAAACCGAGCCGGTTTCCACTTCTTAAGTCTGTGTGCCTCTTTAGCACACTCTCTGGTTCTGGCCTAGGGTAGTGACTACCATGGTTCCCATGTGCTACTTGTCCCTGCGCTCAGAGAGGGTCCAGACTGCATCCCTCCCTCCATGCCAAGGGGGTGACTCTTCGGTAGCTGTCTGTATGCACACTGACCGGAGGACTTTACCTTGCCCAAACCTACTAGTGTGAGCTTGCTGTGTGTCCCTGAAGGGCTGGTGCCCCTCTGTGAGCAAACTGCAAACACTTCCAAGTGCTTTTTCTGTCAGGTTCCAGGCTTGAGGTGCCACTGGGACAGTGACTACTTCTAGTCCCTAGGCTCATATCCTGACGAGGGAGGGAGAGAGTGTGTGTGTGTGTGTGTTTCTTCTAGGGAGCGCAGCCCTAGACTGAATAGCCCCTCAGCCCCTTGAGTTCCAGTTTTAGGGGATAGAGTGTGCCGTCACGTGCTGTCTCATCCCACCCACTCTCCTGCTTTTACAAAGGCAGTTCCACCCAGGACATGGCTTGTGAACTCTGCTTCAGACTTCAGCTTCCGCAGCCCTCCTGTCTTTCTGTAGAGCCCGTGACACCTCTGTAGTTCCCTGATTGATTGTGCCTGTTTACTGTCTGTCTGTCTGTCTGTCTTGAGTACGATCCAGAGGTTCGGGGTCTTGTTAGTTTAGGAGCACAGGTGCCCTAGAAGAGCTCATTGTTGAACTGCCTGTGGTCCTGGCCTGCCATTCCCAACTCTCAGGGTTGGCTGAGCATGAGTGGGAAGCCAGCACAGGCTACAGAGGGAGATCTTACAAAGAGGGGAAGGAAGGAAGGAAGGAAGGAAGGAAGGAAGGAAGGAAGGAAGGAAGGAAGGAAGGAAGAAAGGAAGGAGAAAGGGAGGGAGGGAGGGAAGGAAGAAAGGAGGGAGAGAGATGGCTTAAGAGTCACAAGTGTGCTGCGCTCGTACAGGACCAGAATTCAGTTCCCAGCTCCTGGGGATCGGACATCTCTGGCACCTACACTGGTGCACACCCCCCTCCAACACATAAACATGATTACAGATAATAAAAGCAATGTAGGGCAAAGGGAGGAGGGAGGGAGGTGGGCTGGCACAATTGGCCCTGTACGATAACCCTTTGACCTGCCCCCTCCCCCCTTTAGTAGCAAGGCAAGGGCTGGTTTAATTATGCTTACATTCTTATGTAATTCTGTGCACATCTGGGGACATCAAAGGTACCCTTGCGTGTGAGGACGTGTGGGGACATGGTGCCACATGACTGTGCTACAGGGTTTAGGCTCTAGAGAGGGAATTCGAGGGACCCTTACCCTCACCAGGAGGCTGGGAGCCCTTAGAATGTGAGCAGTTGCTCCCAAGATCCCACGGACACTGACCCTCTTTCTGGGATGGGATCCTCCGTGGTTTAGGCTTCTCTGGGCCCTGGGGAGCGAGTAACCTTGTCTTGTTCGCCTCCCCTTCCAAAGTGGGGAGAACATAACAGTTCAGTCAACAAACTGGAAACGCCCCAGAGCTAAAAATAACAACGTCCCCACACTTACCCAGAGACTTAAAAAGTCACACATGGACTGTGAGCTACTAGTGGCCCAATGGTATCCCTGATGTTGGAGCCTGATGTGCATGCTAGCTAGCCCTTTCTCTCTCCCCCGTCTCCTCTCTGTTGTCCCAGGCTTCCACCCTCTTGCCTCAGCCTCCTGAGTGCTGGGATGATGGACAAGGTTCTTCATGGTGTTCTTTATGGGACCCCCTGGAATCTGTAGGATGCCCAACACCACCCTAGAGATACACTGCCTCAGTGTCAACAGTGTCCTCCACAGGTACCACGGCAGCACCCAGTAGTCTCTCCAGGCCAATCAATTCCAAGGCAGAACTGTCCAGCTGACAAGCATACTCTAAGGCCGTGAGTGCAAGTTTGGCACACCCACTCAAAATAAAGCAACATGGGGGTTCCCACGGGCTCTGGACTGGCTATGTTCAAGTTCATTCTTCTCTTCACCCTAGAAACGTAAGATGCCCTTCTGAGCTCATGACAGACAGAATAGGCGGTGACCAAACCATGGTCGCCAGACCCTGCCACAGAGCACCTCAACTAGGGGCGGCTCCATTTGGGGCTTTGTGGGTTATTCTTTCTTCCACCCTTTCAAACCCCTAACTCTAGATAGGAGAGAGAAAAAAATGATGGAGGGGGAAGGGAGTGACATTCTTGTTAGACTACTTCCTGCAGATTAGGGCATTGAGTTCCTTGGGGTAAGTTTGATCTTCACCATCAGGGTCCTAATTCTCATTTCCTTGCATATGACTGCTTGACAAACCACAGCCAACCAACAACCCACCCTGGCTCTCAGGGACCTGGCATTTATATACTATCTGAAAAGTCCCCAGAATTCCACATGTCACACGATTGCAATAACTATCTGCCACTGGTGGAATCCCACCCCTGCTAGAGCAGGAGGCAAATCACAGTCAGCTGCTGTGAACGGTCTGAAGCAGCACCAGACCCCACACCTGGGGTTAAAATGAAAATACATTCTTATAATATTTCTGTGTTTTTTAAAGAAACCAACATTCTCACTATAGGTTCAGACATAGTCTGGCTGCCTCCCCACGGCTCATGGCCCCTCATTCTCCCTGGGCTGTTCTGTAAACGTGGTCTAAGCCCCAGAGTCTTTGCTGTCTCCAGATGAGCCTGCCTGTTTCTGTAGTCACTGCGAGAGGCCGCTCAGTGGTTAAGAACACTGGCTGCTCTTCCAGGGGACCTGGGTCCAGTTTCCAGCAGTCTGACAGCAGCCTACAACTCTAGGGACAGGTTCCTAACCTGGTTTCTGTGGGGTACAGCACATATGTGGTACACAAACATACATGTAGGCAAAACACCCATATATATAAAAAATGAAAGCCCCCCCCCTTCTAGCTTTATCTTCCACTGAACTAGAACATAACCAGACTACTTCCTTAGCACCAGCTCCTGCTCCTGAGTGCTGGCTGACACATGGTAGCTGCTTAGGAGAGCAGGTGGAAAGACTACTTTGTCTGTTTTTCTGTCTGTCTGTCTACCTGCCTACCTGCCTACCTGAGGCAGTGGAGATATGGGGCCTGGGATTTCCACAGCCGGGCAAGTGCTGCACTATGAGGTGCTGCAACCACAAACCCAACGTTATTCTGAGCCTCTCAACCACACTTTGCCACTCAATGTGCCCCTGCAGAGACATGGTTCCAAAACTGTGACCTGCATACATATCTCGTCATTTAGCCAGAAGTGAACCTCATCAGGATTTGAACCTTGGACCTGAGGATGCTCTTCTGTGGCTTTGTCCCTTTGCCTTCCTGAGAATTCTGCTTCTTTTTTTTCCCCCTTTCTGGGGGACTTCGCACCTCCCCTGCCAGCATGCAGTCATCGGGGGGACAAGAGTGTCCTGTATGCCCTCTGCCTGGCATGGGAGGTGAAGCTGAGGTGAACAGGGGCACTGTGAGGTGGACACACACCATGGCTGCCCTGGTACTGAAGTACCACAGTAGAGAGCAGAGCAAGCAGGCAGGTCGGTCAGAGCTTCTTAGAAGAAGGGAAACTGGCTAGAAAGCCTGAGAAGGAAGTACTCCCTAAGGTGAGGAAGAGGCAGGGCTCAGGTACGGAAATAGAAGGTGTTTGTGGCTGAGTGTGGGTAGGAAGCTGGACTGGACCTCAGGGCTGTCATTGGGTTTGAAGGGTCTGTGTTCACCTGTGGAGGGTAGTGAGGCCCAGCATGACATCTGCTGCTGGCAGAACTGAAGTGCTAAGCTGCCAGGGATCGGTAGGGTCTCTGGACTAAGCAGATGTGGGGCAGGGGTGGCCCAGTCAGGCAGTCCTGTGGGAGAAGACTCTCATAGCCAAAGGCATCAGAAGGTCCAGGAGCTCTTCCTGGCCCTGAGACATAGAGATGAGGTGGCACAGTACTCCTGAGGCAGCGTTGAGTACAGCATTGATAGGATGGGAGGTAGCAGCTGGGAAGGACGGGTTTCTGGCTTTGGAGGCAGGAGAAAGGGGGTGAATAGGGTGATGTGCCCCCCCCTCTGGTCCTGGGACCACCATCCACAAAGATTCACTGTCCAGGGTAGAGTAGTCCCATGCTTAGAAATGCTTCTACCTCCTTCACAGGAAAAGCCAGGGTCATCGCTGAGGCCTGTAGGTGCACCCTCACTTCCTTCCACTCTCCTCTGCGTTTGCTGGCTACCAGCTTGTAGCACATTGCTATCTCGGGACCTTCTCACAGAGAAACATTCCCTGACTGCACATTTTGAGGCCCCTCCTGCATGTCTGGCCCCTTGCACCTATTTTGTCTTTATTAATCAACAGACAAGCACCTACTCTGTGCTCTGAGCTGACTATATGGTAGATGGAGACAGGGCCTTTTTCTCTGTGGTCTCTAGCTGGTGGGAAAACCAACCCAGAGAGTTAACTATAGGGAAGGACAGAGTGGGAGAGGACATGGGGAATGAGGGTGTATAGACTGATGGGAGTCTAGAGAAAAGGCATCCAGGGATACAGGGGGTTGTGGGTGGCTCTTGCCTCTCTGTAATCCAGGGATAGCTTGTGGCCAGCTGGGGATGAACCCAGGGCTTGTGTGTGTGTGTGTGTGTGTGTGTGTGTGTGTGTGTGTGTGTGTGTGTGTGTGTGTGTGTACACTCATCAGGGAGTGTCTCTCCAGGGGCGGGGAGTGGGGCTGTCACTGAACCATACCTCCAGCCTTTACATTTTTAAAAATTCATTCATTTATTTATTTTGAGACAGAATCTCACAATCTGTTTAAAATCCTGACTGGTTTGGAATTCAGTTTGTAGACCAGGCTGGCCTTGACCCTATGACAGTCCCATTTCTGCCTCCAGCCAGGGCAGCCTTCAACATTTCTCTATCGAATGCTTCCATCTCCAGTTCCTGCTCTGCTGGGCTCTGGGACACACTCATACACAGCCCTGCAGAGCCAGCACCCAATGGGAGAGGAAAGCATATGATGAAAATGCCGGGTTCCTCCCTCGGCATCAGAGCCGTGGGAGATGAAGAAGTAGGGGCAGGGCAGAGCGTAGCATACTGGAGTTGGCAGGCCTTCCTGGGCTCTGAGGAAGCATGAGAGCGAAGTCCAGTAGACAAGGGGGTGGGCAGGATATGCAAAGATCCTGGGGAAGGGCTGTGTGGGACCTCAGTGAAGGCTTTGCCTTTTGGTCTAAGGAAGGTGGGAGCCATGGGGTGTTCTCAGAGAACCCGAGGGAATGATTCAGGGGTTAGCTGGCTACCCCGACCTCACTTCAGAGAAGGGAAGAAGTGACTTTATGACAAAGATGTCACAGGGATTCACTGCAGCTGTCTGTGGGGAAGTGTCTGCAGCATTGAGTATGCACTGGGGACCTGTCCTCGTCCTAGCCTTCTTGGGAAAGGACTCAGGCACCTGCTCTATCTCTGCCAGACTCCCTTGTCAGTTCCCATGTAGGCTCCAGGAAGACCAAGAGCCTAATCAGTTGATCCAGACCCAGGCCTCTACTCCAGACTGGCTGTGGTCCCTGCACAGTGTCCACTTCCTAGAAGTGGAGGTGCAGGTGAGTCCACAGCCAAGAACAGGAGACAAACTGCCTCAGGATGGCTGTTTCAGGGACGGGTGAGTGAGGCCAGGAGGGGCCCAGCGCCCCCATCTTGTTGCCTGTCACCCCTCCTCAGACTCTCAGACTCCCAGACTCCCACCCACTCAGCATACAGGGTTGCCGTAGCAACTGCAGGCTAGGGCAGGCTCCAGGCGCCCCCTCTCCTCCAGCAGCCGCTTCTCCTCCTGTCACACTCCTGTCCCCACCCTAGGGCACTCGAGGACAGACCCTGCTGCACACGCCCTCTCCAGGCTAAAGGCAAGTGTAGGTCTCAGACACAAACACAGAGGCAGGTGTGTGGCCCCTGGAGGACATACCAGAGTGGAGTCGCCAGCCTCGTTTCCCCAGGGTCACAGGTGTGAGCACTGCTGGGGCCTGGGAGGGACTTCGTCGTCTCTCAGGTCACTGTCGCCGTGTTGGTGGGTGAGCTCAGTGAGGGCTTTAAGCTGAGGGAGGTGGGAGCCGTGGACTGCCCTGTGCAAAAGAGGGACAGAAATGATTCAGGTGCTAGGAAGTGTCCCTCACCTCAGTGGAAAAACTGCTATAGAGAGTGAGGATGGGGGCGGGGGGGACTGTGCTGGGCAGAGATGGCACCCTGAAGAGTCTCAGAAGGTACCAAATTCCATAAAGGGGCCACTGCAGCCCCTTCCTCTGTTGTTGGGGTTAAGTCAGGTGTATGGTGGCCAGGTGTGATAGCACCCACCTGTCATCCAGCACTTGGGAAGCAGAGGCAGGAGGATTGCCACAAGCTCAGGACAGCCTGAGGATGAGTCCCCAGGTGTGGCAATGTACATCTGTGACCCCAGTAAAGACCAGGGGATCACGGCCGCAGAGTCATGAGCTTGCTAGCCAGGTACTCTACATGCTGGTAAAGAGACTGCCTCAGAAACAGAAGATGGAGAGTGAGTGAAGAAGACACAGTGTAGTCTGCCACGCCCTGCCCCCTTTATAAACACTCACTCGAGGGCTGGCAAGGGCTGGTGAGATGGATGGTTCACCTTTTAGAGGCACGTGGCCTACCTTTCCCAGGCTCTGCTCTCAGCACTTCCGACCTTCATGTTGGGGATCCAGGGCTTTCAGCCTCTGTAGGTATCAGCACTCACTCAGGTGTATATACCCCACATATACATAGTTAAAATTGAAATGTATATTAAATATGTAACCCTGGCCTGGGACTTGCCGTGCTGACTGACTAGCCTCAAGCTCACAGAGCTCTGCCTGCCCTGCTTTGTCATCCTGCGTTTAAAGGTGTATGCACTTAGCTTAAATTTTATTTTAAAATAATGTCTTAAGTTATCCAGGCTGGCCTTGAACTCACTCTGTAGCTGAGTGGCCTTCAATTCAAGACTCCCTTGTCTCTTCCTCCTAACTAGTTGGACTGACAGTCAGTTCTGCAGTCCCCCACATACACCTCACTGGAGAGGTTTGGAGAGCTTTTAGTGGGTGGGGCAACTAAGGTTAAGTGAGACCCTATCATGGGTCCCAGCTAGGGGCACTGCTGGTGTCCTTATAAGAACATAAGAGGCGCAGGGATATATCTCCTACACACCAGGGAGGCTGAGTGAGGACAGGTGAGAAGACGGTCTGCATGCTGGCCAGGGAGCCCTTGACAGAAGGCCAGCTTGCAGGCCTCTTCAGCTCAGACCTATCTCTTAGAGCAAGGAGAAAATACGTTTCTGCTGCCCAGGGTCCCAGATAGCAGAGTCTGTGCTTGAGCCTGTCTGTGAAGTAGTGTAGCGTTTGCAGGACTCTGCATACCCCATCCTGGAAGCTTTAACCCTTCCTGGGACTGCACGGATTCCTGACACAGCATCAGTGTATAGAAGAGTAATTGTTGAGGGGATCCAACATCCTCTGTGGGCATCTGTACACAAAAGGTCTAAACATTCGCGTGCACGCTCACACCCCCCCCCCACACACACACATATGCACATGGATGGATTGATATCTTTCAGGGTTTTTTTGTTTGTTTGTTTATTTGTTTGCTTTTTAGAGACAAGGTCTCAGTATGCAACTCTGACTGTCCTAGTCTTTACTATGTCCACCAGTAGTATGTACACTCTGTACACTATGTTCTGGCTTTGAACTCCCAGAGATCCACCTGCCTCTGCCTCATAAGTACTGGGAGCAAAAGGTGTTTGCCACCACACCCAGCAGTAGTATACAAAGCCATCTTCCCAGCTCCCTCTAAACAAATTTAAAAATCATAATACAATCCAAAGACATACTAATTTGATAAACTTGCATGCTCAGGAATGATGGTAGGAAAATATTACAAGCTCTTGTTTTCCCATAATTAAACCACCATGTTTTTATAAACGCAGAAAACTTTGGAAAAAGCCAAGAGTGCAGAGCACACCTATGGTGGCATAGTCTGCGAAACACGGTTGCACTCCATAGGCTAAGCCGGTGGAGACCAGGGCACATGCTGCGAATGTCTTGGACTTAAAATCAAGACTCCAGTGGAGTCAGAGAGTATACTGTAGCCAGTGTTGGCTACTTAGTGGGGGCTCTTTTCTTCTTCCTTCACCTTCTTCTTCCACCCTTTCAACCTCCTAACCCTAGATAGGACTGAAAAAGGGGTGGGGGTGGGGCAGAAAGGGGTGACCTCATCATTAAGACTACTTCCTGCTGATTAGGGCCATCAAGTTCCTTGGGGCAAGTTTGATCTTTGCTGTCTGGATATCTAATTCCTCCTTGTTTCTTCTTTGCTACTTAACAAATGGCAACCAACCAACAACACACCAAATGAATCTTGGGATCCTGGCATTTATATACCCTCTGGAGAATTTATATACCTCCCCCCCATCCCCCAGAATTCCAAATGTCACGTGCTCACAGAACCTATCTGCAGCTGGCCAATCAAATCACGCCCCTGCTAGAAGAGGAAGAAAGGAAAAGAAGCCACAGTTCTCCCTACAGTGCAGTTCAGGCAAGCCCTGGCAGAAATGCCTCTGTTCTCCATGTGTTTGATTTGAATTACTTTTTGGTCAGTTATGAGAAGTTGGTGGTGAGGCTACAACCCATGGCTCAAGAAGCTGGCTTCTAGCCCCCAGAGCCTGGGGTCCTGTCCTCAGCAAGTCAAGGGAGAAAGAACCAGGCAGGCCTGGTGCCAATGTACACAATTCCAACCCTAAGAAAGCTAAACTGAAGGGCTGGGTGAAGTGCCTTGGGAGGACGCTTGCCTTGAGTGGGCTTCACAGAGTCCCTGGGACTGCAGAACCAACAGCCCCTGGGGAGTCTTGGCGCGCTGGTATCTGGGGTCCCAGCCAGAGGAGAGGCTGAGGAGGTAGGAGTGTCACTGCAGCCCAGGAGGTCACAAAAGCCTGGGCAGCATGGTAAAGCCCTGTTGCAAGGTAACAGGTAATTAAATGAAGCTAGGCGTAGCATGCACTTGTAATCCCAACTTGCAGGAGACCAAGACAGGAGAGCTGCTGAGAATTTAAAGGCCAGTTTGGGTTACTCAAAAACCAAGCAGTCAAAATGACCCTGTAGTTAATACCACTTACTGTATGCTTAAGTGGTTCGGAGACTGGGGGTGCAGCTCACAAGTAGAATAAATTCTTAGAAACACGGGAGGCCCTAGGTTTCATCTGCACTCTAGAAGAAAACACATAGTTTAGATGATCTAAATTATGTCATGATTTATATATAACGTATATGAGTATGTTATTATGTATGTACTCCACCTCTGTGCTTGGTGACCTCGGGAGTCTAGAAAAGAGCATTGGAATTGGAGTTACAAGTAGTTATGAGCTACCATGTGGGTTCTGGGAACTGCACCAGGGTCCTCAGCAAGGACAAGCGGTTTTGACCATAAAGTCATCTCTCTAAATCTTATGTTGTAGTGTTAAAAACACAACATCCCTCGGCCTGCAGGAAGCCTAGAGTGTTAACACAATGAGGACAGACCCCTGACTCACTCAGAACAGAAAAGGGTCAGGGCTTCTGAGATCTGGACCTGGAAGGTGGCTGCCACTGGTGGATAGGAGGGGTTCTTGGGGTCTGGTCCTGCTAGAGAGTATACTTGCACCTTCGCAACCTCTGCTGTCCCTGGGGCCTTAGGTCATGAACTGGATGGGACTCTGCATCGAGAATGTAGACTTGGGGGAAGACTTTGTCCCGTGCTGTTGTCCGTCTACCCATCACTGTCGCTGTGGTGTCCCTGCCTGATGAGGGTCTGATAAGCCCACTGCGCGCATTTGAAGATTGTTGTTCTCGTAAGAGTATAATAATAATTTTACCTCCCTGAGGGGGGAGGGGTGGCAGAGGATAGACTTGGCCCTAGATTGTTTCAAGGTGACTTGACTTTGGGGACCTGGACTCACATGGGGCAGGGGCTCACAGAGCCTCCTGTAACTGTTGTGAGCCATTTCCTTCTGCCTCTGAGGCTCTCACAGTTGGAAAGAAAGCTCTAGGAAGGACAGGTGAAGCCTACCCGGATGGGCTGGGAAGGAGAGGGGTGGAGAGCGTCCGAGGGGTCTATCCCAGAGTAAATGGGAGGGAGGTGGCTAGATGGTCAGGGGGGCTGGCGGATAAGACGAGAGCTGGTTCTGGTGCTGAAAGGACAGAGGACAGTCAACCCTGGATGGGTTCTACTGATGGACCTGCCTCCGTGGGAAGGAAGGTCAGGGGTGGCTGGAGCAGGAGTTAAATTTAAGCTGAGCTGATGGTGTTGGTGAACTGCCGATTTCTGAGCATAGGCTCTGGGCGTCACAGGGGACTATCCCAGTAAGGGGCAGGGGAGGGGGGCTAGAAATTTTTGTGAGCAAGAAGGGAGGAAAGGAGAGGTAGGGTTGACACAACAGGGCACTTGCTGTCTTAGGAGTAGAGGGAAGTTGAGCTTTGAGATGTACCATGTCCCTTAGCTCTGGAAGGTGAGGGGCAGAGTGGGGGCTATACACAGAGGTAGACTTGGCATGGAACTTATGAGGGAGATGGCAGGAGGTCTGAGATTCAGTCAACAAATACGATTTCTCAGTATGTAGGGATTGCTCTAGAAGTTGGGTGTGGTGGTCATGAACTAGATATCTAGGTCCCTGGATGGCAGTTTCCTACCCAGATAAACAGTTTCTTATGAGCAGAATGATGGCCAGCCCTGTGGATAACTGTGAGTTGTAACTGCACAGAGGAAAAGACACATGCGAAGGCCCCAAGGCAGGCCGAGGCAGAGCAGAATGGGGAAGGGACCTAAGTGAATTGTGGTAGGTGGTTTCTCAAAAACTTTGGGAAGAGGAACAGCAGAGCTGAGCTGAGGGATCCCACACTGGAAAGAAGAGACTTGGAACTTATAGGCATGGAGTGGAAGGGGCAGGCTGGGGGACAGGTGGAGACCCCGTGGTGCTTCCTCTGGAGACCCTTCCTAGAGTGAGTTCTTCTAGGCGGTTGGCAGGTGAGGTTGATGGCCCTAGGCTGAGGTAGCCCTGAAGACTGGGGTTTGGATGTCACAGGAGCAGAGGGGAGGGGGGGAGAAACTGCAAGTCACAAGTGATGGCCTGGGAGGAGCTTGTGACCAAGGAGGCCATCAGTACACCCTTGGTCCCTATTCCTTCTCCTCCCACCCCGACTGCCTGTCTCCAACTCACCCCGAGAGTCCCTTAGATAGGAAAGAGGGGACTTGGGTGTCCCTGGTCCCCTATCTGTGGCGCCAGCCAGCTGGATTCTAATTAGCTGCCAGAGCAGAGAGACAGGAAGCAGAGTCTAGGGGCGGGGCTGGATTCCTGCCCAAAGCTGAAGCTGAAATCAGGTTAGACACCCCTTGCCCTCCTGGAGGGATGAAGATGTGTGGTGGTGCAGAGGACTGAGTTAGGGATGAGGTTGGAGCAGCTCTGCTGTGGGTGGGTGCTTGGCAGCCATGCTGACCTATCAAGCTGCCCCCCCCCCCGAGCTGGTGACAGTGACCTGGGACAGGGCAGTGTGCACCCCCAGGGTGCAGAGGGCCCAGGAGGGGCCTCACCACTAACAGAAGATGGATGCCCTCTGTGCTTGCTGAGGTCAGCTCCTGCCCAGTATCATTCCCCTGTCCTCCTTCAGGCTGGTGGGCCAGGCCGTGGTACCCTGGTGATGCGGGGCGAGGCCCCCCCCACAGTCCGCTGAGATCCCTGTGCCCAACCCTGGCCTTCGCCATGGCCCGCTTGGCTGCAGCACTCTGGAGTCTCTGTGTGACGACTGTCCTTGTCACCTCTGCCACCCAAGGTAGGTGTTGGGAAGGGCTGGGTCTCCAAACCCAGATGGGAGGGTGGGTAATATGAATTCTTTATGGGTTGCAGCCTCCACCCCAGATGAAGTTGGACCAGGCCAGAGGGAACCTGGTGATGCCACTCTTAGCAGGCACCACTGGGGGATGTTGACCACCCAGCAGGCCAGGGTACCATGTGCTGTCTTGCTTGGGGACCCTGAGGACCAAGACATGCCTTCTGGGGGGCCACCCATTTCTCTGTCTTTCCCTCCCCTCATTCATCACATCTCTGAGTCTCACTGGGACCAAGGCTTAATTAAAGCATGCCTGCTGACGTTTATTTAAAAACAAGTAATTACCCAGCTCTGGCCTGGGATCCTGCACACGCCACAATTAGTGCCCTGAGCACGCTGCCCACTGTCGATTACTTAGTTACCATCGCAAGTCGGGTACCAGCTGGGTGCAGAGCAACAGAAGCTAAGATGGGGGTCTGTTATCCTTGCCCTCTCCAGAGAAGGTCCCCCTCCCCATACGTCCAGTCCTGTCCTCTGGAAAGTCACAGGGATGAAGGGACACTGTCAGCCTTGTTCTGAAGCCTTGGCAGGATCCTGCTGGTCACTGACCCAGTCTCCCCAGTACCCAGGTTCCGGGAGCAGCCCCTGCCAGGCCAGAAGGGGCTGTCTCCACCCCCAGCCCCATGTGAGCCAGCCTTCCACCCCCGGCCTCCCTCCCTGACTAGGGAAGCTAAAATTAGAGGAAGCAGATGGCACGGCAAGCACGCATGGGAAACTTTCTCTCAACTGGGGCTCTGCTCATCCCCAAAACCCAAGGGTCCTCTGCTCTAACCCTGGGGACTGTCAACATTTAGTGGACCCTGTGTCTAAAGAGGGCGGCTTGGCCCGGCTGCCCCAGTACAGACACCTTTCATAGCACTTGGCTTGCCCCAGCTGTTACACATACACACACACATACACACACACACACACACACACACACATCTGTAGCTTCCACCCTCCTGTACCCCTTGTGGCTGGGTGTAAAGTGACCAAGGTGCTTGCCAGGGCAACTATGGATCTTGAGAAATACCCATAACAAACCAAACCAAAACAATGAGCATCTTGTCTGCCCTTTAACAGTAGATTAACCTCTGGGAGGAGGAGGAGGAGGAGGAGGAGGAGGAGGAGGAGGAGGAGAACCTGGGATCAGGGACCCAGGACCCAGGACCCAGGACCCAGGACCTATTAGTTTACTTGGAGCCACCAGCAAGACCAGGGAGCAGCAGAGTTGGGACTTAGAGCTGTGCTGTGTAGCTCTGATTGTCACAGAGGGACCCCCTCATGTGAAGCTCTCTGATGAGAAGCAGCATGTCACCCTCCTGTAATGCTAGCATTTGTGTGTGAGGGGAAAGATCAGGAATTCAGGGCTAGCCTTGACTACATAGACTTTGAGGCTATCTGGCTATATGTGAGCCTGTTTCAAACAACCAAAACAGAAAAATTCCCTTTGGTCTAGACATTTAACTGTATGATCTTGACCTGTGGGTACCCATTTTACAGTTTGGGAAAACAAGGCCTGGGAAAGCTACTAGTAGTGGCTTTCTGAACTTAAGCATACAAAAGGTTGGGTGTGGTGGCACATGCTTGCTATCTGAGAATTGGGAGAGTTTCAAGCCAGGTGGGCCACACAGCAAGACCCTAGCCCCAGAACAATAAATAATAAGCAAAGCAGGCAGGCAGGCAGACAATGGCAGAAGGCTTGCCTGGGTGCCTTCTGTTCCTTGTATGGTGTATGGTGGTGCAGGGAGGTCCCTAGGACCACTCACTGTGACAGGTGACAAGCTGTAATTTGCTCAGAGGGCCAGCAGCAGCCACAGAAGCCACTGTACTCAGGGACAGTTTTTTGCAGTGGGAAGACAGACTCCGGAGTCTAGTGAAACAGAATAGTAAAGTCCTGCACAGTTCTGCTGGGACAGCGTGTCCTGCGGGCCCGGTTTAACTGATGCCACATCCTTAGACTTATGTGATAACCTGCATGCAGCCACTCCTCCAGAGGACTCCACCCTAAGTCCTCTCATGCCCTGAAGAGACTTGTCTGCTAAACTGCCACAGCCTGCGACCCACCAGCCCACCCCACTGCTCAGGAGAACTACCATCCTGGCATCCTCCCAGCCGCTCCTGCTGAGGTCGCTGCATGCAGGAGGCACTCCTCCCTCCATGTCTGCACACAGTCTTCCCGGGGTGCATGAGAGTCCTTCATTGAGTCGAGAGTGGCCTCGCAGACCTGATGTCCTTGCCAGTCAGGAGGCTGAAGTAGGAGGATCACAGTTCCAAGGCCAATCTAAGCATGTCAGTGAGACTGAGATATGTGAAGCCTTGGTATTGCAACAGTTACAGTGAGATATGCCCCACATGTTCCCTTTCTGTAAGGACCCTTGTCAGACTGGACTGGGGCCCTCTCTGAGAGCCTCATCTTAAATTAGTTTCTGTTGTTAAATATCTCCAAGCCAGACGTAGTGGTGCAAACTTGTCCCATGGTGTGAGGCTGAGGCAGGAAGGAAGATTACTGTAGGCTTGTGGCCAGCTGAAGCTTCTTAGTGAGTTCAAGGTCAGCATAGACCCTATCTCTGAGAGAGAAATTGTGGGTGTGCACAGGCGTTGCATGTGATAACATATGCCTATAGTCCTAGCTTGGGAAGTGGAGGCAGTAAAGTCGGTTTAAGGCTATATTGCAAGTTTGAGTCCTAGCCTAGGCCACATGAGACCCTGCCTCACTCAGTTTAGTAGTTGAGAGGGGAAAAAACCCAAAAGACACTGTCTCCAAGTATAGTCATTTTCTGAGGTACAGGGGCTTAGTTCTACAGTTCAGCATAAGATTTTGGGGGGACAGGTAGTGAGATGGCTCAGGTGGATTGAGGTGTTTACCGAGAGTAGCCTGACCTGAATTCAACCCCCAGAACCATTGATAAAAGGTACAAGTTGCCCTCTGACCACCACGTGTGTACCCTTATACATACATACAAAATAAATGAAAACAATTCTTGTTTTGAAAGAATTTGAGGACACACAGTTGTGACTGACCCATAACCTCCAAGATGATGTTTACTCAGCTCTCTCTGGGCCAAATTACCCCCTTCTTCCACAGGGGTTAAAACAATGCCATTTTACAGCCTTAGAGGCCCAAGATTCATATAACTAGTATCCCAACACGACTGAGCCAGTCAGTGGGTTATTTCCTGGTGACTATGACACTGTCTACAACTGTTCTGCAGGCCTGAGCCGGGCTGGGCTCCCATTTGGGTTGATGCGCCGGGAGCTAGCATGTGAGGGCTACCCCATCGAGCTGCGGTGCCCGGGGAGTGATGTCATCATGGTGGAGAATGCAAACTACGGGCGCACAGATGACAAGATCTGCGATGCCGACCCTTTCCAGATGGAGAATGTGCAGTGCTACTTGCCTGACGCCTTCAAAATCATGTCACAGAGGTGAGCCTGCTCCCTGACCTCATGTCCCACAGGAGTTCCCTGAGCACAGGTGCAGAAGCTGGAGCACGTCACACTGACATTGTCCCCTAAGTCACTCACCCCCAGCTCTCCAGCCCTTTAATATAGTTTTAATATAGTTCCTCATTTTGGGGTGGCCGCCAACCATAAATTTATTTTTTTTCTTCTTCATAATTATAACTATGCTATTGTTTCGAATTGTTATGTAACTATCTCAGGTGCAGGATATCAACCCCTCCAAAGGGGTTGTGACCCACAGGTTGTAACCAGTGCCATAGATGCTTGCCCATGTTGGGTTCAGGTAGGAGCTCACAGAACCAAAGCAAAGGTATCATGGATGCAAAGGGAGAAGGCTCTCCAAAGAAAGACCTACAAAGCTTACAGTACCGGGGCGGGGCAGGGCGGGGCGGGGCGGGGCGGGGCGGGGCGCTTTGCTGTGCAGAATTGTCCTGAGCTTGGTGAGGGGCAGTGACTATACAGTGTGGTTGTGGTGTCATGTCTGAGCACCTGTGTGCAGATGTGCAGCTTGTGTTAGTGTGGCTGAGGAAGTGTCTCAGGCTGGGGCGGACCACATGTGAAGATGCACAACCTACTGGAATAGTTGGGCCCACCTAGTTTATCCACAAGCACCTATGCCCGGGACAGGGCCTCCACCTGCTCTCTTTGCCACCATCTTATCTATGATAGGCCATTCTCCCTGGGCCGCCAGTGAGCACAGTGGACACTTGAGTCCAACCCTATACCTCTGCTTGGAACTCTCTGTCCCCACCCTTCCTCTACAAAAGCCCAAGCCTTCTTGAGGCTGAGTGCATCTGTGACCTGCCCTGACCGATGACCCTCCTTCCCTGTGAGCTCACTCAGTGCCCCCTACGCAAGATTGTGCAGTGCTTGCTGGGTCAGTTCTCAGTACTTGAACATGCGTCAGAATTTGCAGCCCTGTAGCCCGAAGGCCCCCAGCCTCCTTTTCTGGTCTGTCACATCCTTCAAGGGGATCTGTGGGCCACAGGAACCTGGCCTGTTAGCTGGGAAGTGACAGAGCCAACTGCTGTGTTTGGGGTTTTGTTCTCTCTTTCTTTTTAAAGATTTTTTAAAAAGATTTTTATTTATCTTATGTATATGAGTATACCGTAGCTTACAGATATGGTTGTGAGCCTTCATGTGGTTGTTGAAAATTGAATGTAGGACCTCTGCTCGCTCTGGTCAACCCTGCTCGCTCAGTCCCTCCTTGCTCTAGCCCAATTATTTATTATTATAAATGAATAAGTACACTGTAGCTGTCTTCAGATGCACCAGAAGAGGGTGTCAGATCTCATTATGGGTGGTTGTGAGCCACCATGTGGTTGCTGGGATTTGAACTCAGGATCTTTGGAAGAGCAGTCAGTCAGTGCTCTTACCCATTGAGCCATCTCGATGGCCCCCCTTTAATTTTTTATTTTTTAGAAACATGAGTATGTTCCAAGTGGCTATTCTCTGCTTCCTTGTGGCTGTCTGCCTAACTGGACACTTCTGTACACGCCGAGGCTTCAGGACCTACCCTATTCCTGACCCCTTCAGGGCCCTGCCTGCCTTCCATCCATATTGCCATCAGATAGTTAGCCTTTGCTTGCTATTTCATCTTATGTCCTCCCTAACTCTTAAGTTACTGGCCATATGGGGACAACAGACTTTTGTCCTTTACTGCTGTGGCTATGGCCAGGTACACAGCAGTTGCTCACTTGATGCTTCAGAGGTGAGAGTTCAAGGCCTGCACGGTAGGAACAGGAGGAAGGCTGGAAGCAGCATAGTTGGCAGAGGAGAGGAAGACACCAAGATCGTCACAGGACATTGGGAAGACCGGCTGGTTCAAAGTGTGCAAGGCTGGGGCTGCCTCACCACCTTTGCCCCGTTCTCCTGGTACCTCATCCAGCCTCCAACCAGGACTTAGGCCCTCCCCCCTCCCTTGAGCACCTGGAAGATATTTCCACAATATCTGCACAGCTAGAGCAGAGTCATGTCTGTGTCCTCCTCCACACTGGAGGCTGAGCGGTGAGTTACAGGGACCAGGGAGCATGATGGGGCCTCGGGAGCTTGCTTCTCCTCTGCGTGCCCCAGCTTTGTGTCTGTCAGGGTCATGGCTACGCTGCCTGGACAGATGCCGCCGGACTGAGTCCCACCACTTAATGACAGATGCACACCCACTCTCCATGGTAGTTCACTCCAGCTTCAGGGGAGTCTCAGGTACAGAGCTGGGGGGTGACTCGGGGCCCGGCCTTGTACACATCTGATGAGCATCTGCCATTGGGCTACACTTACCGTTGAAATTAAAAACTCTAAATTTGAATGCTTTTGGCGACATTTTGTGCATTGACCAGCTCAGCTTAGCTCCAGAGCATTCCATGGCTTCAAAAAGAAACCACATAGCTTTTATCAGCTGCTTCCCAGTCTCCTGCTGCCTCAGCTCTGTGTTCTCTGTCCGGGTATTTGCGTTGGCTCTATATACATCATACATACATACATAAATACATACATACATACACACACACCCCATCCTGCCCCATGCAGGTTTTCCTCACAATCACTGTTGAAATTTATCCTTGGTATGCGTCAGCACCATAGCCCATTTCCTAGCCCATTCTGTCATGTGGGCAGGCTACATTTTACAAGGCACTACACCACTGATGCCACCAAGATCTCTAACAGGCTACATTTTGCTCAGCATTCCTCCATGGACAGACTTTTGTGTTGTCTCCCCCTGTTGGTGGAAGTAGGCAGTACAGCTGTGAACATGTGTGTTGAGGATTTGTTCATACACTTGTTATAAATTCTGTAGAGCGCACTGCTGAAGACTGGGATTGCTGTGTTCTATGAGGCCATGGCTGAGCTTTAAAGAAAGGATTTGGGTGGGTGGATAACACCAGACTTCGCCATGCCTAGTTCTCCATTTCCTCCCTAGCCTCCCCCCGATTTCCTCTTCTGTCCTTCCTGGTGCCGGGAAGAACTAGAGGCAGATTCAGGTTACTTTTTTGTTTTGGTTTTTCATTTTTTTGGATTTCAAGACAGGGTTTCTCTGTGTATCCTTGCAACTCTCTGTAGACCTGGCTGGCCTCAAACTCCACCTGCCTTTGCCTCCCAAGTGCTGGATTATCATGGCTTCCAGGATGCATGGGGATGTGTGACCATTCTGCCTTTCTCCTTTCCCCCTTTTGTTGCATCAGTCCAGGCCCTCAAGTTGTCCACATTTGGGGTGAGTCTTCTCTCTGGCAAGACCCTCGCAGACATGCCTAGAAGCACGCCTGACTAATGTCATAGGCAGTTCTAAACCCAGTCTAGCTAAAAACGAGGGTGAACCTTAGCTGGGCACTGATGGTGGTAACGACTAACGTGAAGATGCAGGGAGTTGGCAGTGACTGGACTTGAGGCGCCCCTGCAGGAGGGGATAGGGTCTGTGTGGTGAGCAGCCACCAAATGTGGACAAGCGTCTGTGATGGTATCTTCGAGTTGTAAAATAAGGCATCCTTATCCATGGAGGAGCCAGCAGGGACTGCGGTTGGTGAATCCCTGTAGAGATTCATGACTTTTCTGGCTGTGCTGGCTGCAGACCCTCTCAGACACTGTCCAAGAGTGTGACAGTGACCATGAGAAGGGCCAAGGTGTCACAACAGGCACTAAGTCTTCTGTGGATGCTGTAGTTTGCAAAAATACCCATCACATGTGGTAGTATGTGTACTTTTACTAACTGGCACGGGGGCTTCACACTCAAGTTAAAGAAGCCTGCCAGAGGTGTACTGGTCTAGGGAGAACCTGCCTCGTGGCTGCAGAGACTTGTGGGACAGAAGGCAGGCAGGAAGCAAAAGAGCACTCCAGTCTCTGCACTCCATAGCACCTTCCCTTTGGACTGCGTTTGCTCTCTGACCCTTGAGCCTCCTGAGTCCACCATTCTCAGCTCCTTTTTCCTTCTCCGTCTGTAGGTGTAATAACCGAACCCAGTGTGTGGTGGTGGCCGGCTCTGACGCCTTTCCTGACCCCTGTCCTGGAACCTACAAATACCTGGAGGTGCAGTACGACTGTGTCCCTTACAGTGAGTCATCTTGTTCCTCATGCTGTTTTGGGCCCTTCCCCCAGTGGAGCAGGGACGGAGAACCTTGATCCAGTACACCTGTGCGCACATGCGCACACATCCATAGGGCTGGGCACAGGGCAGCAGGCTTGCTCCCACTCGGACACATTCTTTTCACAAACCACTTGTCCATATTTGGTGGCTGCTATCCCACTGTACAGACCCTGTCCCCCTTCCTGTAGGGGCATCTTCAGTGCTAGTCACCTGCCCACTACCCCTGCTTCCTCACGTGCCCTTTACTTGCTAAAGTCCTTCAGAGCCACACTCCTACAACCCGCTAGCATCGCCCAGCCTTCCACCGGCTCTGCCTCCCTCCTGATAGTGTTCACACCCGAATGGCCCTCACCTTCACCGTCTCCTCCACTCGTCGCTCCTTACGTATTACCCTGAGAACACTTCCTGTCCACAAAGGAAGTGCTGCCCCCTAAGATGATCTTTGGGAGCCAGCGCCTAACTATCCTGCATCTGACCAAGGGAAGCAGACAGAGCTCATGCGTCCTCAGCGCCCCAGTAGCCCTGCCCACTGTCCTCCCGCCTCCACCCACCACCCCTTCTGTCCTCTCACCTGGCTTCACACAGCCAGCCTGGAGGTAGGGAGGCCCTCTAGGCAAAAGAGGGGGGACAAGACCATCAGGGTGTCCCAGTGAGGGCAGGGGAGCAGGAGACCTCATCTCTCTCCCTCCTCTCCCCTCCCACCCAGCTCTCCCACCCCAACCCCTCCAACCTTTGATTTCTCCTTGCAGGTGAAGCCAGGATGATGGGTGACCAGGCTCACTTACTGCTCGTGTAACTTTCTTCTTTTAGTCTTCGCCCTTTCCTTTCAGTGCCTGAGGCCTTCCTCCACCGCCTGAGGGGGATGCCCATCCGCTCCCCGAAGCCTCCCCACAGCACTGGGGACACTGCCCACCTGCAGCTGGGGCAGCAGGGAGGGAGGTGGGACAAAGCAGGGAGTCTAGGACAGGGGGTCGGGTAGGTGGTGCGAGGTTTGACTGCGGCTCCTGACTTGTCTGGCTCTGAGACCTGCAGCAAATGACTTAAAATTTCTTCGGGTGCTGCAGACGGAGGCGTGAGTCCTGGAGATCGGGAGTGACAAGCGCTTGGCCCTGCGGCCAGAGTCTGCTCCCAGGAGCAAAGCCCCGAAGGCAGAGGCTGCGACTTTCCCCCCCAGCGCCCAGTCCCGAACCTGGTTCAAGATGTGCTCAGTGATGGTACGGACACTCTTTCCCACCACCTGAGCCTCTTACTCTTCTATGATGGGGGAGGGGGTCAAAGTGTGCCCAGAGTACTTGAGGTAATAGACAGCATGGGGCCCAGGCTGCTTTGTGGTCCACCCAGGCCACCATAGGTTTTGAGGGAATGGCAGCTGCGTGGCCTCACTCCTTTGAACCTCAGTTTCCCTAGCTGTAATCAGGGTGCCAGTAGGCCTGACTTCGAGGGCCTGCACTGTCCCTGCATCCTCATGAGCACTGGCCGTCACTGTGACTACACTTCACTTCTAACTAGTTACTGTTATTGCCATGGTAATCAAAATAAGAATAGCAACATTTAGTGAACCCAGCTCTCCAGACAGGCAGTCCCAAGACTGGAAAGGTCCCTGGTCCAGTCCAGAGTCCAAACCAAGGTACAAGAATAAAAGAAGAGGCCATGGGTACTGAGTGGAGTTTAGAGACTTAAAGCCAACACCACCACCACCACACCATTTGTCTAAGGAGCACAACCCAGGAAGACGGGCTGTGGGGTTAAAGGTGACACAGGGCAGAGGTGGCAGGTTTAGACTGAGGAAAATACAAATGAGCCTTCGAAGACAGTGCACAGACAGAGCGGGTGTCGTGGATAGGGCTGACCACAAGTGCTCCTGGGCAGGCAGTTGAGTTAGCTCCTGTACCCCCGCCCCAGGTCATTGGGGTTGGGGTCCAGGAATAGCCAAAGCCAGGGAGCTGACAGGCACACACCTCCATGACTTTCCCTGAGCATATCCTGAGTGCTAGGCCCTGGGCGAGGCGCTGGGGAGCCAGACAGTCCCTGCAGAACCCAAGCCGGTGCCCAGAGGGGAATCCAACTGCTCAGCCCCAGGACCTTGGGCTTCAGAGGCTGGGGTGACCCCAGTGCTGGTGAAGGTGGGGCAGGGGTGGGGGGCAGGGGTCCCACAGCTGGGGGAGGTGGATCACTGGAGTGTGGGAACCCCAGACATTGAACTAACACTGGATTTGCTTTGCAGCTGAGCACAGCCTAACTCTCCCTTCCTCCCCAGGTGCCACCTGTGCGTCATCAAGGGCGGTGGGCAGGGTAGGGTGCAGCTAGGGCTTCTGGGCCTTTGGTGGACTGGGCAGAACAGCTGAACCTTGAGACACCCCTCCAGCCCCCAACCCCCACCCCCGAGAGTGTAGGAGCCTGTCTGCCACGTGCTGTCCAGCCCAGTCTATGTCCCCTCCAATTCTGTGCCTCTTGTCTCCCCTACCCTGGCTCTGTCTGAGGCCGGGGCACCTGCCTGCCTGCCTCTGTTGTTCTGTGTCTGGCTCTACTAGCCTTTCTTTGTGCGTTTCAGGGGTCTGGAGGGTTTAGGGGAACATAGCTGGATTCAGGTGGGGCCTACTCGAAGGGGAAGGGGCTCAGCCTATGCTCTTGGCTGAGTGGGGCACCTAGGCCCCGGAGACACCCTTCTCTCCTCCCCTAGTTCTAACAGGGTAATTTAGCACACAGGGTGAAGAGGAGCCCTGTGGTTCTCTACTGCCTGGTGTGTGCCCCCCTAGCCAGAGTTCAGCTCCTGTTTGGGGCTCCTCTTTATACCTGGGGCCCTTCCTGCCTGAGGGCTCTGTCTACCTGCCTGTCTGTACCATACCCAGTCTCTTTGTCTCTTCCCTCCTGTGTGTCCCCCTGACCCTTCTCACTTTCTCCTCAGCACCCTCTCACCCCATCCTACCCCAAAAGAAGGGACTTGGGGGTGGGGGCTGAAATGATGCTACGGAAGGGGTTGGGAAAGCAGGAGGAAAGACAGGAAGAGGGGGCGTGTGGCCAGAAAAGAAACGAAAGCAATTTAATCTTTTTTTCTCTTTTTTTTTTCTTGCACATTTTTTTTCAATTTGTTTTCTCTCTCTCTTCCGATGCTTAAAGTAGAAGTGGAGCAGAAAGGTAAACGCACTGTTACCAATGCTAACCCCTAACTCACACTTTGTTCCACCCGTACCATACTCATGTGGCCCACCCCTCCCCCCCTTCTTCTCCCCCACCCTACTTGGTCCAGTGATTTCCCTGCCCCGGGTGTCCTCCCGGCACAGCTGGGCTGGCCCTGGTGCTGCAGCACCACCAAGGCCAAGGTCATGGCCACGGGCTTCTCCACCCTCCAGATACTCACGGAAGCTCCTCTCTGAGCCTGGGCAAGATTCTCACCCCACTCCTACACCCGTCTCTCTTTCTCTCTCTCTCTCTCCTCTCACCCCCTCTGTACCTCTCTGGTCCCTGGTCCCTGCAGGGTACCTGACCTCATCTCTCATTTCTTTTGCCTCCCTTAGGAGAAATGTGTAAGCTTCCAGGCGGGTGGGGAGGGAGGGACTCCCCAGCCTCCACAGGCACCGGTAGAGGTCTCTCTTCTTCACTCTGTCTCTTCTTTTCCTTCCTCTTCCTCTCCCCACCTCTCTCTCTCTTCTCTCTCCTCTCCCCTTATACCTCTTGCAAACTGTTTCTGGTAGAGGGTGGTGGGATGGAGGGGACCTTTTTCCTTTGAGGGACCAGATTTCTCCTCTCTCTCTGGCTCCTGGTGGCTTAAGTTCTTCTGGTTTGGCGTTTCCAAGGCCCAGAGCTGTTGTGGAGCACAGAGAGCCAGTCTCCTCCAACTACCCTCCTGACCAGTCGGGTCTAGTACTGGGGAGGGTTGTCAGCTATCCCAGTCCCCTGGGAGGGGGCAGCCTACCAAAACCCTGGGATGGGGGTTGGGGCGGGCTTCCTGGAGAGGGCGGGAGTGGGTTCTGTCTCTGCACACTTGCAAAGCTGCAGTCAGGGTTTCTTCCGGGCTGAGAGGACCAGGGAGGGGCGGTGGGGGGTCACAGACTTGCTCTGGGGACTTCCACAGGCCCCATAATTTCTTGCAGAGAGCCCCATGGCGGCGGTGGATGAGGCTATCCATTACGCCAGGGAGTGGAGGGTGGCCTGCTAGTAGTAGGGCAGGAAGCCATCAACAGTGAGATGGCCCTTCAGGGTCCCTCTAGCCTTGAAATTAAGGTGGTCTGTGGAGGCTCCCCTACCGGGGAGGTGGGCGGGGTCCCTCTGAGCTGCTCCCCTCCCTTTCCTTCCCACCTTGCCCATCTCAGAGGCCTGGGCACCGTCCCTCCCTTGCTCTCCTGAGTCGAGTCGGCCCTGCACTAGCCACTCTTCTTGCAGGCTTGGAACTACGCCACTGGATCTCCTCTCCGGTTGGGCTGAGGGAGGGAAGAGGTGTGTGGGAGCTGGGTGCTGAGGAGGGGTCCTTGCTGCCCAAGGCCCCTGGCAGACCCTTCCTCATCTTCCCCCCTTCCTTGGAATGACCTCTAACTGTGTTTTTCTCCACTGGTACCCTCTGACTAGCTCAGGCCCTCTTCATGAACACACACCCTGGCAAGGGTTTCTGTGGGACAGAGGAAAGACCTGGGGAACAGGAAAAAAAAAGGGTGGGGGCCAGGTAGTCTGGTCAGAGGGTACAGATAAAGCTGACAGGAACGCCAGGGCTGTGTTACTGGCTGCCTTGCGCCTAGTGACCTGGTGCCAAGCTGCCCCAGTGCTGTGAAGGGAGAGACCCAGCTTACACATTCCCCAACCATGCTAGCCTGCTGAGTAACTAGGCACTAAACCTGGCTCCTACCCAGGGGTCCCTCACAAACTGAGGCTGCCCACCATGCTGGTACCAAGTCATCTCAGCCCTCCCTGTGCCCCTGGGGCTAACTGCTTTGGTGATGAACCAAGCAGGAGCAGAGAATTCACCATAGACCCCCCCACACACACACACACCCTACAGCCCTGGCCTGCCTGTGGGAGGTTCCAGCCCTCCTGAGGGAAGGGGTTGGCCACACTGACCTGCTGGATCAGTAGGGTAGGCTAGGGACAGGTGGTGCTGGGCCGAGGGCAAGGGTGGGCAGGCCAGTGGTGCCAACGAGATGCAGTCGAGGTTTTCCTCTTTTCAGGGAATGGGGGGGTGGGGCGGGGCCCCCCACCTTTCTGACATCAGCGCTGCCTCGGTCCCTCCTCCCGAGCCGGGGATGGTCACAGGTAAATCGGGGTCCGGGGCAGGGGAGGTGGGGGGTTGGCTGGGGTGGTCTGGGGCTTTATCCTAGCACCTGGTTCCCTCCCTTGCCCCCTCCGAGCTGGACCTGGGACTGCCCCTGGAAGGGACTCTCAGTCGGGCCTGGGCCTTGGAGTGAATTCTCTGCTCACCCCCTCTCTCCTCGCCAGCACTAACCTTTTCTTCCCAGGTGGTCTCCAGAGCGTCTCCCTTGGAGCCAGGACTTTGTGGATATACACACACCCCTCCTTGTCTCTCTTCCCTCTGCACAGCTCCCTCACCCCCAATGTCCCGGGAGTCCTGTTGTTCTCCATGCCCCCACTCCACCCTGAGCCACCAGAGACCCTGCCGGCTGGGGCAGCACTGGACTCCTCCCTAGGAGCTGCTTCCCTCCGTCCTTTCCTCAGCTACCTACTGAGGCTGCCAGCTGAGAGGAGCCCAGACAGCATCAGGGACCCGAGGAGAAGGATAGACAGCCCTAAGCCTCCCTGCCAGAGTGGGTGTGGAAACATCACTCTACCTTGCAGCTTTTGGAGGAGGAAGAAAGTGAAGTTTTTGGTTTTGTTTTAAGAGAAAAGAAAGTCTACCCCTGCATGGTTGGTGAAGGATGGGATCCCGGCCCCTAGTTTTTCCATAGAGGCAGAGAAGAGAGGCCAGGGTGCTGATACCTAAACCTTGAGGCTAGGTGGCATCGCAGCAGAGGACCCCACTCCCCACCCCCTCATACCCAATCTGGGAGAGCTCCGGCCAAATCCTTTATCCCCAGCCTGTAGGGTCTCTAGCAGCCAAGGAAGGGAAGAGGCGCCACCTTCCCACACTAACCCTGCTCTTGATGGTCTCCAGGGTTCACAGCTCCAGGGAGAGGGGCAGCTGGGCAGGGCGGGAGTTCCAGCCCACAAACCCCCTTCCCATCACCAGCCCGACCAAGCAACCATGACTGCAGCAGCAGGAGGGGACAGCGTGGTTTCCTCCCCCACCATGTGACCAACTTGCCTCTCTCTCCCCTCTCTCCTTGCCTCTGCTCCTCCCCACCTCCTCCCTGCCTACCCACCCACCCACCCGGCCCAGTCTTCGTGTGCCCAGGGACCCTGCAGAAGGTGCTGGAGCCCACCTCTACACATGAGTCAGAGCATCAGTCTGGTGCATGGTGCAAGGACCCGCTGCAGGCAGGTGACCGTATCTACGTTATGCCCTGGATCCCCTACCGCACGGACACATTGACTGAATATGCCTCATGGGAGGACTATGTAGCCGCACGCCACACCACCACGTACAGACTGCCCAACCGTGTAGATGGCACTGGCTTTGTGGTCTACGATGGCGCAGTCTTCTACAACAAGGAGCGCACTCGCAACATTGTCAAATATGACCTGCGGACCCGCATCAAGAGCGGGGAAACTGTCATAAACACAGCCAACTACCACGATACCTCACCTTACCGCTGGGGAGGTAAAACCGACATTG
The DNA here is from genome assembly GCF_000001635.26 of Mus musculus. Classification (NCBI taxonomy): domain Eukaryota; kingdom Metazoa; phylum Chordata; class Mammalia; order Rodentia; family Muridae; genus Mus; species Mus musculus. The sequence goes on from NC_000074.6 coordinate 83,929,860, forward strand.
ACCTGGCAGTAGATGAGAACGGACTGTGGGTCATCTATGCAACTGAGGGCAACAATGGGCGCTTGGTGGTAAGCCAGCTCAACCCCTACACGTTGCGTTTTGAGGGCACTTGGGAAACAGGCTATGACAAGCGCTCGGCCTCCAATGCCTTCATGGTGTGCGGCGTCCTCTATGTGCTGCGTTCTGTCTATGTGGACGATGATAGCGAGGCCGCAGGCAACCGCGTGGACTATGCCTTCAACACCAATGCGAACCGTGAGGAGCCCGTCAGTCTGGCCTTCCCCAACCCCTACCAGTTCGTATCTTCTGTTGACTACAACCCCCGGGACAACCAGCTCTATGTATGGAACAACTACTTTGTTGTGCGCTATAGCCTGGAGTTTGGACCCCCAGATCCCAGTGCTGGTGAGGATCGGCTTTAAGGGATGTAGGCCTGTTTGCATGCATTACTCCAGTACCAGGATGTGGGGCCTGCTGTAACCTCTGGGGGATTAGGAGGTAAAGAAAATCACAGGTTGTGGCAAACATCCTCCCTTCTTCGAGTTCATACTGCATGTGTCTACTGTCTTCAAGGCTTGGTGGGGTCACGGTACTGTTGACTAAGTGACTGAGGCATGGTTTTACTTCAGAATTGAACCTCAGGATTCCAGGCTTTAAGCAGGGTCTGTGCCGCCTGGGACATAAGTGTAAGAGTGCTGGGGATGGAGACTTCCCCGTTTGCCTCCAGCTTGCCATCCCCTTCCCAGAGCTGCCAAGAGCCTCGTGATACCCCTGAGAGAAGGTGTAGGCAGGACCAGACCGGTCAGCTGTGTCACAGATGAGAGGTGATTTCACCCAGCAGCTTTGGCACACATCTCCAGTACCAGCTCTGGGAGAGACATCTCAGTGCACACTAGTACATACTCACTATCTTCTGAGTGTGTCTATGAATGTAGGGGACTTCTGAGCACAAAAAGGTCGATGGGGGTGTGGGGGAGGCAGAACAATTTTCTACTTAAGTGGGTAAGGTAAATATCAAGGTGCCACGGGACCCTGTGTTTGGGCACATTGGTGTGCCTTAGGCATGGGTGTGACCATGCCCTGTGTCTCCTCTACCTTCCAGGCCCAGCCACTTCCCCGCCTCTCAGTACCACCACCACAGCCCGGCCCACACCCCTCACCAGCACAGCCTCGCCTGCAGCCACCACTCCACTCCGCCGGGCACCCCTCACCACACACCCAGTGGGTGCCATCAACCAGCTGGGACCTGACCTGCCTCCAGCCACAGCTCCAGCACCCAGTACCCGAAGGCCTCCAGCCCCCAATCTGCATGTGTCCCCTGAGCTCTTCTGTGAACCCAGAGAGGTCCGGCGGGTCCAGTGGCCAGCTACCCAACAGGGTATGCTGGTGGAGAGACCTTGCCCCAAGGGAACTCGAGGTGAGTACCGGAGCAACAGCTGAACTGGAAGGGCTAGGAGACAGCTTAGCGCCATTGGTGCCGCCTGCAGCCCAGCACTTGGTTCGCTCCCAGCGCACACTAAGCAGAGCCAGTTTCAGGACAGACATAGGACAGATAAACAACTCAGGTGTTCTAGGGGTTCCCGACAAGGTTGGCTTAGTGAAGAAAACCTTCCATAGCAGATCTTGCTTTAGGGGTGCTGACTCTGGGAGACCGACCAAGGGTGGGCATCATGCCTTTTTCCAAGTGTCTGCTCTGTCTTTTCCTTCCTTGGCTCCTCTTCATCTCCTCTTTGGCCTTTTTGTCTATCTGCAGGAATTGCCTCATTCCAGTGCCTCCCAGCTCTGGGGCTCTGGAATCCTCGGGGCCCTGACCTCAGCAACTGCACTTCTCCCTGGGTCAACCAAGTAGCCCAGAAGGTACCAGTAACTGCTGCCCCTTGCAGGCAGGCCAACCAGAACCCAGGGTTAGCAGGAGTAGTGGGAAAAGTTGGAGAAACACGGGGCTGAAAGCCAGGGCAAGGGTTCTCTTTCTATCTAGACCTTGTGTGGGGAAGGCCAGCAGGAGAGGATGGCCTGTGCAGGAGGGCGGGGCATATGAAGAGGGAATGTGCAGCAGTGAAGGCCCCTACCCACCAGACCTGAAGGCCCCTCCTCCCCATCTCATGCAGATCAAGAGTGGAGAGAATGCGGCCAACATTGCCAGTGAGCTGGCCCGCCACACACGGGGCTCTATCTATGCTGGGGACGTGTCCTCCTCAGTGAAGCTGATGGAACAACTGCTAGATATCCTGGATGCCCAGCTCCAGGCCCTACGGCCCATTGAACGAGAGTCAGCCGGCAAGAACTACAATAAGGTGGGCCTGTGGGAAGGGTCTGGCTTGTTTTTCGGCACCTGCTGCCACCCTACAATGACCAGTGAGGGATGTGGGCCCTCAGGGGCTGCTGCACTGTCCCGAGTAGTCCTTACGAGGTAGGGTTCCTGAGGAAGGTCTCTGGAAGAGTAGTCTGTTAAGGCTAGAGGAGAACATTGCCTGCAGACTCCATTTATTACTCCTTCCATTTCTTTCTCTAGATGCACAAGCGAGAGAGAACCTGCAAGGACTACATCAAGGTGAGCCCAGGAATGAGGGGCCCTGGAAGGGAGAGGAAGGGACATCAAGTCACTAGAGGATGTGGGAGACTTATTCTATTGTCCTTGCTACCCACAGGCTGTGGTGGAGACAGTGGATAACCTGCTTCGGCCGGAGGCGCTTGAGTCATGGAAAGACATGAATGCCACCGAACAGGTTCATACAGCCACCATGCTTCTAGATGTCCTGGAGGAGGGTGCCTTCCTGCTGGCTGACAATGTCAGAGAACCTGCTCGCTTCTTGGCTGCCAAGCAGAACGTGGGTGCGTACTGCAACTATCCCAGGCTCAGTCTCAAACTCTGGCAGAGGGTGTTGATTCCTGGGCCTGTGGTTTTGCCACGGGCCTCAGGGTTTAGCATGAGTCCTGCCTGAGGGTAGACACTGACAGCATGTCTTCCCTGCCCACACAGTCCTGGAGGTAACTGTGCTGAACACGGAGGGCCAAGTGCAGGAGTTGGTGTTCCCCCAAGAGTATCCCAGTGAGAACTCCATTCAGCTCTCCGCCAACACCATCAAGCAGAACAGCCGCAACGGTCAGTGTCCCACGGGCTTTCCTCTGCGTGCATGTGGGCCACTTTGCATCTTGATCTCGGTATGGGACACACAGTAGTCATGTGTTTAATGGGGGTGTATCTGCCACTAGTGTGGATGTTCCAACGCTCTGCAGAAGTCTGGGTTCTGGCTCCCTTTGAGATGGAGGCATAGAGAGGCTAGGGATCTGCCCAAGGGCGTACAAAAAGTAAAAGTGGGGCTGGTGAGACGGTAAATAAATAAATCTTTACAAATTAAAAAAAAAGACCGTAAAAGTGGGTCAGAGAACCAGCCACTGTGCTGTCATTTAAACTGCCCACCGAGAGATAATGGCCTTGTGGAAGTGGCTCCTGAGCTGCTTGGCATGTGACAGCCCAGTTTCAGTGTATCTGAGAGCCATGGAGCCAGGATAGAGGGCTGTGGCTAAGGATGGCCACTGTATCTCCCTGGGCCCATCTTCCTTAGGTGTGGTGAAAGTTGTCTTCATTCTCTACAACAACCTGGGCCTCTTCTTGTCCACGGAGAATGCCACAGTGAAGCTGGCAGGTGAGGCAGGGACAGGTGGCCCTGGAGGTGCCTCCCTGGTGGTCAACTCACAGGTCATCGCAGCATCTATCAATAAGGAGTCTAGCCGCGTCTTCCTCATGGACCCTGTCATCTTTACTGTAGCCCACTTGGAGGTGAGTCCAGGTGCACCCCTCAACCTACCTGAAGTCCCAGAATCCTCTGTCCCTAGACTACATATCCCCACCATGTGTCACCCACCTGAGAGCGAGCTTCAGCTTGGACCATAAAGCTGGTGGTCACCTCAGGGTCCCCAAACATTTCCTTCAAGCTTGTCACTGTTCCCTGTAGCTGGTATGAGGGGAAGAACAGAACTTGCAATTTCGACACTCTGTCCATCACTATATAACAGGCCAAGAACCACTTCAATGCAAACTGCTCCTTCTGGAACTACTCAGAGCGCTCCATGCTGGGCTACTGGTCAACCCAGGGCTGCCGATTGGTGGAGTCCAATAAGACCCATACCACATGTGCCTGCAGCCACCTCACCAACTTCGCAGTGCTCATGGCTCACCGAGAGATCGTAAGCTGGCTGGTGCTCTGCTGTCCGGGTGGGCTTGCTTGGTGCTGGCCTGGCTTTGCATGGCATTCTAGAGAACACACAGCATGGGCGATGCCTATGAGGCCAGCTCATAGGCTTGGGGTGGGGGATCACCAGTCTTACCTGGGGCATGAGGCCTTGCATCTGGCTCCCTCCGGCCCCAAGGCACTCTGGAGAAGCAAGTTGGTATCACAAGCCTTCCAGAGCATAAGGAAGTGAGCCTGCACTGCCACATGGGTAGGGGCCAGCTTGGTGGCCAGTTGGGCAGCACTAGAGGGCCTTGTGGCCCACAGCCTTGCCTGGGTCCTGGCCTTTGGCTGGCACCTGGCCACGCCCTGAATGCACCTCTTTCTGTCCCCAGTACCAAGGCCGTATTAATGAGCTGCTGCTGTCAGTCATCACCTGGGTTGGTATTGTCATCTCCCTGGTCTGTCTGGCTATCTGCATCTCCACCTTCTGCTTCCTGCGGGGCTTGCAGACTGACCGCAACACCATCCACAAGAATCTGTGCATCAACCTCTTCCTTGCGGAGCTGCTCTTCCTGGTTGGAATAGATAAAACTCAGTATGAGGTGAGGCATACTTGGGGCCAAGGCTCCGCAGCGGGGAGGGCTGCAGCTCGAGGGCAGCCACTGACTGAGCTGCCCTTGCAGGTCGCCTGCCCTATCTTTGCGGGACTGCTGCACTACTTCTTCCTGGCCGCCTTCTCCTGGCTGTGCCTGGAGGGCGTGCACCTCTACCTGTTGCTGGTGGAGGTGTTCGAGAGCGAGTATTCACGCACCAAGTACTATTACCTAGGTGGCTACTGCTTCCCAGCCCTGGTGGTCGGCATCGCAGCAGCCATTGACTACCGAAGCTACGGCACTGAAAAGGCGTGAGTCGTCCTGTTGTCCCTGTGTTCTCCATCTTCTTCGTTCTTGAGTGGCTGGCTTTCTTTGGGCCAGGGCAGGGTGGCTGGGCTTTCAGGCATCTTCCCACTCTGGTTGTGTTTCTTTGTAGCTGCTGGCTGAGGGTGGATAACTACTTCATCTGGAGCTTCATTGGGCCCGTCTCGTTTGTCATTGTGGTGAGTGGCACTCCAAGTGCTGGGGCTCCTTTCATTCATGCTGGCCTTGACCCTAAGCCCCAGGGCCCTTGCCAGCTTTACAAGGCACTCATGTAAAAACTGTCAGAACTAAGCAGAGGGGCCAGAGCATGACTCAGTGATGAACACTTGCCCACAATGCAAAGGGCCCTCAGTTCTATCTCTAATACACACACACACACACACACACACACACACACACACACACACACACACACACACACACACACACAGTGCCTGACTTGAGCCAGTGGTCCCTGGCACTGAGGCAGTGAACCTGCAGTTATGGTCCAAGCCCGTTTCATGCTAAGTCATGATGTTAGTTATTTGCTAAGAAAGCACTGAGAAGGGGTTGGACCCCAACTTGAGCCCACTTCCTGTGCTCCTGCCCAGGTGAACCTGGTGTTCCTCATGGTGACCCTGCACAAGATGATCCGAAGCTCATCAGTGCTCAAGCCTGACTCTAGTCGCCTTGACAACATCAAGTGAGTCACTAACCCGGGGAGCCAGCCTCACAGACTTCCCTGAGATGCTTTTCCACTGGTACCACCCGCTGGGGTTTTCAGTGCAAGGGCATTTGTACCTGGGATGGCCGTATTCAACAGAGCCGGAAAGGGCCACAGTCCACCCAGTCTGTGCTTGCAGGCCTGCGGAGTTAGCATGAGTCTGTTTGAGGACACCTGGAAAACAGGCCACAAGGGGAGTTTTAGTGGCTGGAAATATAGCCAAAATGATTAAGTTGGCAGAGAACAACAGGCCTTCCCAAGACCTCCTCAGCCTTAGGCTAGGTCTTTCAGACGGCACTGGAGGCCTTGCGGCTGGGCTGTCTTCCTTGATGAGTACTGTGACTGCCTGTCCCCCTGACTACCAGGTCCTGGGCGCTGGGTGCCATTGCACTGCTCTTCCTGCTGGGCCTCACCTGGGCTTTCGGCCTCCTCTTCATCAACAAAGAGTCAGTAGTCATGGCCTATCTCTTCACTACCTTCAACGCCTTCCAGGGGGTCTTCATCTTTGTCTTTCACTGCGCCTTACAGAAAAAGGTGAGGGTGGAAAAGTTCTCCTCAGGGACATTCTGGATTATTAGGGGAGGGAGGCCAGGATGAGGCTCAGGTGCTCCCTGGGACCCTTAGTGTATCCCTTGATCACCTCCCTAATATAGACAGGGTGCAGGTATTCAGTCAGAAGTAGAGATGACTCTTGAAGAGTGGTGGCACAGAGCAGATCTCACAATGGGTGTTCTTGTGGCCCTGTTAGTCATGAGGCCCAGCCTTAGGTGACAGACAACTGGGAGCCACAGCATATGATTCCTACCTTAGCAGTGGGAGTATTTCTCCCTCATCTGGCTTGGAGGACACTGCACAGATGATGAACACGCATACATGCTGGCAGAACATGCATACTCAGAACATTCTTTTCTCAAAAGACACAAAAGGAGCCGTGTGCTGGTGGCTCATCACTTTAATCCCAGTACTTGAGAGGCAGAGGCAGGCAGATCTCTATGAATTTGAGGCCAGCCTGGCCCACAGAGCAAGTTCTAGAACAGCCAGGTCTACAGAGAGAAAGAAACCTGTCTCTAAAAACAAGACCACATGTGAAGGAGAATTAAAAGAAAGTGAAGGGCTGGAGAGATGGCTAAGTGGTGAAGAACACAGACTGCCCTTCCAGAGGTCCTGAGTTCAGTTCCCACATGGTGGCTCACAACCATCTGGAATGGGATCTGATGTCCTCTTCGTGTGTCTGAAGACAGTGACAAAAACATCCACATGTTGAGGGTGTGCCTGAGTTGGTAAAATGCCTGCCTGGCTTACATGAAGTCTGGGTTCCATCCTTAGCATCACAGGAATTGAGCATAGCGGTGCGTGCCTAGAATCCCAGCACTGGGAAAGGAGGGGCAGGAAAGCATGTTCCCTGTGTCTGGCATAGAGTATATGTTCCTTAAAGATGTGTCAGGTTGGAGGATGAAGGGATGAATAAGAAAGTTGGTGGAGTAGATAAGGGATGAGTCTAGGTAGCAGGTTCTGAGAGTGACACTGTCCCCTCTAACACAGGTGCACAAGGAGTACAGCAAGTGCCTGCGTCACTCCTACTGCTGCATCCGCTCCCCACCTGGGGGCACTCACGGCTCCCTTAAGACCTCAGCCATGCGAAGTAACACCCGATACTACACAGGGACCCAGGTACCCGGGCAGGGAAGGCATATCCACCAGGTCTCTCTGGGGCCAAGAGGCAGGAGTACTCTGCCAGAATCTCAGAAAGATCCTGGAGGGCAGAGTGGCCCTAGAGATCCCCTCATGTTTGGGCTGTGTCCCCAGAGCCGAATCCGGAGGATGTGGAATGACACCGTGAGGAAGCAGACAGAGTCCTCCTTTATGGCAGGTGACATCAACAGCACCCCCACCCTGAACCGAGGTGAGGTCCCCCCGGCGCTGCGTCCTCTTCAGAAGCTCCCTGCCCCGGGTCTCTGGGCCACCTTGTAACCTTTTACTCCTCCCTTGGGCAGGTACCATGGGGAACCACCTACTGACCAACCCCGTGCTACAGCCTCGTGGGGGCACTAGCCCATACAATACACTCATTGCAGAGTCCGTGGGCTTCAATCCCTCCTCGCCCCCAGTCTTCAACTCCCCAGGTGAGGACACTTAGACTACCTGGATGCCAGGGAAGAGCAGAGTCCCGGGTTGGGAGGCCCCAAGGGCAGGTCCTAAGGGGCCTCTGCGTGGCTCATTCTTGTCTTGTCTTCTCTTCTTCTGTGGGCTGGCGTCTACAGGAAGCTACAGGGAACCCAGTAAGTACCCCTGACTCTTGGAAGCACTTCCAAAGGGGGATGGGAACAAGGCAGTAACCCTCTGTAGCCTCTCATATGGACTGATGTACATTTGGGATGCCCCTAGCCACAGGCTCTGACATGGTAGCCAGGTGAGACCCTCAGAGAATGAAACTGGGGAGTTCAAGCCTAGGGAGTGTACCTGCTTACACAGGGCTCCACTTGCTGAAGTTCTGAAACTTAAGTAAGAACTCAAGTAAAGACCCTGGGGAGCTGGTCCCAATACACACCCCTGTCAGCCTATTGCTTTTGGCAGACGCCACTGCAGCAGAGGAAGAAGAAAGTGGGAACAGAACAGAGACCCTGGGACAGACCCCTCAGCTCCTTTGCCTACCTATCCAACCAGGCCCATCCTTATTGCTCCCTCTGCCCTGCAGAGCACCCCTTGGGAGGCCGGGAAGCCTGTGGCATGGACACCCTGCCACTTAACGGCAACTTCAACAACAGCTACTCCTTGCGAAGCGGTGATTTCCCTCCAGGGGATGGGGGTCCCGAGCCACCCCGAGGCCGGAACCTGGCAGATGCTGCCGCCTTTGAGAAGATGATCATCTCAGAGCTGGTGCACAACAACCTGCGAGGGGCCAGTGGGGGTGCCAAAGGGCCTCCACCAGAGCCACCTGTGCCACCTGTGCCAGGGGTCAGTGAGGACGAGGCCGGTGGACCAGGGAGTGCTGACCGGGCAGAGATTGAACTTCTCTACAAGGCCCTGGAGGAGCCGCTGCTGCTGCCCCGGGCCCAGTCGGTGCTGTACCAGAGTGATCTGGATGAGTCGGAGAGCTGTACGGCAGAGGATGGGGCCACCAGCCGGCCCCTCTCCTCCCCTCCCGGCCGGGACTCCCTCTATGCCAGCGGGGCCAACCTGCGGGACTCGCCCTCCTACCCGGACAGCAGCCCGGAAGGGCCTAATGAGGCCCTGCCCCCGCCCCCACCTGCTCCCCCTGGGCCCCCAGAAATCTACTACACCTCTCGCCCGCCGGCCCTGGTGGCTCGGAATCCCCTACAGGGCTACTACCAGGTGCGGCGGCCCAGCCATGAAGGCTACCTGGCAGCCCCCAGCCTCGAGGGGCCAGGGCCCGATGGGGACGGGCAAATGCAGTTGGTCACTAGTCTCTGAGGGGCCTCATGGACCCGAGGCCTGGCCAGGGAGGGAATCCAGGAGGGGCTCTGGTGGGAGCAGAGACTGACGGAGGCAGTGGCTGGTGGGCCACTCTCTCCAGGTGCCCCTCTGCCTGTGGGCCCCACAGCCCCCTTGGGGACTATGACCTGGGCCCCAGGTGCCAGGGTTAGTAGACAGGGTTTCCACCAGCCACAAGCCCCAGCCTCTCTAGGGGAGTGCA